>NC_137588.1:58933976-59374782 GCF_963210335.1 Falco punctatus | reverse complement strand
GAAAAAGTTCCATAAAACTCCAGAAGTTCACACATGAAGTTTTCACAGCACTATTCCTGTGCAAAGCAGGTATTTACAAGCTTTGCAGAAAAGCACAGAGAGCACCTGTAAAACCCTTTAGCTGTCCTATGAGATCTGTGGCCATGGTTACACAGCTGCTTTAATCCAGCATAAATCCAGTCTGCCAGTGAAATTGGGTACTTCTAAATTCCCCTCTCTATGGCACTGCTCCTTCTCATTGCCTCTCTGATGCTGGCTTTAGCTCTCCCAAGATTGCACAGCAAGAATGATAAGGGAACTGGTGCAACTGCAAACTAACCCAGCAACCCCCCCACACACAAATATTCATTTTTAGTCATATTAGCTCCCTGATCCAACTCATTGCATAGCTCTACAAGCACTAACCCTGGAGAACAGTGGACATATGCAGCTAAGGGTGAAGTGCAGGGGCTGAAGATACTGCTCTGTTTAGCAACAGTCACCTGAAAATCAACTGAACGCAAGTATGATGTTGCAGCCTAGTCTCCTCCTTTCTGTGCCTGGAAGTGCAGCTTTCCAAGCTTATTGCTACTGGTTTGTTCTCCCAACTCCTTGTTCTAGAAGTATGAACTCATGCTAACACTACTTCCTGCTGAACATAGGGAAGAACATGCTTCAAACAGACTCAGCTCCTGGTAAACAGCTCTCTAGCAATGTGCAAACGGGGCAGACTGCTCAAGATTCATCTCTCAAAGTGTTCCCCTGTGTTCAGTCATGCAACAGGAGGAGGAAAGGCACTCAACGTCCTCTGCTGTAGCTGAGGTTTGTAATTTTCACTAGGGTTCTTAGGAGCCTCAGCTTCCACCATGTAATCATGACCTTTCTCCTGCTTTGCAATCCCACAAGCCAGATGCAAGCCCTGACTCAGGTCAAGCAGATCCAATCTGGCATACAGAACCACGAAGAGGCATCAGTGTTGGTTGAGATAGAAGGAGAGAACCAGGCCACGTGCCTCATGGTGCATGAGGCTTAACAAGTTTGGCACGCTCAGCAGATGGCTGCTTAAGATGTTTGCATTAAATTAACTTCCCATTTTCTTCAGTGTGAGGATTCCTAGCTGCTTTCCCAACAAAATGAAGACATTAGTAACCACATGACCCAAGCAAGTGGCTAAAAGCTGATCCATAAGAAAATACACTGACAATGTTATTTGATTCTAATGACATTGTAACACATACCTTGTTATCTTGATGTCCTAGAAAAGGAACAGCACAGGAACCACTGACTTTCATTGCAACACTTACACTTCTTTCCCAGCTAAGTGAGAAAATGCAAGTGATCAACTGGATTTAACGCATAATCAAAAAATCATCTACTGCAAACAGTGGCGAACAATAAAAAATCCTTCTAACAGCCAGAAAGAGCCCTTGTTTACTCCCATAAAAATCAACAGGATCCTGCTTTCAACAGAATCAGAGCAAAGGATTCAATAATAAAGTCTAACCCATGACCTCATATTTACTAAAAGTCATTTTAAAATGAACAGCAATCATTTGTTCTAGCAAAATTAGCAATTACCATTAAAATTACTTTGATCCTGCTCCCATTACAGTCAAAGGAAAATGCTTCCTTTAACTCTCTCTGCCACAGTGCTGCAACATCAAGTCTGCAATTCCAAATCCTATAAAAACTTAGGTCCAGTTAAGAAGAGTTCTCTTTTTTGCATATGCTTCATTCTATACAAAAGCTCAAGTCCAGGGCAGTTAAAGATGCTTCCACATTGTGAACTCAGACTCTTCAAGTTCAGACATACCTTTACTAAATCACAGGGTCAGCAGAGTCCTGTTAACCATATGTGCAAATCTTACACGTATGTTTTATCACCTTGCTAGTAATGGCCATATTATTCACAGGAACAGTTCAATAAAGTATTACAAGTGAAAGTTTTTACTATTGTCATTAAAAATTGACACTGAAGAATAAATGTTTAGGATTTACATGGTCCTGTGGTCATGGTTTAAAATTACAGCCCATGTTGAAACAGTTAATAGCACTTAATCTACAGGAAAATAATTCCTAAAGCACTCAATTACAAGGCCAAAAGAAACATTTTGCCAACTTATATGATACCTAGATAGTTGAGGGTTAACAGGGTTAAGGAGAAGGTGAATCATCTTAAAGCTCCAACTATAAAGAATCCGCATTCATATAACATTCAGAAAGCAGAAAAACATATACTTTAGGGGAAAAAATCAATTAAAAATCTTTCTAATAAGGACTTCCCTAAATACATGTATGTTTTAATTTTTCTCTCTTCTTGCACTTTTGCATTAGGAGTTAATGTATGTTATACAAGTACAATTATATAATTACAAAAATCCCCATAGCAGAATTAAAAAATGATCTGAAACTGTATTATTTTTAAATGTATGGCCACATACCCATGTACAACAGCCCAAATTCAAGAAACATTATTAAATAGTTTGAACAAAAAAATACATATATTTTTAAAGCATTAAGACATATCACTGCTTCCCTGCTGTACCAACTCACAAAGCTGGCTAAAGAAACCTGGATAATTTTAAAGAGCAAATCTGGTGTTGCTCAGCAACAGCACACCCTGATAGAAAGGATGCAGGATGTTGGAGATTTAATATTAGGAAACTGTGCTTGCAAGGAGAAAAAAAAAGAACAAATACAATTTATTCATACAACGCCCATAAAATTGGGACAGCTTTAAAAATAATAATCAGATGAAGTGATCATGCTAATATTAATCTTTGTATAATAGAGTTAAGTAAAAAGTTACTGCCTGGAACCAATGAGCTGGCACCACAGTTCATTAAATGGCATTGATGTTTGCACTGTCTTGATATGATATGACGAGAAAAAAAAAGTAGTGCGTTTTATGAGAATTTGAGAGCAATGTTATGGCTGAAGACTTTAGTTCTGGTACTAGCTTGGATGAGTGTTTGCCAAAGTGAGGACTGAATAAGAATGCAGACTTCTACACTTTCTCCTGAACTGGAGGAAATCCAATGCTCTCAAAGGAGAAGATGTCTTAGACAACACATGCCTTACTTTTGCTTTGGTCCCACAGACGCAACTCTCCCATTCATTTATTCCTGATCAAAGTGGCGAGTCCTTTTTTGCTTAAAAGACAAGTATTGTGATTTTTCATTTTGAAGTCACTCTGGCTAAATGTTCCATGGTGTTCTTTCTTATGGAACATACAAAAATCCCACAGAAAAATAATTTTCTATCTCTCTTTACTCAGCCATCCCTTCTACTACTCTTGGACATTATTGAGAACAACTGCAAGAGAGACCGAGACTGCTTAGATGACAGAAGGCATGACAGGATTTAAGAAACAACAAAGATTGACACGTGACAGAATTAGACTTAGTGCTTTGAAGACTGAGCAGCTAGACCTGTATGAAGGAGAGAGAGCACCGCACACTAGACTTCACTTGTAAGGCTGCTTATAAAAAAAACGTATTTTGGAAACAGTGCAATTTTATGTCAACAGCTCTGAGGATACTTTATGATAAACACATACTGTAGTACACATGTATGACAGACTACTAGTGCATCTCCATTGATTACACAAACTCAAAACGTACAACTTGTAATCCAGTACGATTTGGAGCAAACTTCTCTGCCTTGGTCGGTTTTAATATTAATGGATTTTTACAGCAAAATAGAGGACAAACAGTGTAAAGGTACTTCTACTCACAAACCCTGAGGACAGAACTCAAGTTGTGGGGCTGGCTACAAGACCTCAGTCTTCCCATCAGTTGGCCTGAAAGAGACTCTCTTTAATCATGTACCTCATTGTGTTCCACATAAAACCCTTCTTGCTCCTCCTAGACATACAATTAAGTGGATACTTAAAATGAGCTATAAACTCATAAACTGCCTGAAATTTTATCAGCCTACTAGAAAACAGAAAAGAGAGACTTTCTCAGAAACAAACTCTTAAGGACTCTAAAACGTACACCTGAACAGAAGGACATTAGCTTCTGCTCATCAATGTGCTGTTGAAAGAGAATTATTAGGACTGCATAAAAAACTTGTTGCTAAAATGTTTGATTCTTAGACACCTGGTGATAATAACACAGACACTAGACAACTGCATTACTCTTCTCTCTGTCCTAAAAGTAAATGTCAAATACTGCAAGATTCGTTGCTGCTTCTCTAATGTAAAACTCATTTTATTAAACAGGAGTGATACCATCTTGCCTATTAAATGATGGGCTGCATGAGAAACAAGTCTGACAGCACTTCTCAGTGAACCTGTCCTCTGGGTGACTACCTTTGGTATGACCCAGCTATACCCTTAGCTTGTCAGAAGCTATTTACATCAGATAACATCAAACTTTCATCGAAAATACAAAACAAAAGCTCTTCAAGCACCTGCTGTCCCAAAATGACAAAGAAAAATGTAGATTAGAATGAAGAAGGATAAATATTTCATAAAAATAAGCATTTCATTAAAATTTCATACTTATAATTTCTCTTCCATTCTGGGAAAGGGGTTTTAATTAAAATCTACAAGGCACAAGTGTAAGGTGAAAGGCAGAACTAATATCCTCAGGGGAAAAAAAACAGAAGGAAGAAATCATTTCCTAGGGAAAATCTATGATCAAACTAATACTATGCTGAAGATTTGACACCTCAAATTTCCCCACTATTGACATTCCCATTCTCAAAAGGCACAAAGATCTTAGCACATTCTTCTAAGTGATACTAGAACTTTCTTGAATCTTTGTTCTCAAAATGTTGGGATGTGTTTGCTGCAATCTTCAAAGCCACTTGGAGTTGTTTTTATATCAGAGCAAGGCCAGGCCCATGACTGAGCCCTTAGCTACATATGTCAAAAACAAATCACACTTTACTGAACAGTAATCAGTTATGGTATTTACAAAAGGAATTGTGAGGATGTGGAGTTATGTTGTAAATCATTGAGATGAAGTGGGAGAACTACAAAATATCAATGTTAGAAAATAAGTAAGCTACTCTAAGTAGAGCTCTTCTATCCTTTTCTTAGCCCTGACTTTGCAGTGTATTTTTATTTAATAGAACTGCAGTAAAAAGAACATTTATTCTGCAAACTTTTGTTATGCTCCTCAGCTATGCAGTTCTGGAAAGGTAATTGTGTGATGCCTTTATAACCATGCTTTCCTGACCTGTGTTTCCCCAAGTTCAGAAAAACAGTACCAGCTGAGATGAATGCACTGAAGAGGATGTGTGGTTGTTTCACAGATGCTACCTTGTTAATTTCCAGTGGTTCAGAGCCTACAGCTGGCTCTTATGTAAAACAAACAGTTCCTTTTGGAAGAGAAAAAAAAAAATCTCTGAAAATGCAGAACAGAGTTGGTGCAGATTATATAAACCACAAGATAAACAAATGGCCTAAGCCTATTCCATAACTGTATTTTTTGCTAGAAAGCTTTTGAACAATCATAATCTCTTTGAAAATATCACTAAACCAAAGTCTTGGAAGTCTATCCATGACAAAGTATTTTAACAAATAGCATGTGGATTATAGTTTAGAAATTCATATTATAATAATAATAATCAGCTAAGAAAACTATCTTCCAAATTCACTTTAGTTGCAAAGGTGGAATATATCTCATCTTCTCCAAGCAATAAAAAGAAAGGAAAAAGATTAGATGCATTCCATAACAGACTCATCAGAAAAGTAGAAATAGTAAATCTAGGATCACTTCCTTTAAGAGAGAAAAGGAAGGTTGGGAGGGAAATGGACTAAAAAAGGTATGTGTGAAACAGATGGGGCAGATTTCCATGAAAAGAAATCATAAAGCACTAGGAAGTCCCATTTCAATTACAGAATTTTGTAATTATTACAAACCTGCAGGTATTTCATTGTGCAGCATCCTTTAAAAAAGGCAAATTTTTTCTTATACCTTGGAAACAGATGTATAAAAAGTGATGGAGTCAATTATGACTTATCAATGCTTCATTCAAATTTTACACCAGCAATAATTCCACAGCCTAACATCAGATAAGGAATTCAGAATTTGACTATGTCCTTCAATGCTATATTATGATTAATACAAGGTTTTCATGTTTGTATCCTTCAGCCATACAGTGGATTAACTTACCAGAGCATGAGACTAACTTTTGCCAGGTAACATATAATTCCTGCTACCGCAAAAAGTTACTGATAACTATTATCTACCCAGGGGTCCTCAAACTTTTTAACCAGGGGGCTGGCGCGCAGATGAAGTGGCAGGCAGTCATCTGCAGCTGCTTGGTTTCCCCCCCCAACCCCTGGTGGGGGGGCTGCGGGGGGGTTCTGTAAATACCAGGGGCCTGAGGACCCTGGGGGGCTGTATCCTGCCCGCGGGCCGTAGTTTGAGGACCCCTGATCTACTCCAAGAGTCCATCTTTATAATTGTAAAACTGAATCCAGCAAGATCTTTCAACACAGTGAGGTAAAATGTATCCTAAAAAGTCAGCAAGTATTCCCCTAACAGAGTGACTTGCATTCTTCAGATCATTTAGCAATGACTAAGGGATGTTTTACATTCAATTTTGAACACATTCTAAATTGTAATATGTTTTGGAGAGATCTGCATGTGATGATAAAGGAGCTTGTTGCCCTTTTCAGTTTATAATGTCACCAGAAATTAAGTCTATTTAACAGATGTGGGATTCATCATTTCAGCCTTTAACTTGCATTAGAAAGTCACCTTTTTGATAACTGATCCCACTGTGTGTTGTATATACTGCAAGTATCAAAGGAATTCACATAAATTCAAGTTTTCTCCAAACAAAAAAGATGCACTTTCCCTATATTATAACTAAAAAACCAAGTCTCCTAACACCACATTTCTAAGCAGTTTATCAATGTAAAATCCTGGCAAGCAAAATAAAGTGAAATAAAAAGTAGTTGCAAGGTTTAGACTAGACAATAATCCAAATTTTGTTGCAGAGAGGAGTCTTAAAATATCCAGGCATCATGCATTGACAACAAGGACAACAATTGTTTCCCTAGATTCCTTAAAAGTAAGGTGGACTCATGTTGCACTTTGTGTAATTGAAAATATTCCAGTAGCATATAAGGTAACTGTGATTAAACTAATGTTGGTGTTCCAAATCAATTTCCCTTACACAAATTTACAATACAAGAATTCATTAAGACAAGGAAGAAGCAGGTCTGATATATGAAATAATATTTACCTAGAAGCTTTGGCCAAGATAACTTATTCTCAAATTCCAACAGCAAATTAGTTCCTTTCTCCTACATCACTGCATTTCATTTACATATATATCAGGTCCTTTCACAATAATCATAACAATTGCCTCAGCTTACTGAAATAAACATTAATTCAAAAGAAATACATCAACATGCAGATCCTCAAACTGAACAAGGGAAAGAACAAAAATTAGCGTACATCAATTCCTACATACTTGCAGAGGAATTGTAGAAGAATTAGAGAGGAATGAAGACAGGTTAATTAATATTGGTAATATGCAGCTGTGGCTTATTACTGCTAAGTAGTTAAATAGCACTGAGGAGTATGGGATGGAGATATCTGGAAGGGGTGAAGGAAGCAGAGAGAACAGAGCCCTGGATGGAGGAGGAGTAGTGTGGTCTGGCCTCTGGAGAAAAAAGAAAGAGCACAGATAGTAGAATCTGACCGATAGTAAAGCCTTATTGCAGCCTGATAGCTTCCTTGTGCTGCAACACATACTTACAAATTTCCATATTTGTGAAATTGTGATTAGTTATGAAAATAAGCTAAAAATAAAAATTTTAGAGTTTCATGACAATCCAGGAGGCAATTCCAGAAGAGTACTCATTACTTTTCCAGACAAATGAAAATACTACTTACCTTTTTTTCACCATTCCCTTTTTTTTTTTCTAAGCAAAGGAAAGGCAAACAGAAAAAAGACCTGATCCTACTCTCATATACGTTAGAGTACTGTGTCAACAGTCCTCAGTGGAGGGATTTTAACAGCATCACAGTACTATGGCACATATCTAACTCTGCTTCAGTCAGATTCTTCATTTACTTCAAGTTAGGGACAAACTTAAGAGCTGGGGATCTACAATAAGGAGAAAGTGAGACTCAGTTCTAAACCTGAAGATCCATTCACCTTAAGGAAACTCCATGACAGTCATTAACATGTCAAGCTCATAATTTTTTTTTCTTCTGTGTCCTGTGATCAATTTTTTTAACAAATTTGAAAGAAATAATAGTAGGAGCTAGGCAGCTCTCCACCTGGAGTAAGTTGGACAGCTCCACTGAAATCAGTGCATTAAATGTCCAGCTAACATAAATCTCTCCGGGACCACTGAAGTTAATCATGAGCCCACCAATTGGAGTAAATTCATATTCTCCTACTAAAATCAATGGCATTAGCTTTGATTTACGGCCACTGAAGAAGTACTGCGGTGTTATATATAACAAAGAAAAGAGAAAGATCTGATATAGTTGTAGGAAACTGCTGGGAGGGGAGCCATAGGACTTCATTTTTTAACACGGAGAGTCTGAAACTTCTGTAGCTATTTGAAATACAAGGTGGGCCTGATTTTGACTCTGTCTCTTTCCAGGCTCAAGGACTATTGAAATGATGTGGCTTTTTGCGTAAATGTCTCTGAAGCCAAACCTTGCATAAAATGAAGAGGCATTGATATCGCCTCTATACTAAGCTGGGAGGTCAGCTTCTGCAGGACACCTGTGCAGTTAGGGAGAGAGCACAAAGTCCTGAAGGGCAGCTCAGGGTGGGAGTCTTGTGCTAACTGGGATTTAACCCTCTGGAGAAGGAAGCCCTGCTCCCTCTTCCTTTACAACTGTGGCATTGTAAAAAGGTGTGAAAGCTACTTCTAAGCTTTTAGGTGTACACTTCTGTGTCCTTTCTAGTTACCCTACCCTCTTGTAAGGAGTTATACAAGATGTTAGTGACAGGGACTCTATCATACCAGTCTAAAGCATGTATTAGTTTATGAAGTATTTTTCATACCCAGTGATTTAGTATAGACGGGAAATTGAGTGTTGCAGCTGTACACAAAAGGAAACACAAATACGATACCTCCTCAGTCTCTGTCATTACTTGCCCCAGTTTTTCCCAGCTCAGTCAAAACCACACCATTCTTCCCACTGCCTACCTTTCATAGCCACCTCTGCCTCACCCCTTTACTTTCTCCAAAGTAGCAAAGGGAGAAAAAGGTAAAACTGCTTTTAGCACAATGCTACTCCTTTTTCTCATTCCAACTGGACCATTGTGTACTTGGCTTCCATGTCTGTTACTCTGACTTCTTTGTGCCTAGCACAGAATTTTTGTTATAATCCTGTGAAACATGCCTTAGCTCAAGGTTTTTCATTTTCTGATTTACATGAGTATTTTCAGACTCACATAAATTGTTATAATGATTGGAATCCCTAGCAATAATCTGTATTTCCTCAACAATTTATCTTTTATATATTTTGCTTTTTAATTCTGTGGAAACAGAAGAAAATATGATTAGTGCTCAGGTTAGCAATTAGTTGATAATTGTCACTTTCCTTCTCAGACAAGTTAAGTGTGAAAACATCTCTTCTCATAAAAATCAAGCTCTGCTTGAATCATTTTTCCAGAATAACAACAAGGTTTGTATATACACATTACTGTAATAATGTCAAAGTTCAATCATACACAGAGTTTATTAGATTTTGGGTTATTCTTTCCCTTGAATTATTCATTGACTATCTACAATTTCCAAAAAATAATTTCATAAAGTACTGCAGAAATAAAATTCTTCATATATAGCACACCAATGTGGATAGTATTTATGATGTACTCAAAGAAAGATCAGCCTGTTACATTAATCATGTAAAAGTATTGAAAAATTATATGTAATCATTTCTATTTGAAAATAAAACCTGCTCAGAGCTTTAAAACCTGCATGAAACCTAGAATTAAATTTCATACAACATTTCCTGCAAAAATATACATAATTATTCAATATTTCCAGGTTTGTCTGGTTTTCAGTAATCTCTCATTTAATTTTTTCCGAGTTGTGAGTTGTATTTAATCTTTTTTATGTAGTAGGTTTTGCTTAGAACATTCCAGATTTAATAAGGAGAAACAGTAACAGAAAAGATAAAGCCCTGTCCTTTGATCAAGACAAGATGAACAGCAAGACATCTCCTTCATGAAACTCAGTTCTGATTCTGAGGACCACCAGGACACTAAAACAGCACCAATTCTGTGCTTATCCCAGCTTCTGCAACAAGAAGTACCCTTGCAGCTCTGTGCTAGCATGCTAGGATGGGAACACAGAGTGTTCTTACAGAGTACCACAAATTTCCTTCAGGACCATGTGTAAGGCTGACTCCTCCATTCAGCAACTGGATGAAGGAAGCAAATGTGGCCTTCTAGAATTTATCACTTAGGGACACTGAAATTGTAAGCGGCATTAGTAAGACTAAAAAATTCTTTTGAATGCCACCTAGTTAGAGAATGAATTTTTCCCTACACTTGACTTCTGAAAGCGCTGAACCATGCTGTATTTCAATTTGATCTGCCTGACAATTAAACTTTCCAGGCTTCACTATGTTCTGCCTGTACAAAGTCAAGAGAAAGTCAAGTCTGAAGACACAACCTGCTCTTCAGTAAGCCAAAAAGCAAAAGTTCTGCCTAGTACTTCTGGCAGGCTCCCACGCACTGTAAGCCAAGTCATGCTACCATCTTTCAGATGTTTGAAAAGCTAAATACAGTATACCAATACATCTAGTTTGTGGCACATGAAATCAAATGGAAAATGAGTGAGCATGATTTCTAATGAATCAGAATATACTGTCATAGAGCTTCACCTTCTTCAGGACCCTAGGAACATTCCATAAAGTCAGTTCTTGAAGGCTGGAAACTGCAAATGAACATGTACTTAATGAGAAAATAAATCTATGAAAGTATAATAATGCTTTTATGAACTCTAGCAAGCGAAGTGTGTGTTTGTATGGAATATATAAACCCATATATATAACTGAAAGCTTTTTTCAGAATTTTAGGGTCCCTGCAAAGGAAGCAAGGAATAAACAATTGGTATAATACTAACAAGCTCAGCTTTTAGCTTTGAACATTAATAACTTATTTGAGATAGCTCAGCCTCCTGTATATGAGCCACCCTGTAGTGTTTCAGCTGATTTTGATTCTCTTTGTGCAGAAACCTTTTAGCTAATCATTTTCATCTCTGTGTGTCAATAAATCTTGCATCTCTAGGGCAATGACTTTTACTCAGCAAATGTTAAGCAGAAATAAAACTGCCCAGAACAGTCTAAGCATGAGAATTTCAATAAGAATTTAGCAATATATTGATCCACTTCTCCCCCTTCTGACTTTTCATTACTATGTCACTTTCACCTCCTGAATTCAATAAAACGCTAAAATAGCATGTGACTTACGGGCTTTAGCCAACCATACTAAAATTATTTTTGAATGTCTTCTTCACCAACAGCAAACTCAGAAAAAAGATTTTACGATACTAAAGGCACTAGAAAATGGTCAATAATCTATTTTTGAAGGGAAGAATTGTCAGTCACAGACTACAAGTAATGACCTCTCCTATAAATACAGACAGAATAAAAAGCAGAAATTAGAAAATAAAAAATTAATATAAGCAATAGTAGGAAAACAAAGCCTGTAACGAAAAGCCATATTGCTATGGATTTCTATGTCACTGTGAAAAGGAAGTGCAGAGACAACAGACAGTTAATAGAGCCACACAAATGGGCCACTTTATAGCTGGTGCAGCCACTGGTTCTAGGGAAGTCAGTGGAATCGGGCTGGTTTTGTTGAACTGAAGGTCTGTCCCAGGGCACATGCTGTCAGTTTCAGTGGAGTGACACAGACTGGCATTAGCTGGAATCTGATCACAAGAATCCAATGCAGTCACTAGTTCAATCAAGTTTAAATTCTGTAAGTCAGAAGTTGCATTCTTTTACAACAGTGTTACACTGTCCACAATCCTATTGCATTAACTTTCTCTGAACCACCTCTATTGTATTCTCCTGATTACTTCCATAGACCAGGGATTGCTGATGATGCATATCAACTGCATATTAGAGAAAAATATATAGGGAAATCTATTTCAGTTCTATCAAGTATCAATAAAACAGGCAGTCCTGCAAACATCTGTTTGGAAAGTAGTGATTCTAGCTCTATTATGACTGACAGCAAGAACAGACTCCTTGAAGAAAATGAAAATATCTTGGTATTTACCAAAGTCAATAGGGAGCAATCCATACTGTTAAGTATTGGTGTTTGAGCCTTATGACTGACTCACTGTTAGATGATGAAAATGTCTCAGGGTCCATTCTTTACTAATTCTATACAAACAAAGAGTTGTTTGCAACTGTCTGCAATTAAGGAAAGCAAGACTAAGGACTGCAGCAAGACCTTCATACAGCTCAGGGAGCCATAAATACAGATATACATTCTTCTTTGATAATCACCCTCACTTACACTTCTGACTTACATAGTTCAAACGTGTCTTTGAAAGTTTGTTCAGGAATTCTTGCGAAATTTAAGTGTCACAGTTACTCTAATAATCTAAGAAAATTAAACATTGCACTGATGCTGGCTCAGGTGTATTTCTAACCCCTCTGCAAGCTCATTCAATTCAGCCAGTGGCAGAAAACTAAGCCAGGCAAAAAGAAAAAATAGGAAGTAGCCAAAGCCAACAGTAAGGACAGCAGCATGAAATTCTTTAAGGTGTTAAGAGCTGCTAAAGGACATTTGAACAGCTGTTTGATCACACAGAGTATCACAAATAGGATATTAACTTCCAGACTAAAATTCAGAAGACTGTTTATTTGGCTGGAAATGTATTCAGACTCCAAGGAGTTGGAGAACACACCTGGCATCCTCCTGGTGCTCATCTTCGCTTCATTGTCTGAAGTCATCTGGTCCTGCCATATCTATCAAAGGCTTTTCTTTTTTTTTTTAACTGAAAGTAACAGAGCAAGGTTAGTTACTACATATGCTATTGAGATACATGAACTCTTCCTCTGGGCTTTTCTCAGATTTGGACTACCAGCTCCTTGTCAAGCTTGTTCCTAGATTTTTTTTCTATGTACTTGTCTTTTTCTCTTCTTTATTGTCATCTCATACAGACACAGGGGTCTTCCCAACCCACCCTTCCCACTAATAACACTCTAATATTGATTTGTTATAATGGTTTAAGCTTTTTTCCAATACAGAAACATTTCACAATGGAGCTGTAAAACCCAACAGAATGAGTTTCAGCACAGTTACAACAGGCTGTTTTTGTCGATTCTTAGAATAGTCCACAGAAAACAGCCCATGCACTACCAGGTGAAACTACTAAGCTATATTGACATAGAGATACAAAACCACACAAAAGTATTTCTGACACAATTTCATCTTCTGATCAAGAACCAATTGTCTTCTCTTGCCATCTTCTCTGCCTGCCCCTTCCCCTGACCATGGAAATAGCTGAGGTCTGCAAACACATAGTGTGATTTCTCATCTTCTTTAAGCATCTCCTGGAACCAGTTAACTGGAAAACAATTAACAAACCTTTCTGTAAATCATTCACAGTTATGTTACACTTGCCTAGAGGCCTTTGGAGTATCCAGTCTGTGTTTGCTCTGAGCTGAGTGAAATGCAGATCATTAGTACTTCTTTCTACTTGCTCCCCCGCAGATACTCAAACCATAAGGGCTTCTAGATGTGCCCAAGTATATTGAAGAGCTACACATGACAATATATCAGAGAAATACCGGGGTGGGGGTGGGGTGTGGGGGTGGGGTGGGGGGGTGGGGAGCAGTTTCCAGCAGGTTTTACAGACACACAACTGGGCCCAGACAGAAATGGATAACCTATATATCCAGCTAAGCTATAACAGGAAAAGTGTGACTGACCATCCTCTGTCAAACTGATGCCACAACGCAGCACAACTCCACAAAGAGATGATGAGCTCTGGAACAAGATCTGTTTTCTTTCAGTTCGAGAACAGACATACCAGAGTGGGGTTATGATCCAAGATTTACACTCCCACATGTTTTCCTGCAAGCATTGGAAAAATGGCAATGAAAATAAAAGAATCTGGCCATTAAACAGAGTCTACATGCCAAAATGTAGACAGTGATAAAAAAAATCCAAGGTAAAAGGACGATTTACAACTGTGTTACTAAACCTTTTACTTAGAAGTAAAACTAACAGTATCCATGTCCTGTGTATTTTGTGACAATGCTATTACTTTGCTTCCCAAAGGACAGAGGAGTGTAGTTGGAGTGTAGTTACATATCTGAAAGTGCCCAGAATACACCCGAACAGAACAAAGTCTTACATAGCAAAGCAACCATTGGAAAAATTATGTTGCACTATCACAGGCGATTTTTGTCAGCAATGTGTCAGTTGAAACACAGCTGCATTAAGAACTTGCTTTTGAAAGTGCATTGCTCCCTATCCTGAGGTGAAAACAAAACAATTAATTCAGAACTTCCTACAGACTGAAAATTACAAGTTTGTATCAGCTCCATTCTGCATTAAAATGTCAATTCAGCACTGACTGAAATCTCCTACACCTGTTTCTGCATCGTGATAAACATAAGCTTCAGTAACACAAAACAATCAAGTTTTGTATGCTACAGCCAACCAAACTGTTAACTAAGCAACTTTATAATGATAAGTTGATCTCATCCCCTCCAAGCATCACTTTCAGCATCCAGCAAATGTTAATCATAATCACATTTGTCCTAGCACAACATAAGACTTCAACGGAATGCATACCAACAGAGTCTTTATGTAAATATTCAGAAATGTTCCCTGAGGCATTTTTTCTGCAGCACTTCATGCAAACTTGTATACTAGTTCACTGATTTGGGTAGATACCTGCCTAGAAAATACTAGTAATGGTTTTTCGTTGTTCAAGGTAAAAATGAGAAAATTAGAGTTGCTTTGTTTGTGTTTAAATATGGACATGAGTATATTTTCCAGTTTCTCTAATATGAGATTTCAGCTTTGGTTTTCATAATATTGGAAGTGTCAGGAAGAAATAAACAAATTCTGATATCCCAATATTTTTTTATAACACAAAAGATATGGTGCCAATAAAATTACAACATAAGTATGTAGTAACATTTAACAGAGCTGTCTCAAAAGCTAAACTCATCTCAGAGTTCTGAGTGCCTTAAGTATTTTTCAAGGTGACACTGTAAATTCATAAACTTAACCATAAAATAATTTGAAGTTTGATACAGAGTCTTTCACAGATTGCTCCCATAATGTCCTCATATAACAAAGGGAAATTGTGTAATTAGTTGTGATAATGGACTCCTTAAAAATTTAAATTTAGCTATGGTTTCAGCAAGAGAGTCTGCACTTTATTAGCTGCAGTTCAGATGAATGATCTACGAGGTCTGCTTGTTCACTCGCTGTGTGTATCCCTTCTAAGATTAGGAAACGGAACAATCTAATTACAAATAATATTGCCAAGAACAAATATCAAAGAAGAAAAGCTAGAATAAAGCTTCCCCCCCCGCCCCCAATTGCCAGCTGAGCCTGTTAACGTTGATGTGGACTGTGGTCTTATTTCAAGCAAAGGATAATGCATTAGTCTAATGCATTAGTCCATTTCACAACTATTTGTTTATTATATCTTTTAAAAATATTGTGATATTTTCTAAAAATAACAGGGCCTGCACAAAACCTGCTGATTGTTAACAAAACAGGATACAGTTTCAATGCACAGAATGTATTTAACACTGAGTAAAATGAGCTGCAGAGAAGAAACAAGCTTTGGTTTATGTAATGTTGTTGCCTAATCTCTAACTCTCATAATGGGAAATAAAGTGCCTTTTATGAGGTTCTAGTCCCTCCAGAGTTATTTGGTAATAATGACTTAACAGGCAAAGTTTGAAAGTAACACCAATTTTTAAGCAAGCCAGAATCACAGCTCTTTGGAGATTATCACTGGAGATCAAAGTCAGCAACAAATACCCAGAGCTGAACAGAGAATGTCAGGGTTGTTTTCTTAGTTCATAAAAGCTTCTGAGTTTTATATGGTCTCCTTGCAAATTAAGATTCAATATACCAGTCAGCTGTGATCTTTGGTGCCTTCCACACCTGAATAATATTTTCTGACATTTAAGTCAAGCTAAATCTGAGTGTCTTAGTGACAATAATGAACTCTACACTCAGAACTATATTAAAATAAGGTTTCTTAGGTTGGGTTTCCTAAATTCCTTTGCAAATGTGGAGATAGCAGCAGAATGAGCTCTTTTAAGATAATCCCATGCCTTGTTACAACATTTCAAAATTAAGATGAAAATTGAATGTATCAGGGTAAACAAAAATGTAAAACCCTGTAAAATCTGTATTTTACTTCCTATTTTACAAGGTAGTGTTTCTGCAAGTAGTACAAAATAATTTTTTTCCTTTTTAAGACTGAAAGGTCTGGGAATTCTGAGAGACAGGAATTCCATCCAGCAAAAACTGCTACTTCTATAAAGACATAGTTCCTACTTCCTAATACTTCCTATTGTCATCATCAAAAAAAATAACATAAGGTTCTTTCTTTTGTCCTTTAGAATTCAGTGTAGCAGCCAGAAATACCTCATAAAAACAAGTGCATGAGATTCTCAGGCATCGAAAAAGCAACAACTGCTTTTAAATTCTTATGTTAGGCTGGTACTAAAACAACAGAAAAATGGTAGGTAGGAGAAATGTGCTAAGTAAAAAGAAGCCAAAAAAAATACCACACCACTATATTAATTTTTTCAACAAAATTTAAGCCATTAAATTACAAACTCAGGAAAACAGCTTACTCAGCAAACACATAGGGCTACCTGCCAGCTATTGAGTCACAGCAGTGTTGGTGCTACATGTTTCTCCCAGCAGCTGAATTTTCATCAAACTCTGCAGTATAGCAGGTAGGAAACTATCACAGTCAAAGGAAAAAGACAAGTATGTCTGTGTAGACAGTGATATGCAAATCAGACTGTTCATTAACAGGTCTAACCAGCTAAACAGAACGAGAACTAATCAAAAAACTGGCAATACATAATTTCTGCGGATGCCTAATTTTCTGTGTTATCAAGGATCAAATTCTGACTATTTTATTCCTAAGCAAGATAAGTCAGCAAAATGAAGCATACGCTAAAGTTAAGTATATTGTTAAGTGCCACCTATAGAACATTGCTTTCTCAAACTGAAGCAAATACAGATGTGCTTGCCAGCTTGCACAATTCACAAAGATTAGATTTCTGTATTGATGGTCTGCTATAAACAGGGAAGAAAAATGTAAAATTCCAACTAATTAATACTTGACATGTTTTAAAAATAATGCATATGGGAAAATTAAAGAGGTTTTTTAATTCTGAGAGGGAGAGACTTACTAAAAAATAAAAAGGAGTGCACTGAATTTTTAACTAAAAAACAAAAATTCCTTCCCTGCAACTGAAGTAATTTGTAATTTCCCATGGAGAATAAAGGCCCCTCTCCCAATTACCTGTTTTTATCCTTGCACTGACTCTGCCACTCATTTGACCCTCAGTGAGCTCACTCAACTCTCCAAACTAGCAGAAAAATACTGAAGTGTTGTTTTTTTGGGTTTGTGGTTTGTTTGGGGTTTTTTTGGGGGGGTGGGGTGGGTGGTGTAATTTTCTGATCATTTAGTTTGATGAATCAGCTCATGGTAGTGTTAGATGTACCTAAGCCAAACAGAAGGAAGATGAAGGGAGGAACATGCTGCTGGGAATGAGGCCGCGGAAAAGGAGTAAGAAGTTGCATTGCCCTCTTGGAAGTTGTGAGCTACTGCACTGGCTCAGACATAATGCAAGATTTAGTACAAAAAATGAACTCCCACAAACCTGTGCAGGAAAACATCTGAGGATATTTTGTTTCCTACAAATGATTATCAGTGCTAATTCCACCTCTGCTTCCTATGCTCCCTAAGAACAGTGTATGTTATATTTGGTCACATTCCACTTTTCAGCTACCAGCACCTATGTACTCTACATCTGCCCTGGACGATAAAGGTTTTCTGGAATTTTGAATAAAAGTAACAGTAAGACTCACAACTGTGATCATGAAGAAGGTCCCTACCCTGACAAAACTTCCCAAAGCAAATTCTTAACAGCTTTCTGTGGCTTCTGTCCTGTTAATAAGTATAAACTAATGTTACTTCACAAAGATTCAGATCTCCTATCAATTATTCACTGTGGAGATTGGAACTTCAATTAGCAAAATCTAAAATCACTTGGTCACATTATGGTTTTTTGTTTCCTTCTCTAAAAGCAGGGATCATATCTTTAATTAATGCTAGTTAAGTTCATCTTTATGAAGCAATATAAATTTTATCTAAGAAAGCAATGTGATCATGACACCATCAACTCTGCTCATTTAGGTAACATAAGGAAGGAGATAATTACAAAAAGCAGAACTGAGAACAGAGTATTCTGAGGCTCCAATTTCAGATCTAGGCACTACCTCCACCCTATCACAAGACTGGTTTTAATAAATTTCAGAGACACTTTAGCCACAAGGCAAGTATCTTCCTTTGGACTTTGTGCTCAGTGGGTCTCAGAGCTGCTCTAGAAGTGAAACTTTACATAAAAAGTAAAATCAGAAATCAAAGAGGTCACTGTTCTAATTCTGATCTAAAATCAAAATTAAAAAGTTGGCTAATTAGGAAGCTCTACAGAGTGTCATGGTCAAATGAAGAGAGATCTAGATCAGAGATTATTTTTATAAATAGTTAACTTGCCACCTAGGTCCCTAGATCCATTATTTTTTTGTATCTGCACTAACTGGAGACTAGCTTGAAAAAAAAGTTATTTTTATGCTAAAATCGTGGCAATGCCTATATTAGGAATCAAACTGTTTTTTCTTAAATTGGGTTTTACAAAACACAGGCACAATGGTAAAAAAACGTAAGTCACTCATATAAGGAAAAAAGTTTAAAACTTTCCTCTATTATCATACAGTCCTAGTCCTCTACAATTTACTTATCAAAAAGTTGAAATATGTTCAAAATCCTCTCTCATATCCAGTCAAAACTTTGCTGTCTTTCCTTTCCTTCCTCTTCATTTTGGGATCCATCATACCTGTATCATTTCTTAAGCACATACGGATTTTGCAGCTCAGCTTCTACAAATAACAAATAACTAAGATACTTTATTTTCAAAGATACGTTGTGAGCTGAAGTTAGAAGCCTGTGGCAAATTTAGTTGGTTTTGTTAATGAAAATTTATAGCTTTCACTGTGAAACATTTTCTCTATGACCAGACATAAAAGTAACCTTAACTGCAAGCACTCCAGTTCTACCGCAGTACTTTACAATATCTCTTTGTTAAAACAATAGCATTAATATATATTTACTTACTCAAACCACATTAGCTCTGATTGTGCCAGGAATGACAAATGCATTTAGTAACACAGTAGGAAGTTCCCATTCCAAACAGCCTGCAGTCTAAGTGGACAAAATGAAGGAAGATAGTGACTATTTTGTAGAAAGAAAGGCAAACTTCTGAATCATGAACAAAGTAAGTGTTAGGACATAAATAAACTACCATAGATTTGGGAATAGAACAAAGATCTTCTAAGTCCCTCTCCAGTGTCTTAGCCATAAAGCTTCTCCTTATGAATAAAATGCAGTATGACTTAGTATTGAACTTCGAAGTTTTTTAATCAAACTGTGAAGCTTTATAATCAAGTAGTATTTGTCTTACATATAAACATATTTTCTCCAAAAAGCAAAACCAACTATTTTTTTGACACCATGCAACTCTTTAATGACTTTTCAATTTACAACTACAATGCAGCCAGCTGTGACTGCCTTTATATCCCATTTACTCATCTTTTTCAGCAGCATATTGATTTTCTCTTTTACCTGAAACTACTTGTGGATTTTTCAGAAACAAAGAAAACATTAATAGTAAACTGAAATTTGCTCATCCTGGGAATGGATGCACCTGAAATGCCATCCTTTTGTAAGAGTTCCGAGACAGCAATGGTAACACACCAATACAATACTGTGAAACAAAAGAGATTTTTTCTCTCATTTACAGACTGCATACGGCAACCCTGAAATGGTTAAAGACCCAAGTAGGGCCTCAGTATTACGTGAAAGTTAGCACCTTGGGTGGCCTTATGCCCTAAACCATTATAAAGCATTGACTCAAGGGAGATCAATACCAACATATCCTGGCAGTACTTGAGTTTGGAGCTTATGAAATCTGACAAGATCACAGCTTGAAATGGTAATTGGCAGAGAATGGCAGGATTTTTTATTGTTCTTATTATACTTTAAAAATAAACATTTTGTTTATGTTTATTGGAAAAACAACAAAACTGTTTAACTTCAGCATTTATTACTATTTTAGGGCCTCACATTTTTCTTCTGTGCTTCAGTCAGTAGGGTCATTTTCAGATGAGAGTTTGGGGGTTTTCTTTTGGTTTTTAAGAGGGATATTATTCAAATACAGGTCTAGAAAATTTTGCTACAGTTACTAATACTGTATTTCCAAGCAGCAGTCAGAGCAATGTGGAAAATCTTCTGGAATTAATAGAATAAAGAGGAAAAGAAAAGATGGCAAGACACTGTATCTTAACAGCTGGATGCCAATTACTACTCTCTGTTAACAAAACACAGCCATCTACCGGAGGTGTCTTTGTCTCCCCACTTGCACAAAGTGGCAATTCAATTAGAAATCTCTTCCTTTCACACAGCTCAAAATTTTAAACAAGTTTCACCTAAAAAGATTAATGTTCTCCACTTCATTTCATTGAAGTCATTATTGTGCTTCTTTATTGCCACCCTAGCTATTATAAATTACGGCTTTTGCACCATTTGATAAATTCTGTAACTTTCATCTTTGTGTGCTTTTAAAGCTCACCCCTGAGAAGGAGGTCTTCTGTATAAAAAGGAACTCTCTTGATCATGTGAGATAGTTTAAAGAGATCTGTATTACATGAGGTGAGGTGTCAACAGAAATCTGCCATGGTCTGCACTTCTGGTTAACGCCACCTGTAGCACACTAAATATATTTGGCATTATTAGACCCTTCTAATTATTTTTCTAGCTGAAAAATTTGCCGTGCTTCCTTGGTTGCTCTGTTTCTCAGGTTTTAAGGAAGGAAGTTACATATGCCCATATGACAATACCGCCAGCATTCAAGGTTAAAAATATGTCAGGAACAGCATAAATTGAGGCTCTAAATAGAACAAATTTGAAAGAATCATTTGAAGGCTTCTGGGGAGAGTTTTCTTTTGGGCATACAAGCTTTCAGTCTACATTCAGAACATGTTTTATTTTCATTCTCCTTATCTAAATATGGCTACTTCAGAGCAACTCCTAATCATGAAGTCCCTAATCCATTGGTTACTGGAAGCTCTTGGCATTTACCTCTTTCTAATTCTGGTCTTTTTTTCCCTATACATTTACTGCTGGTATGATGCCAGGAGCCCCTATGACTGACAAAAGATGAGAAGGATGTTTAAGATAAAGCTCTTCAGTAGTAAGTCTGTCATCTGTTTTACTAATCTGCCATGTGGAGTCCCTGCGAAGAGCTCAGGGCAGACAGAAAACTGGGGGTTGAACACAACATCCATATAGCAAGCAATTTTTCAAACACACAATTTGGAAAATATGAGCTGTTTCAGTGCATTAAATTAGCAGAAAAACTATTCACTTTCGTTGTATTAGTTTTCTGCCAACTCAGTGCACTGAAATGGCTCAGCAACCCAATAACCAAGGGAGTCAGGGAAAGGGTTTGGCCAGAGGCAAGAGATAGCAACAAGGCAGAGAGCAGTTAGATTGCCTTAGGCTGCTAGAGAGCTACAGCCTTAATTTCCTGTCATTTTTTACCTTTGATTGGTTTATCAAGAGGTCAGATAGGGAGCAGTTCTGTTGTAAGGAAATGGGAACACACAGCTGGAGGAAAAGGAGAAGAGCAGCACTCTAGTGGCCCAGTTTAGATTAGTTTAAGCCACTGGAGTCACTAGTGCCCTATGTTTTTCAGTTCTGTTTCCAAAGATGAGATGCTTACATATGGTTGATTCCCTTGAACAGAGTAGCAAAGATATTTCTAAAGGTTTGTTGGTGAGAGATTGCTAAGCAATCTCACTGTTAACATCTAACCTGCCAACTCAAGTTTCCATCTTAATCTTGAAGCATGGAAAGGCCTTAAAAGAAATTAGCTGAACTTGTAATGTGAGGGGAACTGATAACAGTGAAACACTAAAGCTAATTAAGCTATACACTTGCATTATCCAAAAGCTTGGGTTTCCCTTTTTTTCTGTGAGTAATTAAGGTGCTTTTGCACATCTGTAAAACACCTAGTTCATATTTTCCCTCCCCCCCCTAAGAATTCCTATTGAATCAAAGGTTCTGGGAGTTACTCTTAAATGTGGCAAACCAACTATCAGTTACAGCGCTGCAAGTATAAAACCTTTGAGGAAAGAGAGAGGAGAGACAAGATATTGTTTCTATTAAAAACAAAACAAAAATCTAGCTAAACATTTTTTTTTACTTCACTTTTGGTTGAGGCTCTCTAGAGATCTTACTAATTAGTATGCAGTGGCATTCACAAACCAGAAAACAGAGACAATCAAAGGCAACCAAAAAGCCAGGAATTGCATTTTTCACAGTACCTGTTGTAATCTTTTTTAACGGTTTACTGCATTTCACAGATGCAGCTCAGTTAAAAGACCTCAGTTACTTGTGGAGAAGACTTAACCAGTTTGTGCCACAATCTGCCTTCAGGTGCACAGCTGCAGTGTCACCAGAATTGTGTGCAAGCACCTAAATGTTCTTTAGTATCTTAAATAGAAACAAGATTATTTTAGTATTCCTATTGAAGAAGAAACCTACCACTTAAATATGTTGTAGGAAGCTTAATATCCTTTGCCTAATTTCTCTTTCTTCCTTTTTGACTGGAGCAGCAAAACACTCAGTTATCTGATATGTGCAGTACTTTGCAAAAATTTGAACTCTTCTACAACTCTGCCATTCTTAGAATACCATTGTCTAGTAATTCTAAAATAATTTTGCATAATTTCTGTTGCATACAGTGAACTTGCAAATTCACAAAGCTTTTCAGAAAATGTGTAGTCTAGAGCAACAAAACTTGCATCTGCAATTGGACAGGAAGAGAAAGACAGAAAAATACTGGGCACTGCTCACCACAGATAAAGTGATTGTATCATGATTTTTTGTAGCCGTAACATAGCAAATCATCCCATGTTATTGGAGGTGGGTGGAATTCTCTTTTAAGTAGAAGTCTGAATTTCTTTCAGCCTTCATGTATAATAGATTAATTTTTTTAATGAACTTCCAATATTTTATTTTAAAATATACAACTAAAATAACTAACAATATTTTTGTGTAGCATAAAGGTGTTTTTCTAGACTTGTCTGCAAACTATATAATGTATTTCATTGACTTATCATATAATATCTAACAATGTTTTCTTCTGCAATTTGCAACATTTCTGTTACAGTAATATAATATGAGCCCATTTCTTCAGCTAATTAAGTCACATGTAAGTATTCTCATGTGTCTTAGTTGGAAACTGCATTAAGTAGCAAAAATGTCAGCACATTTCAAGGATACTGCATTCATATCTTAGTAGGATTCAGCCTGTAATCATGTTTATAATTCCTTTGACCCTAAGCCCCTCAGCTGAGTCAATTTACACCATTTTTCTAAAACCTTCAAAATTATACTTGAAACAAAATTATCTGCAAGCGATAGTAGAAAAAAGCCAAGCTAGTAAGAGCCAAGAAAAAAAAAGAAAAACCAAAAAACAACAACAGATAAGATGTGGAAAATGTAACCCAAAACCATACAGGTTATGAAGTCTATAAATTACACTATTCAAACAGATTTGTTCTGATTTCTGATTATTCTAGACCAGATTATACCATTTATCCAAGCATCCCAATTCTTGTTAAGTGTTTGGAATGTTATGTAACAAATTTTAACAGACCGAAATCTTATGTAAAATACTAATCATTTCATAATCCCACATGAAACTATAACTGGTACATGACCCTGAATTCATTAACAGCCAGAATTACGTTAGAGAATATTCCTGGACACATACTCAACAGTGACAAGTTGAACCTCCAATAAAAGCTAGTCAGGCAACTATGTTTTCTCCAAATGGCCTCAGTTAGCACAGCTTACATTACAGAGCACTACACCTTCAGGGGTTGCTCAGGTAACCATCTTAGCTTGTTTCTTTTCCTATTTTAAAAACTTTGTTCCAAGAAAGTTTTTACAGAGGCATTGTGTTGTTGCTCAGTTCTGTTTCCAACAGAAGACCACTTAAAGATGGTCTCTAAAATCTACATGATTTTTAAGGCTGGCACAAAAATATGGTATTTACAGCCCCTGCTGGGAAGGTGACACCTTGTGAGCTATTTGTTTTTTCCCCCAAGTAGCTTCACAACACGGTACTTGCTCCGTGCGTCCCCGCTGTATGCTGGGCGCAGCTCCATGGATAAAGTAGTAGCATAGCATCACCTAGTGGGAAGTTCTGCTTGCTGCCTCTCTTTTTACAGTACAACAAATAACGTTCAATAATAAAAAGGAAAATTGGTTTATTGTTTTTACCTGCTTTCTGATATTGCACATTCCAGTCCATTATATTGCTATCAAAAGCTTGCTCCCTCCCCAAAAAAGCAGTTCAGAGTAAAACAATGCAAATACTACACTTTTCTTCAGACTGTCATGCGATATATATCTGGTGAATATTTGGTCTTAACCAGCTGATTTAAATATATACTCAGCTCTGTTGCTGTTCTTTTGATTCCATGCTAATATCCGAACGCAAGTTTCTCTTCAATACTCTGCTATAGCTTTTCCTTTATTTACTACAATAGCACACATTTCCCCTTAATGCTATTTCCATTTCTTCTCGGTGACTCTAATGACCTTTGAAATCAAACAGCTGATTCTTTCAGTAGTAATGAGGATTCTTTTAAAGGATAGCACTAGCTGGTACATTGGAATCAGGTAGCATAAAGTTGTAGTTTTTAAATAAAAAGTAACAATTGCTTTGACTCAATACAGGTGTGATGACACAACTGGAAATAATCTTTTTTAAAAAATATCACTCTAATTAGAAGTGATTGGAAAGGATGTTAGCTGATTAGCTGCACTAGAGGTAGAACAACAGCTAAGACTGTTGCCTCTAATAACTGAATCACTGTTATAATAGGGGAGTTTATTTACAGCTGTGTAATTTTTTTAAATGTTGGTTTGGGGCTGGTTTTTTTATGACTTCCTAGAGGAAAATGTTACCATTTCCTGTTTTTCCTCCAATGGCATTCACTTACCCCAGTGCCCAAGGGGAAGAATGATTCAGTGGTTTAAGGAATGGGAATGGAGAGAATAGCCCAATGCAAGCAAGGAAACTTTTACTTGTATTTGATGCTGCTTTAATCACTGGAAGATTATTTTTGATAGTTGCACTACATACATGTATACCTATTGGCACCATGCTAACACAAAGTGGTTGCTCAGATCTTGGTAGATCCAGCTTTACTCAGCAATGACTGAATTCTTCTCGCTAAATACTGTGATTTGTATTGCTCAGTGAATTTTCTGTAATATGCTGCTAAACACACAACGTGCCAGGGTGTGAGGGTTTTTTATGTTATTCCAACTATAGCTACACTTGGTATTTATTATTACTAGCTTTTTAAAGGTCAAAAATTTGACTAGCTCATTTGCAACTTAATCTATGTTTTGCTGAGAGAAGCTGTTACAGGAATTCAAGTGTTCAGCCTTTAGCATACAGTGGCATTTTTGCTGATTTAAAATATTTAAAGTGTGTGACTCACTTGAAATGTTAAATGGCAAACAAAGTTTCTTAAAACATTACCTCAAAAACAATAAATCTGAGATAAAGAGCCATTAACTACATAAACTGTCTTGCTAAGTATTACTGCATGAAAATTAACATTCCTTTCAATAAAATATGTATATAATATATATTCTTTTCAAATAATATAGCTTCTTCTATTTTAAAATTAACTATCTTCCATTTTGGCTAGCCAGACTTTTGTCTTAAATGTACAGTTTCCTGATTAAAATGGAATCCTTCAGAATAATCTTTTACTGTACGTTGAATTCACCATTATTTAAATATTTCAAATGTGGGTTGTTGTTGTTGTTGTTGTTGTTGTTTTCCCTCTCTGTTAAGAAGAGGGGGGACACAGTAAAACCAAACAAGGCCATGCAAGATCTGCATGGAAAAGGAACTGAATTTCACTTAGCTCAGGCAGCTCCATAATTTAGAAGCACCTTATTGATTTCTATGGTTAGGAAAGGCAAAAATAGTAGTGAATGAGTCACTTCATTCCCTGACTAACTTTTCAGTGAGCCCTAGCAATTTTAAGTATTCTTGTGATTACACAGAATTGATGTTTATGGACTCTGGCAGACCCAGTCAAGCCACATAATGGGCTTTCAAAAGAAAACACTGTTCATCTTCACATGAGTAGCGAGAGCTGGACTAGTGGTCTTCAAAGAATCTACAGTGGTGAAATATTATTATCTGCAGTAGACAGAAATAAAAATAAGCCCAGTCTCAAAGCTAGAAGTGAATGGTATCCCTCCTTGATAAATCTGTGAATCAAAACCAAAGTAACACCACTTTTTTCCCTTTTTTTTTTTTTTTTTTTTTTTTAATGTGCTTAAAGCTATATACTCTATGAACTGCATCTTCCTTGGCTGCCCCAAATGACTCCTCAGGAAATTGTACTTTGTAAACAAACCAAACATCTTTAAGTTAGGGCTCACTTACAATGTTACAAGACTTCTTTCTTGCTTTAAAGTAAGAAATGTGAGGGAAGGGGGCATTTAATGCATCAGTGGCTGACTTCATAACATTTAAGTCATTTTGACCAAACAGTAATATGTGAAGCACAATTAAATTGCATGGCTGTGTCACAAAAATTTTAGCAAATTTCTTATGTACAGTATAAATTTCCTATTTGATCTCAGTAGATAGCTGAAAAAATGATCAAATGTTTCTGTCACAGCAGCATAAGAAAAGATGATCACAGTCTATGTGGTAGTTTCACTTCACATTTTTACAAAGTAGCTAATCATAAGGCTGTGAAAGGGAGTCTGATGCATCATTATCTTATGGGAGCACCATACTGAGAGGTAAACAGGAGTCTTGGATTGCTCTGATTTTCTGTCACAAAACTTTTATGCCCTAGTCTTCAGATGTATTGAAAAGAAAAGATATAGCAATGCTTAGAATTCTGTTTTGCTTCTCTAGCCAGTATTGCCCTGACTTTAATACTGGGTGGATAGTAAAAGACAGAAAATCAATGTCAAGTCTTTCTCAAGTCACAGAGGTATATTCATATAGTCAACTGCAAGATAGCAACCTACAAAGCTATTAAATACTACTTCCTTATAAACACAACCAAATACTGCTGGAGTCCACAAGATGGAGTAAAACTTATCTCTATTCAACAGAAGTAGCTTAAAGCCTATACTTAGCTCTTATGAATTGTGGGTGAATAAGAGGCTGCTGATCTCTGAATTCTCAACAAAAATATAAGAGCTTCCCTGTGCTTTGTGGAACAAAAGTTGTTAAAGTTTGAGTGTCTGAGAAGCCAAGAAGACTGAATAAATCTTAAAGTAGCTTATAGTAGGAGAACAAATAAGGTACAGACCTGAAGATTTATTTTGCTGCAAGACTACTGAAATTGATCTTCAAGTCTCCTAACCCCTTCTCACATTTCTTAAAAAAAAAAAAAAAAAAAACACAAAACCTAAACTTGGTGTAGCAAAGAAAGGTAGCATGCAGCACCTACTATCTCATGGCTAAATGACTGATATATCTCAAGCACATACAGTTGCTGGATGTAAAAACAGGTAATAGTCACGTACTAGTAGGCTACATCAATATCTGAGATACCCAGTACGATCGAACTTTTGTACCAGGGTGATTTCAGTTCTCCTTCATGATAGATCTCTTCTACTAAACACAGCCCAAATACAGTAATGAAGTAGCCTTACTGACTACAGTTATTTTTTAATGTCAGTGATGCAAGCAAGCATCACTTTTCACAACGGTGAACCTGTCATACCAATCCACCATTCTAATCAAGCTACAATGAATTGAATTGTAGGCGGACTAATAAAGATCTCTTTAAGTTGTCACAACTTAACTGCACAAATCTGGGTTATCAAAAGATACTACAAATTTTCTAATTGAAAAGAATGTTTGGGAACACTGAGAGCAATCATATCCTGTCAAGTGTATTTTTGTTACTTTTGTAACTTGTTTAAAAGTAAATTCTTCCTTCGTCTTCAATCCCCCCCTCCCCCGAGTCTTTAACTCAGAACATCAAAAGTGCTCAGTTCTGGAAGGGCTTGCCTTACAACCCTGCTTATGCAAGCAGCAGCTTTAAAACCGTTCGGCCGGCTCCCGGGTACCTGCCCTGCAACCTGCCGGCGGCGGGGGCGGGGGCGGGGGGCGGCCGGCTGGCTCCATTGCTCATGACTGGTGTCATATGACACGGTAAAGATGGCCGAAGGGGAGAGGCGCACCGCATCTGCCGCGGAAATAAAAGAAGACTTCGAGATTATCGACAAAAAACAGATTCCTAACGCGACTGAATTGAAAAACGAGGAAAAAGAGAAAACGGAGGAAGCGAGGTGGTCCGCTCCGATCTTGTCGCTGGCCAAGAAAGCCTCGGAAAACTTGGCGCTGAGCTATGGCAGCGCTCTGAAGTCTGCATCTTTGGTAGGATTCATATCCAAACCAGTCAGCAATGACAGCACAGCAAAAACAAGTATGGTTATGCTTATTTAGTAAACTTGCTTTTATGGTGCGCAAATAAGTTTGCTCCCGTAAGTGCTGTTGATCAGTGTCAGTGATGTGTGGTTAATACTTTGACTTTCTTTTTTAAAATCTAATGCTGCAGGGTTTTATTTAAGCAAAATTAAAAAACAACACGGATGCAGAACTTAAAAAAAATTTACTATAATCAGAAGAATCCTAAACTCTTAATATAATTAGGGAAATTTACTTTAGTTTTATGCAGTAGGCTTTTACTTGATTCCTTTTCTCCCTCTTCCTTAAAGTTCACCTCAGCAGCAGCCTGACTACACTCGTATGTGATATAACCAAATTGTTATCCTTCCTAGGGTCCTGGTTCAGGGAAGGAACTATACTATACTTATTGTATAGCTTTTGTGCCAAAAAGTGGACAAGTGAACTAAGATACAGATTTGTTATAAATTACTTTTTAAGAATGCTAAAAATGCCTTCTGTTTAACCACAGCTTGCTTTATTAAACATTGTATTCATAGATATAGAAACCATACAGATTTGTGGAACAGGTCTCCTAGAACC
This sequence comes from Falco punctatus, assembly GCF_963210335.1. Taxonomy (NCBI): domain Eukaryota; kingdom Metazoa; phylum Chordata; class Aves; order Falconiformes; family Falconidae; genus Falco; species Falco punctatus. The sequence continues at coordinate 59,345,434 of NC_137588.1, read as the reverse complement.
AAATCAAAAGGGCTTTAGTTGAGTTAATATTGAAATTAAATCTCAGTGAGATTTGTAACATGGAAACAAAAACATCCAAATGTAGAAGGAATTGGGCCTGGAGTCTTGAACTTCAGAGTCTGGAACTAGCACTGAGTGGTTCTGGAGCAACACAGCTCATTTGCTAACCGGTGCTGACCTTTTTGTTTTTAATATTAAGTATTATTGGAATTCTGTGGGGATGAATTGTGACTGCATGGTGTAATAAGCTACTGCTGATGAATTTTTTTTTTCGTGAAAATTCCTCAGCATTGCATAGTGAGAGTATAAGATAAGTTCTGTCCTGAAAAAAATCAGATTTTTGTTTTTCCCTGCATCTTTAAGTCTCACACCAAGCTTCTCACAGATTTGTTTCCTGGATGCTCATCTTGAGCACCTGGGATCTAACCTGACAAAGGGCAGAATGCCCTGTTTTCTTCAGTTGCATTTGGAACAATGCTGTGAATAGATGTAATTCAAAACAACATACAGTATTTAGCAAAGGGTGGAGAATAAAACATTCTTTTGGCTGAAATGGAGCTCCCACACTCAATGGAATTTTTACCACAATCTTTCAGCTTCTTATCTGTAAAGTAAGGGAATATAACACTATCTTCCTAAATTGTTCAAGTATTCAGATAATACGTTGATGAGTTTTATAGAAAATTGCCTAAGAAAAATCTGTTCGTGACTTAGATGTGAAATGTGAACAGACACAAAATCAACTATTTTGCCTATTCTACCTATTCATTTGTTACCTTTGACCAAGCTGTATAAATTCAATTTTAAAAAGGTATTTTTAAGAAATAAGCTGAGGCCTGCAGGTGTGGAAAACTAACACCTTGTTCCCTGCTGCCATCTTTTTCCAGAGATTTTATAACCTCTACCTGCTATTTCAGATCTGTTGATCACATGTAAACAGTGCTGCACACTATGCGTATATTTGGACATATAGAAAGACGCATCATAAAAATGGTGTCTGCCATTGAAGAAACTATGTCCTGCCTTGCAGAGAAGGCCAGGAGCTACAAATCTAAAGAATACAAATCAAGACTTGCAGTCTTAAAGACCAAAAAATTAAGTTAGCTTTTCTTCATGCTTCAGTGTTTTCTGACTTGAAGTGTGCTAACAAGGCATAGGGCTTCAAAAAGATGTTAAAAAAAAAAAATCTGTTGAATTGAATGAGATATGAGATTGTGTGACTGCATTCTTAAAGACTGCAGCATAATGTCTGATCATCTGCACTTAGGTAACCCCGATTCCTAATCTTTGAGGCTTGGCTAATATATCTAATACCTGCCTATTTTGCATGTACCAACTTGTACACAGTTTTGCAAAAGATGTACTTGACTGTAAATTCTCAACAGTCTAAAAAATACTGTTCAAGTAACTAGCTTAATACACACCTTATGAAGACACTTGAGTTTACGTTTCTGTTTGTGAAGAACACTGCATTCGCAAGGTGTTTTGTTAGGATTTTTTTGTGATTTTTTTTCTTTTTCTAAGGCTTGTGGATAATACAGTGTGTAGCTTGAGCAAGGCTTACAAGTAAAGTAGTCCCAATAAATTAAAAATTCAAATTCAGGAAACCATCAAAAAAAGTTAGCATTGCTGCTGAAACATCCCAATACTCAAAGTCACTGATTCTGTTTGTGCAGCCAGTGTTTTCTTGTTCCTGATGTGTAACCTAACAATATTGGCATATAAATTCAAAATAATACAGCCATTTTAATCCTCAGTCTCATCTCAAGACATTATATGCAGTTTTGAGGCATCTGCTACGTTGACTATAGTCATGGATACAATAGCCTACGGAGAAGATCAGACTTTGTGTGCTTTGCATTAAGATCAACTTGATTAGAATGACTGCCTGTTTACACTCTCCTGATATGGATAGAAGTTTGCTTGGTTTTAATCGTAGATTAACATACGTGCACAGAAAGGAAGGTAATAATGAAAATTAGTAGTGAAAGAGACTTTTGCAGGGTGTTAGTGTTAACAGGCTTGCATGTGACTGACGCAGGGGCTCTACCTTATAGACTCGGGTCTTCTGCACTGCTATTCTGCAAGGGAGTGTGACCATGTTTGATCCACAGGTGACAGCAGGATCCTCCTAACGCAACAGAGCTGGCTCGTAAGGGTGTTTAGGCGGCCGCTGGTCTGAGGTTGGCAGCGTCTGTCAGAGCCTGTTGCTGACTGAAGGAAGAGCGGTAGCCGGCCGCCTGTTTGTGCTCGCCCTCCCTCAGGTCTGGAGGCAGCGAGCCTGCCCAGCATTGGCGGCGGGGAGGCGCCTGCACTGGGCGCTCGGCTCGTTCTAAAATGGCGCCCGGCGCAGCGTGGGACCCACCCTCACCACGCTCGGTCTCGCGAGAGTTGGGGGGGGCGGCGGCGCTGCGTGCGCTGTCGCCGTGGTAACGCGGGCGGGGAGGGGTCGCCTCGGCCCGAGGCGGGGGCTGCCCTGCGGCCCCGCCGCCCAGGTACGGCCCCCGCGCAGCGCTGAGGCGGCGCCGGGCCCGGGGGCGGGGGGGCGCCGCGGCCTCGCTCCCCCCGGAGCCAGCTCTCGGTCCGCGGGTCCAGCGTGTTGGGGGCGGGGGGACTCAGCCGTGCCTCATACCCAGCTCTTCAGGCGCTCGCCTCCGCAAGATGGAGCCCGCGGCGGGGAGGCAGCGCTCTGTGAGGGGGTCAGCAGGAGCGCGCGTCTAAAAGCAGCTTTTCTCTCTCTACCTCTGTCATCCCCCCCAGGTGCGCGGTACCACGCCATGGAGGAGCGCGCCAACCTCATGAACATGATGAAGCTCAGTATCAAAATCCTCATCCAGTCGGCCCTGAGCCTGGGCCGGACCCTGGACTCCGACTTCCCTCCCTTGCAGCAGTTCTTCGTGGTGCTGGAGCACTGCCTCAAGCACGGGCTGAAAGGTGGGCACCCGCTCCCCTGCGTGAGGAGGGGCGGCGAAGCGAGGCCCTGGCGTGGCTGGCCGTGTCTCCTCTGTGACTTCTGCTTGATGTTAATACCCATTGCGTCCACCCTGCGATGCTGATTAGTATTACCGACATAGCTGTGCAATTGCCGCCTCATATACCCAGTATTTTGTGCCTCCTAAACTGTCAAAGTATTTTTAATGCTCCCTTTTCGCTGACATGCTAGGAGCCAGTAAGGCAAAGTAAAGCGTGGACTAAAATTTGTAACTCTGGAGTTGGAAGCCTGTCACTTTCCCTCACAAACTTCTCTGTATGCTCCTTTTAGCAAAGAAGACTTTTATTGGACAGAACAAATCGTTTTTTGGTCCTTTGGAACTAGTGGAAAAACTTTGTCCTGAAGCGTCAAATGTAACAACTAGTGTTAAAAATCTGCCGGAGTTGAAGTAAGTCGATTGTTGGGGAAGATGCATTTCACCTGTACTGCTGGGAGAAAGAATCATTTGTGTAGTCTCCCACCTTCCTTAATGAGATCTTCTTCCCAAAGCAAAAAATAGGGTATGTAGGAGGCATTGACTTCTCCAAGACATAAGGAGGATATCTCAAAATATTCAGGGCTTCTGATTCAGACAATGCTGTCAGATTGAAAACAGCATTTGGAAACTTCTATAACCTTGCTAAAAATAACTGTAAAATCTTCACAGATATTTTCTTTCCTCTTCTTCCCCTTGCTTTTATGACTTTGTGGCATTTTGTGCATGTGCTAGTAGTATTTAATTTGGGTAATTCAGGATGATAGAAATAGACTAGTTTTAGTGGTAGGATGGAACAATGATTGGTTTATGGTGGTAGTTGAAAATATGTCTGTCTTTCGAAGTTGGGAAGACTTCACATATACTTTCCCTTTGCTAAAGCAGTGGATATACTTTAATACTTCTGTGTTCTGGAGACAATGCTTCCTTTCCCCAGGGATTTTTATTATTATTGGGTTTTTTAGTAAATAACCTTCATGTACCTTTTTTAAGGGAGAATTTTGAATTGCACAAATCTACTTAATAAAACGCTTTTTTTTTTTACCAAAACACGTAACTTTTCATTTTAGGACTGCTGTGGGAAGAGGAAGAGCTTGGCTTTATCTAGCACTCATGCAAAAGAAACTGGCAGATTATCTCAAAGTACTCTTGGACCATAAGCATCTATTAAGGTAACTACAGGCGTGTGTACGTTGTGTTCAGTGAATCACTGAAACCTTGCATTGCTGTAGTAAGAGGTCATCAATTAACCAGTTTAACTTTAAGCTTGTTCTTGCAACCTGCAGAAGAGCAAGTTGTTAATTGTTTTTGCAGTGATCTTACAGAGGAATGAGTATTTTCCGTGAGAGTTCTGCATCTTCTGCCTTGTGCAATACATGAGTTAGAAGGGACTGATCAGCTGAGCTTTATAAGGGCTACACTACTCTTTATATGATTTCAGTGATGAAAGTACCATTATCATTGTTTGATGTGCAGTGACGCCTTATAATATTTCTTCCAGTGAATTTTACGAACCTGATGCGTTGATGATGGAGGAGGAAGGAGCAGTCATTGTGGGTCTGCTAGTTGGACTGAATGTTATTGATGCAAATCTTTGCTTGAAAGGAGAAGACCTGGATTCCCAGGTGAAGATTAAAACTTAAATAAAATCAATAGATAAAAGATTCTAGTAGAATTAAGCATATCCATAAATACTTTACTGAGATGGGTCCAGAATTCTGTCCAGAATGTCCTGTATTGAAGATTGTCATGCTTTCCATGTTGAATAATAAAAAAAAAAAAAAAAAAAAAAAAAAAAAAAAAAAAAAAAACCCACACATAAGCATCCATCTCTTTAAGTAGCAGTTTATGGAAAAGCTGTCAAAACTAATAACTACTAGGAAACTGAGCACACTGAATATGGTTATTTTGATGCTTTTATGACAACATTAGCTTGTATGTTTGCTTCAGCTAGGAAGAGCGTAGGTATTATCTGTCTCTCTAAACTTTGTATTTCAAAAAATCATAAGTAATGTCTGCTACTATTCAGAATTGCACTGTGAACATGTGTTAATATCTTAAATATATTTTATAGGTTGGAGTGATCGATTTTTCCTTGTACCTTAAGGAAACACAGGACAGTGATGGAAAACAGTACGTATGATGAATTAGTGATTCTAAATTGTTATGTTTTTTGTAGGACACACTTGTCAGTCTGTGGGAGCTCATGAGTGCTAGAGATCTCAAACTCTTTTAACCATCCAAAAAAAGAAAATCTGAAATAGATTTTGTTAGCTACATAGAAGCACTAACTTTCAGAGGTTGAGCCCATGGTATTTGAGAATTTGTGGGTTGAACTGGGACCAAATTAAGAGCACCAAAAGTTTTGGACTTGTGTTTTTATTTGGTTTGAGGAGACATGATCTACCAGATCACCCACAGTTTCTAAGCACTGTTTCAGAAATGCTCTCAATTAAATAGCTGTCTTGGTGGGAGAGATCAGTTATGGAGGGGAAAAAAAGTAATTTTAGGTGAAATGTCAGGTGAACAAAGAGACTGCAACTGTTGCCATCAGTGTATCTAGAAGCAGCTGAACAGCTGCTTCATCTCCCTGGTGCTTCCAGTCTAGCTCAGGCACAAGTATTTTTGTAAGAAAAGGAGAAAAGATTTCAGCTCCATTTGCATGTCTGTGCAGAAGACCCTTGTACAAACAAACATTTTAGAATAAAGGAGTTTCTTCTTAACCAATAAATTCTCACTTTTACAACTAGAGATGGAGGGATTACAGCTGTCCTTGACCAGAAGCATTATGTGGAAGAACTGAACCGACATCTAAGGTGGGATTTCCGTCTGTTCTAATATACAAACATTCATCCTCTTTAGCTTTTCCAGTATGGCTTTGAATGTCTCTGGTGTCAGTATTGTAGACTTTTGTCTGATACTGAAATGCCTTTTCTGATTATTTCCCAAAATCTTAGAAATCTTAGTTTCATTTTGTAATCTTACTCTTTTGATGGCAGATGCAATGCAGAAAACAAGTCTGTGTAGTAACAGTTTACTTTTTTGAGACTTATTAGTGATTAACAAAATATTTTGGAGCTACTTTTTCAAGAAAAAACTATTACAAGTGCATCTGGAAATTCATTCTTTAGAGGAAGAGTCTCTGTTCTTCCCCAACAGGTTACTCAGTGACAGGAGCAGGCCTCACTCACTTACCCTCTTGAACTTGAGAGGTGTTAAGTCTGCAGAACCCAAACTAGAACACAGCTGCCAACTAATGCGATAGGCTGTCAGCTGTAGGGAAATGCACGGTCCTCTCGGTGCTTAAGAGGGACAGGTGTCCTTCCTCTGGGTTTTTTGCAAGCTCGCCAAAGTATTTCATTGTTAACAATTGCAAGATGGTGATGGTTGAGGATAAGAATAAATGTTGGAACATTGGCACTTCTTTTGCTGTTTTTATGCATCTCTCTTTCCTTGCTGCAGTTGCACAGTTGCAGATCTTCAGAACAAAATAGACTGTTTAGAAAAGACCAATTCAAAACTCCAGGAAGAGGTTTGTGTCTGGTCTGTTAAACATTCCTCATAGCTCTTCATTCTTCATTCCTCAGAACTCCCTAAGAATATACCTTAGACCTAAAATATTTCAGTTGAAACTGCTGAAATGTGGGGGATTGGTAGGACTGGCATGAGTTGGCACATTGGGAAAGCTCTGTGCAAAGCTTCTACCTTATGCTAGCTGTTAAAATGCTTTTGGGCACGTATTTGGTAGACAGGTTTCCTTAAGTTTTTTGTCTTGCAGTGGTGCTGCAAAGTACCCAAAAGTAATCATACCACTATAATGAACATGACTTATCCCTCTTCTTTCTCCACATACATGTGTGTATGTATTTGTCATGTGAGTTAAATATAAAAAGAAAAGAAAAAGAACCTTCAATTAGGAAATCTTTCCTAGCTGGGAACTGAAATAGAATCCAGCAGCATGCATGATACTGCTGGTTTGGGGTTTTGTGGTGGTGGGGTTTTACGTAAATATATATATACACACATTATAGATATTTCAGAGTGTATCTATGTAGTCCAATTTCCAATACTTTTGGGGATAGCTTCACTTGAAAATGCCATAAGGTTCTACCAGTGAATGTCAACCCTGCCTTGCCATACAACTTCTAGTTCATACCAGAAAGAATACAACAGATCTTATTATCTGTGGAGGATTTTAGCCTTTTACACTAAGGATGCATTTCTTTGCACAGTTAATATTTAAAAATAACTGATGAGGGCATGGAGGAGGAGTAAAGTGAACAAATGTTGGTGGGCTTGTTAATTTAGGCTGTACAGTGAGTGTGGCTGCAGAAGGGTCAGGCAGCTTCTGGGGAGAATGAAAGGGACAAAAAGGGAAGTGAGCAGCACACCTGCTGCAAAGGCTGAGCTACTAACTTTAGAATTCCTCCAGATGTTGCATGCTTGTACAGTGATTAAATACAGATACATTCTCTTTGTAAACAGCTTGCAGCAGCAACTGACCGAATTGGATCACTTCAGGAAGAGCAGCAGCAGTTGAAACAACAAAATGAATTAATTCGTGAACGGAGTGAAAAAAGTGTAGAGGTGGGACACCTATTTGACGGTGATGAGGATCCTTAAATTCGATGATATCTTTTGATCAGCTGTAGTTGGTGCTCTCAAAAGCACTTTGAACTGGAATGCTAAGCACACTTCAGCATGCTACTGCATAGGTCGCTGTTTATGTGTACAGTCTGCACAGGCGTTGGTTTTTGCTGTTCTTTACTACACACTGAAACACATACTTGCCTAAGGGCAAAAGCATTGAAAGTGTTAGCATGTTTTCTTTTTATTTTTACTGTTATTTGAAATTTCAGCTTATTAACGTTTGCCAGCTTATTACTGGTAAAACAGTAGGATTTTACTTGAAGTAGCATATAAAAGTATTGTGTCGCATACAAGAACTTAAGGCCTACTTTAAATACATAGCTTTGTGGTCTTTTGTGGCTTTTTTGCTGATGTTTCTTGCAGGTAACAAAAGAGGATACAAAAGTAGAATTGGATACTTACAAGCAGTCGCGCCAGGGTCTTGATGAAATGTACAGTGATGTTTGGAAGCAGTTGAAAGAAGAAAAAAAAATTAGGCTGGTAAGGAAACTTAACCATAGAAGTGAAATGAAAGATACGGGATTCTGCATACTTTGAAACAGCATTGCAAATATAAGATGCACGCTGTACACTTTTTGCTGCTACTCAGAATTCATAAAGGAATTGCAAGCAAGGTGCTGGATGCTGGTTGTTAACAGTGTCCGTAAAGAACTGGAAATTGGGGGTTTTGAAATGCTAAAAATAAACGATCTTTCCCTGTTTAAGAACCTACCAGCATTATTACAGCAGAGATTAAGATCAAAACACAAAGAGAGGCAACTGTCTTTATGGAGGAAAATACGGTATATGCACAACAGTCACTTGCACAGTAAACTGCTCATTAGTGACCTAAGTCAACCCAACTCCAACTGCTAGGAGAAATGTGTCATTTGACAGGCTCATATGTTAAATGCTGAGCTCTACACTTCATGACAGCTGGTCTGCACCCTTGCCCTGATCTGTAGAGCTGAAACAGTATTTTTGTCTTACTTACAAAATATTGAGACCTAGTTCTTCTGTAAAATCATAGTTTGGTATTATCTTAGAGTAACACATAGTTTCTGTGTGGGGTTATTTGGGTTTTGAAAATGCTTATCCCTGACACATGACTACGTAGCAGTAACTAGGAAATCTCTTTGTAAGGAACTAGAGAAAGAGTTGGAGCTACAAATTGGAATGAAAACAGAGATGGAAATTGCCATGAAACTTCTGGAAAAAGATACTCATGAAAAACAAGACACTTTAGTTGCACTTCGCCAACAGTTAGAAGAAGTGAAGGCTATTAACTTGCAGATGTTTCACAAATCTCAGGTATGTACGTAGTGGAGAATAGAAAAAGTAGCTGTAGTGGTGGTCTTTACATGTTAATCATGTATCGGGGATGTATGAAATAACACTTAGATGCAACAATTTTCTTAAGAATGTATTTTTTAAAACTGTAGGAAGAATTGTTTAAATTTTTTTATTATGCTTCCATTATTGATATGCTATTGGATATGTTTGGTAGGAAAGGGGGTTTCTTTGAGTATGCCACATAGTGTGTGACAGGATCATGCAACAAACACTGAGACAAATGGAGAGCTCCCTCAGGGGAAAAGGTGTTTGCAAGAGTCCTTTGTTCTAACCGCTAAATGATTAGTCCTTTAAGAAATTACAGCAGCCAAGAACTGTCTTGGTTCTCCTTCCCATCTGTGTTGTCTTGTCTTTCATGTGCACCATATTTAACACCATTTACCATAGAAACCAACAATAAGAAACCAATAGTAAACTACTGGTTATTTTTGTCTCTCTCCTGCAGTCTGTACCCACACGGTCAGCTGAGTGCTATAGCTGGTGGAAAGGCACCACTGGTTTGGGAAGGGAGGAACTCTGTGGGTCAGGCTGGCCTCTGGAGCCACCAAAAAGTTGTGGGAGTGGTTTAGGTATTTTGTTGCACCCCCTTTAGCATAACACCTAGGTCTCCGGATGCAAGATGGTTAGGGAAGCAAAATGAAAAACATTCTGCTTTCTGGGCCTGTCTCCCTTCCTTGGTTTTGCCTTACCCTGGCAGTTTTTAGAGTTTACTTTCTCCATCCTTCGTGTCATGTCTGTTGCAGAGGCTTGGGGATGTTTTTGTGGGGGGTTTTGTTTGGGTGGGTTGTGGTATTAGTGTTGGTTTAAGCAAGTGATGGAGTAGTAGTGTTCACACAAAATACACAGAGCTTGTCTCCATTAATGAAATAAAAGTTTAACGACTTCCCCTCCCATACCTGGTACCAGAAATCTAGAGGGGATTTCTCTCAGTTTTTATGGACTGTTTCTCAGTGTCTGTTCAGGCTTTATCCAGGCCTTTGCAAGGCAGTGGCCAGGGAACCCCCGGTGCTGAGGTACAGCTTTGCTTTCAAAAGCAGTATTTATTGCTGGGGGCGGGGGCGGGGGTGTGCCTTCCTGGTTCCATGCCCACTGAGTACAGTGATTACATTAAAATAATTTAGATTCTTATCCTGTCAATTTAATTTGATAATTTCTTTCTTCCAGCTCATTTCTAAGGAGAAGATTTTTGGCTTGTAGCTGATCATGTAGGCCAAAACTTACAGTTAAGCTTTTTTTCCTGAGCTTTTAACAAAACAAGTGGAGGAGTGTCAGCTCTGTCATTATCAGCATTCTGTTTGTACGTTCCAGTACATTCCAGTTCGGCCCAGGCATGGCCTGTAACGTGCTAAACATTCTTTATCTAGTGGCAGACTTTCATTAAACACACTTTGTGCTTTAGAAAACTAAAATGTATTACCCTGGAATATCTATTCACTTATTCCTACAGAATGCAGAGTGTTCATTACAACAGAAAACTGAAGCAATATCCTCTTTTGAAGGAAAAACGAATGAGATGATGTCCTCTATGAAACAAATGGAAGAGAGGTAATAAGTACAGACTCAAATCGCCAACACTGAAGTCTGTTGAAAGTTTCCATCTGAAAAAACCTTTTTAGGTTTAAAGACATACTGACTTTAGTGTAAGAACAGGTATGACTCTTGCTTTCAGGGTTTTTTACAGAAACGGTCGCTTTCAGAAGTTTGGGGTTTTTTTCCTCCACTAGCATTTTCAATTCAAGCTTTTATAAAGAACAGTATGATAAATCTAAAAGAACAGAACAGGAGCTTGTAGGTAAGGAGCATGTGAATTGACAATGAATGTATGTATTCCTTACTTTGTAGATTGCAGCATGCAGAAAAGGCGAGGCAGGATGCGGAAGAAAGGTGCAACAAGATGAAGCAAGAGCTTGCTGGCAGGCTTGACACTTGTCGGCAACAGATGTCCCAACTGGACAGCAAATGGTATTTAATCTGATCAGGATTTTTTCCTTCCCTTCTGCCATTTCTTTAAGAAGTGCCTTCTACTCCTTTTGTGCTGAAGTCTAAAGAGGGGTAGGTCTGAGCTGGGTTCAGCAAGTATTGATGGATCTATGCAAGGCCTAGGGATGCCTGACACTTCTGTATGGTGCAGTCAGCATGAGGATTTTGAAATGTTTTTTTTCAGAACACTCCATTTAGAGCATAGAGTGCCAGTAGAAATCTGGCCGTTCTGGCTGGCAGCAGAGCTTTCAGTTGCTTCTTTGCTAAATCAGGAGCCAGGTGTGGTCATGCTCATAGGCTGAACACATAAGTGACTGTCATCTGAACGGATTGGGGTTTTCGGAGGGGTTTAGGGGTGTGTCCTTGGAGACTGTTCAGACTTCAGGGTACAGTATAATTTTTAGATGTGGCTGTTTAATCACAGGTAATCAAATATGTAATTGTGGGGATTGGTTTTGGATTTTTTGGGGGGTTCTGGGTTTTTTTTCTTTTTACTTCTAGCCATTCATTGCTGCTTGTTTTCTGTGACCTGAAAGTGAAAGACAGTTTTTTGTCTCCTGCTATAACATCCCTGCTGTTTCCTTTCCCAGAACCTTTCCCTTTCCTTTCCTAGGTTTTGCCCTCTTTTGGGCAGTGTTTCTTCTTATACTGTTGCTATCCTTAAGTGCTATAGGATATTTTTCTGCTATATATTTTCTTAGAATGAATTATTTTTAAATAGCTCAACGCTGGAAAAGGAGTTAAAATCTGAAAAGGAACAGAGACAAACTTTGCAAAGAGAACTGCACCAAGAGAAGGATGCTACCACTCTGCTTAAAACAGAATTGCAGCAAATGGAAGGACTGAAAAAGGTATGCACAGTGCAAACACGCTCCATGTTCAGGATTAAAGCTGACTTAGAGTGAGAGTGATGTTTGCCTCTGGAGTAGAAGTATTTCTTGTGTACCACTGTCCTGAGGGGTTCCAAAGCCCAGCTGACATAAGGGGTCTGCACATGAAATGCTAGTACAGGGCTCAGGCAATGACGGTGGCTTAGGAGCCTCCTGAGCCACCTCTGGCTCCCTGCCCTGCCCGAGGGTCAGCAGATGAAGCTGAGGTGGGATCGCTGGGGTTGGGAAGCTCATCAGCTGTCCCGTGGTGAGCTACCCCTGCTCAGGTAGGAGACGGCAAGTTTGGGGCTTTCAGTGACTGTGTGAAGTCTTTCAACTGTTGTCATAAAACAGGAACATGTTTTTAAGCATTCAGAACAACTGAATGTGATTTATTTTTTAAGCACAAGCATTCTTGTTAACCCAAAGAGAGAGTTTGCTCCTGTGTACCTAGTAGTTCAGAAGACAATTGCACACCAGTATCTCTCTAATACGCTCGTGTGTGGGCACAGGACTGCTGCATTCTAGCTATGCTCAGGGATGTTTAAAGCCTGAAAAACTTCTTCCAGTTTCTGGTAAATAGTGGTTAAATGATTTTGTTGTGTACGCAGAACCCATGGGTAGTTCACCCATGTAATTCTAAGAATCAAGCCTTAGAAAAAGGCAGCTTTGTAAAGGAGCTCGTTCTTGTGAACTGCTCGGTTAGTTGGGACAGATTGATCTGGGTTACAGGTCAGACAGCGCACACAAAAAATTATTTTGTGCTCGATTTTATAGGAGCTGAGAAAACTGCAAGATGAGAAGCAGCAGTTAGAGAAGGTCTGCGAGGAGCAGGAGCAAGCTCTTCAAGAAATGGGACTTCATCTCAGCCAGTAAGTTCTAGGAACTGAACTCCTGTAAGTGACATAACCTGATGGATGGAGTATCAAACTAATGTTAATAATTTTAAAATGCATCTAGTTATAAAAATCAGCAAACGTCAGAATCTTAGGGAGGCAGTTACTATGTATGGGAAACTAAACAGACATGAAATGAAAGCGAGGGAAGGTCCTCGCATGAGTAAGCTGGCTGAGATAGGAAACACGACAGTAAATGCTTCATTCTTACAGTGGAACCGTGTTTTGGGGCAGACCTCCAGGTGACCAGGTTCCCTGGCGGTACGGAGTGGTTCGGAGCTGTACAGGGAGCTGACTAATTAGAGTTTAGATTCAGTGGCTGGGCAGTGGAGTGCCAGGTAAAACCGAACACAACTAAATTTAAAGTCATGTGGAGGGAATTTACTATTTTTTTTCCCTCCCCAGATCAAAGTTGAAGATGGAAGATATTAAAGAAGTAAACAAAGCGCTAAAGGTACTCTACATGTACTCCTGGATATTTTGACTAAACATATGCATTTAACACCTTCAAATTTCACCATGATTTTCCTACTTTAAAAGATGGCTTTTGAAAAATACCAACAGTGTTGGTAAACTGCCTTTTGAATTTTGTTTTATGAATTTTATTTGTGAGGTTTTCATTTCAATTTTCTAGGGTCATACCTGGCTGAAGGATGATGAAGCAACACACTGCAAGCAATGTGAAAAGGAATTCTCTATCTCAAGAAGGAAGGTAGTGGTGTTCAGTGGCTTATTTTTTTATTACAGATAACAAAAATGCACTGTTGCGTATCTTGGTAGGGAAGACTGACAGTACTTCAGATCTTGCTGGCATGGTAATTACACAGAGAAGTAATGTGGCATTTCCCATCCTAAAAATGTTCTTCTGCTTGGGCACTTGCCTTGGTAGGGAGTGGTTACGGGCTGTGTTCTCTTGTGCTGCAGTTCATCTCCCTTCCCTGTGGAACGGTGGGCACCGAGGGCCGCATGCTGCGGGCCCTGCGCGGTGCCTTTATCGCAGGGGATGCTGCTGGCTCCTGCCCCGGGTTGGACCCAGCCTGTGCGGAGGGCACACAGGCTCCCTGCAGGAGGGAGGGCTGGGCCCGCTGCCGATGGGAGGGTGATGTCAGCAGACTCTGAAAGCTTTTATAAGGCCCAGTTTCTCTCCCTGATGCTCACTGAGCTGTGCTTATTCTCATCTCACTCTGTTTGTAGCATCACTGCAGAAACTGTGGGGACATCTTCTGCAACACCTGTTCCAGTAACGAACTCGCACTGCCATCGTATCCTAAACCTGTCCGTGTTTGCGATACTTGTCACACTTTACTTCTTCAGCGCTGTTCCTCTAATTCCTCCTAAGGCATTCATGCCCTTGACAGGACCACTTTAATGTTGGAAAGTAGCCATTATTTTTTTAATTCTGAATTCCAGGTATCTTCTAGGCAGCAGACTGCCTGGTCTCTAGTGAGAGCATTGTAAAATAATTTCTAGGGATGATGCAAGCTAATGTGTCTCCAACTGGAATACTAATTAAGAAAACTGTATTGACTGTAATGTCCCTTAAAGTTCTCTATAAAACTGAAATGCAAGTTCACTTTTCTGATTTTTATAGATATTTGTATTAAAATTTGTATATGGCATTTCTAAATTTATTTGATCCATGTAGCCATCACCATCTTGCCACACATTAACTTCAGTTCCTCTGCCTCTTCACGGTAGGTGCTGCTGTTTGTTTCACTGGCGCATTTAGTGTATAGTTTTGTATTTGCTCTAAGTACGGAGAAAAGTCAAATCTATGAATTACCTATAGAAAGAGCTTTATGATGAGTGTCAATGAATGTGCCTTCTGTTCACCGCAGAGTCAAAAGCTACACCTTGTACTTGTTCTGGAAGTCGCTGTGCCCACAGTGCGGGAGTTACACAATAAAGCCTTTTGCAAAAACCGAAAGCAAGACCGGTTCTGATTTTTAACAGCCATCAGTGATGATGCTGGAAGACAGGTGGCTGTGCACACAGAGGGCTAAACTAGAAATGCCAAAATGCACCTGGAGTAACTGACCAACGCGTGTGTTGCACCAGGCTTTTCAGGGAAGGTGCCAGGTGCAGCCAGTGCTCTGCAGGAGTAACTGCTGCTGCACAGCACAATGTCTGCTGTGACTGCCCCGCAGCCAGCACTGGCCTCTGCCCTCTCCCTGGTGCAGCCGCTTTGAGGCTGGGCCAGGCCTGTTCTGCACCAGTTTGTGATATGCTGTGGTGTGTCAGGCTACAAGCAGTCGTGTTACACCAGTAGTAACAGCAGTGAAGGTAGCACAGCCTGCAACAGCACCTGCTCCGCTGGGTGAGCAGCAAAGGGCTCCCCAGCCACACGAGCTGGTGACTGCACAGCCCATTTCTCAGCAAAGGCTTCACCTGGAACAGGACAAAGCCTGCAGCATCACTGCTCCCTACAGCTCCAGCAGGAACCCAGCAGGTGGACTGGGACACGCTGCACCTGTAGGCTGTGACTGCACCCTTTATAGGTGGGACTTTAACCCTTATAGCTCCACTGCTACAGAACACGGTGGGGTTTTCTTCACCATGGAAGAGTTAATTAGAAAAGGCAAATAGATTGTCCCTGGCAAATGCCCAGAAGCAGATTCCCCATAGTTCCAGGGGCAGTTCCAGCGCTCAGCAGCTGTAACTGAGCTGCTTATGAAACCACATCTTTCAGCACAATGTTTGACAAGCTGAATTTATTGAAACACTGTTGCAGCGCTGAGCTGATGCAGCACTACAAGGACGCACAGAACACGCTGCATGCCACTGGTGCTGCTGCTCCCCACATGTCCCCCACAACCCCCAGGGGCAGCTTTCAGGTGACACACTCACAGTACCCATGGCAGATGCACCCTAACAGGGTCACCCATGCCACAGGAGCACAGCAGCACTACTGCAGGCGGTACTGGAGATCAAGAAGAAATGAGTTCCAGTTTTTAAAAGGAAGATTTATTTAACAAGTTTCACTTAGCGCAATACACCTAAAAAGGAAATCACAATACAATGAAAGATTAAATCAAGGCCTCAGAATTTTATACGAACACCAAGACCAAAATCCTAAAGTAGCCATATTGCATCTCAACATGTTTCCCCCATTAACTTAAAAAAAAAAAAGCTTTAACATGCCTTACAGGATATTAAAAGAAATAAACTAGAACTAACATGCCAAATGTTCACTTAATTTCAGACACAGCTCCTATATTGTCTCTTTACAAAAAAGCATGTCTCTTTCAACATGTATTCAAAACAGTGTTGGATGTAATATGGTATAAGAGCAACATTTAACGTAATTCAAACAGCTTTAACCTAAATACGCTTACTGCTTAAATACACTCCTACAACAAAACTAACTTGAGAAACGCTCAAAATTGTTTAACAGTTATAGTCTTTACTCAACTTGGTTATTACATCCTAGATGAATGTTCATTTCTGTATGTTCAAAAATACTGAACCTGAAAGGTTTTAAAATAACAATCCTGAATTCACTTACAGTAAAGCATAAATCACAAGCTCGTATTGCAAAACTGTTAAACTTAGTTTTTTGTTTTTTTGTTTTTTAAAAAAGATGTGACCAAAAGTCAGCGATTGGTTACATTCCCCAGCCACCACTCATGTTGGACATGTTCGACATGCCGCCCATGCCGTTCACTCCCATGGACGCGCGGTTCCCGCTGCTGTAGTAGCTGCTGTTCATGGCGCCCTGGCTCCCGGGGTCTGGGGGGGAAACCGACAGCAGGTTCACAGCTGGTTCAGGCCGATTCGTAGCATCCTTCCCCCAACGCCTGTCCTTGCTGGGCCACCTCGTAAATACCGTCTACTGTGCCCAGTGCTGCAAAGTGTCAGTTTACAGCTCCATACCCAGAAAGTTTATTGCTTGTTCAATGAAAGAGCCAGCTCTGCCCTGCCCCCCTTCTGCATTCAGTGCTATCACCGCTCTGCCAAGCCAAGTGCACCCGGCCTCCCACATACCCTCCCCCCCCCTTCCATACAGCATTTAAACTGCATTGCTCTCCAGCTTCCATACTAAGCAAAAAAAGCGATCAGAGTTAACAGAAGCCTGGCGACCGGCGTTTCCTACCCCTTTCAGAATAGTTTCCCACATTTACCCCCAGCTCCAAGTGCCTGCTTTAAAGTCTATTCCCCTTCCAGCTCTCCGTTAATTCTAAAATTCCCCAACAGCCACATCTCTAACGCTCAGGGCCTGTGCTGCCCAGTCTGTAGCACGACCCTTCAACACCAGTAAACATGCTGCACTTGGCCCAGCTAAAACCAGTAAAGGAATGCTCTTACCATAGCCACTCATGCTGCTTTGACCACCATATCCTCCTCCATAACCCCCGCTCAACTGCTGGTTAGCTGGACCACCATAACTGGATTGGCTTCCTTTTAAGTTAAGGATAAAGATGTTAAGAGCTCACCTGTCAACGTCTGCTCGTTATCAACACCCCCACCCCTCACGTGACTAACAGCCCCGCGCCCTGGCACTGGCTCACTCGCTCACCTAGGGAGCTTTAAGTATACAGGGAAGCAAGCTCCACAAAGTGGTCAGGGTTCTAAAGACATCCCTGCCACCAAACAGTGACAAGAACATGAAGAATTACAGCAAGTTCTTGTGACTCACTTTCTGTCAGGGTTTTTACTTTTGCAGTTTCTGTGGACTACACGCGGCAGGATCAACCTGCTGTTATTAGAACATACACCCCACGGGAGACTCGGGCTTGGTGGTAAGTGACCCCACACGGGCCCACTGCCCAGGAGGAGTGCGTGACTCATTATGGGAGTCCCTCACTGGTGCCCAGTCCTGACACACTCACTCCTGTTCCAGACTGGTTGTGCAGCACAGCAGTGCCGTGGCTCGCCATACAGGAGACCTCTACTTAAGCTTACTAACTACTGCTCTTCACCTCAACTTGACTGTACTCCCAACAAAACTGGTCTGTAGTTAAAAGTATCAGCATTAGACATCAAACATTTTATCATCAAAATGCTATAAAAACAGCAGTGTATCTGCACACACCCCCACCCCACCACCCTCGAGAAACAAGCCCCCCCCACACCCCCTCCCCCCCCAAAAAAACAACCACCACCTTAATCTCCAAAGAGCCAGACAAGTCAGGTATCAAGAAGTGTATCTGCTTTATAGACACAGTAGTGGCAGACATTCAGAAATGTGCTGCAAACACATTTTAGATTTTCAAGCCGTTTTCAAGTTTGCTAGAGCAACTCTTTCTCCAAATTCCAAGCAAGATTATTCCCTTGCCACCAAGGCCAGGTCACATGCCACAGATACACCCTCCATCACCAGACCATGTTCTGATCTCAAAAAAAAAAAAAAAACAAACAACCCAGAAGGGAGCAGGGGGAAGGAGAACAAAAGGACAGGCATCTCCCACTTCACGCTCGCACCTCCACCACACTCCCAGGAGCCACTCACCCCACCACGCACACCACATTCAGCACCACAGTTTATTCAACCTATTAACTGTTTGAATGTATTCCCAAAAGGTTTATATACCTGGCAATGTGCTAGTGTTCCAATCTTGGACTACCCCTTCCGATTCCTTGACTGTGTGATTAAGACAGAATGTTGGATTTCAGTTTTTATGCCAGGCATAGAATAAGCAGGAGCTGCATAAAATTAGCCAGCTTTGTTAAATATCAAGTGCTTGTTTAAAAGTGCATTAGACTGTTTACACATACCCATTGCTCCCATCATTTGACTGCCATAGGCACCACCACTTCCTCCTGCTGTAGAATTCAGGAAGAGTTCTACATATCTGTGTTCTGGAAGAAGAAAATTTTGCCATGAGAGCATTTCACACCAAACCCACAACAGCCCATCTCACTGCGAGCACAGCTGCAATAAAACCCTCAGCATTCCAGTTTACAGTAGATGTAGCACGCTACACAGTGCTGTATTTTCCCTAAAGCCATGTATTCAGAACAGTCATACTTACGCATATTTGCTTTGTCTTTGGACATAGCAGCCACTGCATCCTCATGAGTAGCAAATTCAACATCTGCCTCTCCAGTTACTCTGCCATCTGGTCCAATTTCGATGTGTACTCTTACAGGGTTCAGAGGTGAGAAGAACTACACATGGAACAGTCACACAGATTAAAACGCACCAATGCAACAGTTCAGTTTTACAGCAAGCCATTTTCTCTACGGGAACACTCGTCAACTGCAATAATGATCACAGACTCTTAAAGCCATGCACTTAGGAGGAAGCAGATTTGGAACTCACGTTATAGATGTCATTCTCCGTAGCTCTGTAAGGCAGACCCCTCATGTGGACGCAGTGGCCAGTCGTGCTCTGGAAGGTGGATCCCCCGTCGCCGTATCTGTGGTCCGACATTCCTGCAGAGAAAAGAGTCCATTCTAGGTCTTTCAGATGTATTTTAGTTTCTTTTGAGATGTATTGTAAGTTCAGTTACTATTCCTATTAGAGAAATCTTACCTCTTCCAAATCTATCAGAACCAAAACCATAGCCATCATTATACCCATTGTAGTCATCATAACCTCCATAACCTATAAATAGATTGGACAACATGTTCATTTCAACTACAGAAATATCCAAATATACACAAACACACTGCAGACAACCAGTAACCACAAAGCCTCACTTCTTCCAGAAGCAATAAAGCCAAGGACACATACAAACCAGGAGTTACAAAGCAGGGAAGACACTACCATGTCCAAGTGTTGCTGCTTCTCAGATGAGCAGCTCCCTCTTGGACTTCGTATACTTACCTCCTCCATAGGCTCCACGCCTCATTCTTTCCAAGCTACTTCCTCTACCAAGACTGTTATATCCCCGCGTAAGACCGGGTCTGTCGTACGGACCGGGTCTCTGCATTGCCAGCAGCTTGCGTGGAGGGTCGTAGTGAGTGCGCACTTCCGCTCGACTACTCTTGAAGATCTCAATGTACCTAGAAGTGTTTCCACAGAGAGAAGTCAGTCTTTAATTCCTTCCACAAGTACCTCACAACTTCACATTAAAACAAGCCATTTAGTCATAGCCTTGAAACTGGCAGTGTATTTTAAGCCAGGTTTCTTTACGTTATGTATAGGCAATGACATACTATTATAAGCACTACATTACTTTCAAATCAGTGTATTTTCAAGAAATCACAATTACTGAAGGGTTTACATGCTCCTCATACTTCTTAGTATCCCAGCCTTAAGGGTGGGGGAGCAATATTGATTTCCCCACCCTCCTCCCCCCAATTTAAAGTGTTAGTCAAAAAAAAAAAAAAATAGGAGGGACTGACGTCCGCTCAACTCAGCACTGTTTTGCTCATGTGGCAATGTAAACAGAGGGTTAAAATTCCAGCCTCCACCAGGATTTTAACCCGTCGCTACAAAAAGCTCTGCATGTGCTAGTGAACCCAGCCTATGCTTCAGTGATTCAGCGTAGGCAAAAAAGTGCATGCTTCAATGAAAAATAGTCACAAGTAAAATAGAATATAAAAACCCTTTGTGACAATTTCTTGAAAGCTATGCTTATTACGTTGAAGATTAATACAGTAAGTAAATTTGTTACATTTCAACTTATAAAACAAGTTTAGAAAGTATCACATTTTCTTATGGTAGTAAAAGTACTGTGCATGTCTTTAGAGCTAAAGGCATAATTGGTGCTATTTGAGAAGTTAAAGCCATAGTCTCTCAACTTTGTTGCTTTCAAGCTATCAGTTTTGCTCACCTCCGTCATCACCCAGCTTCCAAAGCACAACTTAAGCTTAGCCCAATTTTGTCTTTTGGTTTTGGTAGATTCAAACAGTCTGTGCCATGCACACATTAGCAATACCATTACTTATCACCAAGTTAGAGACCAAGTATTTCTATTTGGACATTAACACTTTCAGAAGAGAGAATATGGATTTAATTGTTTACCATAAGAAAAGTGACATAGCCAACCAACCATCCATCCCCACCTGTGCCCTATTCTTTCCTTGTGTTTCTTTAGAGCCTTTTCAGCTATTTCCTGTGAAGCAAACTGCACGAAGGCCTCCCCCGTACTCCTCCCCTGGAAGTCCACCGGCAATGTTATCCCATTTGGCACGATTTCCAACCCTTCAACCCAAGGACAAATAACCCCAGTAGGGGGGCAATATTAACATCACAAGCCCAGTCATGAGTTTTTCTTATAGCTTTAAATACACCAGAATTTTAACACTTGTAAGTGAATGGTATGTTGATTCTAGAACACTAGAAGAAAAAGCATGTCAACAAATTGATCCACGATCACATACCATTCAGTTTACATTCTTAACCCACCCTGCAGAGCTCAGAAACACTCTGAGTGTCAGGGACGACTCCTCAGATAAGGCATCTAATGCAGGGTGTGTTAAGAAGTTCATATATTATTACAAACCTCTTCAATTCTGTGAAAGTATTTAAGACGAACTTTTTAAGATAACTTAAAACACAGCAAGTTAAACAGCTTTATATATAACAATTATTTTTACTAGAAGTCACTCAGGTAAAATAATTAGTCTTATGCAAACATCAAGTTTCAGCATTAATTTTTTTATCTTTAGGAGTGCTTAATTAAGAAAAAATCAAGAAGTAACTTCAAAAGTATTAGCTTCCAAACAGAAGAGGCACATTTTGTATATTAAGCACATTAACAGTTTTTTAAAGCTTGAATTACTTAACCACGTTAAGAAACAACTTAAAAATGCACATGCTTAGGAATTGCTCTTGTTCACAATTATTACTGATTCAGAAAACCAAAAACAAGTTCTGAAGTTGTAAAATCTGAGTATTTCTACTGTATTTTAAACCAAGACAGTAAGCTCAATCATATCTTGTTATAGCAAAACATTCTAGCTAATTTTAACACTCACATTTAGAAATCTACTACTTTGAAAATACTAACAAGTTAAATCTTAGATAAATCAACAGATTTCATTCTTAGGCATTTATAATAGTATTCCAGTTCCTAAAACATACAACAGCTGCAAAAAAGTGAAAATGAGTCAATACAAGACATTATCTCTTCATCTCTAAAAAACTTAAGCTAAACATCAAGAGGCATTTTCCCCCCTAGGAAGTGTACGAGGGAAAAACTGTAACTTGGCTAGAGCTCAGCAGGTTGTGTTTTTCTGGAATCTTATTCAATACTAACTCTACATTTGTAAGAAACTGCAGGTACAACGCACGCCCTTCCTCAGATCCTGCTTCTTGCACTGAACCCAGAAGTTAAGGAGTGTTCAACATCCTTCACTGAACACCGTGAACCAGCTGAGACTGCGGGTGGAAATATCCTCCCAGCTGAAATGTTCGCTTTAATTTAGAAAGCAAGACACTTATTTTCTGCTGTCCTCACTCGGAACAGTATGTCCCACTAAGTATAAATTAGAGCAGCTTTAAGAAGTTCTCTGTCATTTAACAAACAAGTACTTCAGGAATTGATCCCAGGTAACTAAGGAAGAATCGCTTATTTACTGTTAATATCCATCAGTATCCTGTTGGAAGTACTACTGGGCAATCCGTGGTTGTTTGGGTTTTTCAGCATAGACCAATAGTGCTATAACTACTACTTTTATCCCACATACCTGAAAAAAACTGTACAATTTCTTCTTTACTACAGCCAAATGGGAGTCCTCTAAGACGTACAAAACCATCATTAGCTGTATCAGGGCTGTTGGGACCAGTATGCTTCAGAACCCAATCCATTTCAACGTTGTTTGACTTGAAAACTGTAAAAGGCACTTAGAATTAATGCATTCTGGAATATCTAAGTTTTAAAAGTCATTTGCCTTGAAACTAGCCAACTTATGATACACAAACGAGTCCATTTGTCCTTTCACATGCATTTTAAAGAGACAGAAAAACAATTAACCAAAAACCCATCAAGCACAAACACATTTAATCAGCTACTAGACCAACTGAGTCAAACCTTCAACATATCTGTGTCCCATTGTTTCTCTGTCTTTTTTCAGTGCCAATTTCACATCCTCCTCAGATTCGAGTTCAGCAAATGCTTCTCCACTTGGTCTTCCCTCTCTGGTGTAGATGAAACGGATACCCAAAGCCCCGTTTAGAATTTTACAATCTGAAAATGAAACAGGAATGCCAGAATTAATTTCATTATTACAGGAACACTGTGCCTTTAAAAGGAGACAACTAACAACAACTATCAAAGCTATACCAAGAAGACAAAACCGGCAGTATTTTTGTGTTTAACTTTTCTAGTGACCAATAAACTAAGGGACTGAATAACTTACCCTTCTGTGGAGTCTGAAGGTTAGAAAAACATTAAAGATAAATGCAAATTAGCTATCCATTTTCAAAGCTTTGCTGCCTCAAGTAGAGTTGAACATGCGATCTGCTTTTGACTGTAACCAATTCCAGACTTCCTCATCAGCATGAAGCTAAATAAGTAGTAGTAACAACCAGTCTAAGCTTAACTAACTAAATCCCAGCCAAGCTCAGTACCCCAAACTCCTGAGGCAGTTTTAAAATCTCCAGGCACTGAAGAAAGAATGTTAACTATCACCATTTATTACTGCAGGATGCTAATAATTTGGGGGAAGTACGCAACACGCTAGACATTTAACAGAAGGAGCCTATTAGGACAACCCCAAGGACTAAATTTATTTCAACCTGAAGTAAGAATTGTGAAGTTTCTTTGTAACAGAAGCTTTTCTTTTCTGGCTCCTCAAGAAGCTATAGCAGTTGTGGCTATACCAGCAACCTGCAGATCAAGCTCCTTTCTGCCTAGCTCCTGCTAGCGACAGCATAGCTTTCCATACCAGGTCCCAACTGAGGCACTTGTTGCACTAGAAACTTCGCTAGCTACTGAAGCACCTCAGATGCTTTCTGGAACCACTCCCACTGCCAGAGCGTGCCCAGGAGGAACCCAGACCCAACACAGCCCGGCCCCCTCTCCCAGGCTCCTATCCCCCCTCCCCGTTCTGCTTACCTGAAAAGAACCTCTGCACCTCCTCTGTGGAGCAGGACCAAGGCAGCCCCCTGACCTTCACCACATATCCCTCGCTGCTCTCTGTGTTGAGCATCACGTTGGGGGTGAGGCTCGGCTCCGTCTCGGCTTCTGTGGTTGCTGGACAAGACCAGAAGAGGCCCTTTGAGACGCTACCCAGCACGGCCGCCACCCGCACCCCCTCAGAGCGCCCGGCGGCCCCCCTGGCCTGCGCCCACCCGCCCCCGAGCCTCCTCTACCTCGGACCGCGGCCCGCCTCACACACACGGAGCCGCTCCCTCCCGGCGCACGCCTGCCCGCCCCCGGCCCGCGCCCAGCCCCCGTCCCCGCACGCACACATGGTGGGGCTCCGCGGTGGTTCTAGGGCTCCGAGCCTGATCCGCTGTCCGGAGAGCGCCTAGTCCCAGTCAGGCGGCAGCGAGCGGGCGAGCCTGTGGCGAGAGCGCGCTAGGAAATGGCGGCGGGTACTCCCGCTTCCGCTGGGCCGGGCCTTCCGCCGCACAAAGAACCCCGGCCCCAGCCACCGCCCTGCAGGGCCCGCCGCCGCGCAGTTCCCCGCCGCCGCGCACAGCGCCCGCGGCCAGCAGGAGAGCGGCCGCCGAGGAGCCCGCCTGCCCGCCGGCTGCCGAGAGGGGCTGCGGCGTGGCCGAGAGCGGGGCGGGGCGCATGCGCGGCCACCCCGGCGGGCTCCCGCCGCGCCCCCGCGAGGCCCACCTGCGCATGCCCCGCAGCGCTCCGCCGCCCCGCCCGCGCCGCTCCCGCCGGGGTGCGCATGCGTCCTGCCTACTCTGCGTCCTGCCGCCCCCCCCGCCCGCTGCTGCGCATGCGTCGCCTGCCTACCCCTCCGAACAAAGCCGCGGCGCCGGCTCCCGCGCACGGCGCGGGACGGGCCTGCGGCGCATGCGCCTCTCAGCGCCGCACTGCGCATGCCCCGGAGGCCGCACGCGGCTACCCCCTCCCCTCCTCCCGCCGGTGCCCGCGGGGGGGCCGGTGCCCGCCACCGACGCTTGCCCCCCCCGCACCAGCACGCCACGCGTTGCACGGAGAGCGAGGAGTCTGGCTGCACAGAGAGGTGTGTGGGAACTAGCACTTACCAGCTTCAAATGCTGACGCTACCCCACGTGAAACAATCTGCTCGCTTCGGTCACTGAAGCCTGGTGTGTTTGTAGGAGATGGGGAAAGAAGAGACACGGGTCACAATTATCATAAAAGAAAGGAAAATATAACTCCCTCCCATCTCCTCCAAACACACCAGACCTAACTAGATTTCACCCTGCATCTCATTATTTTAGAGGCAACAGGAGGTTACAGGAGTAACTACAGTAGCAAGACCTCAGAGAGTTGCACCCGTAAAGCACTGAACTACCATCTAAGAATCCTCCATCCCCTTCTTTATCCCCGAGAAGGACAAGCAGTTCATGTCTCAACTTGCCCACGCAGGTGGTAGAGAACCCACAGCAGGAGTCGAGCAGACTGTAAAGCCCCAGGCATGCCAACGCTGGCCCAGGAACTCGGGAGCCGGCAAACAGCGCTGCCCAGAGCGGTAGCGAACCCGTCAGCCATGCGCGTTTTCTTTCCAAATACCAAACCTAAACGACAGCCCTAGGCTGAGCCATTTCGCTGACTGCAAAACTACGTGGCCTCAACTCTTGTATAACTATGCAAAATGCTTTGTGTAACAGGTACCAATCTGCGCCACTGTAACAACCATCTTCTCCCAAAGCCACAGGTTTTTGGGAAAAATGGATACTCTCAAGTTTATGCCTGTTATCAAGCAATATGGAGAACCAGTTTACGTTAATGCAAATGAAATCAGTAAATGGAACCGTTTGACGGTAACTTCCTCAACAAAGCAGCTCCGCACGATTTCACTCGCCAAGGACCCATTTTGAAAGCCTCTGCAGGCAGGAGCCGGGCCGAGCGGCCCGCAGCCCCCCGCGGCGGGGAGGAGCGGCGCCCCCGCCTCCTCCGGGCAGTGGGAGCGGCCATCCCGCCCCCCGGCTGGCGGGAGCTTTAAAGTGAGCGGGAGCAGCCGGAGCTCCGTGCTCCCGCTCAGGCGCCGCCATGTCCACCCCGGCCAAGCGGCACTGCCGCAGCCCCACCGGCTCCCTCGACTTCAGCTTCCAGAAGCGCCTCAAGAAGATTTCCATCGAAGGGAACATCGGTGAGCGCGGCAGCGGGGGAAGGAGGGAGGAGGCCGGGGCCCCGGGAGAGCGGCACGGAGGGCGCTCCGGGTGCGGGACGGCCCGCCCAGCCCCGCAGGATGGCGGGGGCACCTCGGCGAGGGAGCGACGGGGCCGCCGGGCCGAAACCCAGAAATAGGCGCCATGGAGGGGGAGGGGAGCCCCGCCGCCCCCGCCCGCGTTACAGGCCGCGGGGCCCCCGACCGTGGCTAACCGCCGCCCGGGTGGGCTCGGAGGGGACAGCCGTGCTCTCCGGGCGGGCTCCGCCGACCACCCCTTCGCCTGCCGCGGGATGTGCGCGCGCTCAGCGCTCGAGTCTCGGGGCCGCGCCCCGCGCTCGGGCCCGCCGGCGCCAACCAGCCCGCCCTGCGCATGCGCGGCCGCTCTGCCCCGGCGCGCCCGGCCGCCCGCTCCTAAAATGGAGGCGCAGGCTCGGCCGGCGGCGCGGCCCTTATCGCCCGCCCGGGCCGGGCGCGGCCCTCTGGCGCCGCAGATTACAGCCGCTTTCGCGGAAGGTGCCGCAACACGGGGCAGGCGGCCCCGGCCCAGCTCCGAGCGCCCCGAAGCGCGCCCGGGTGCGGTGCGCGCAGCGCCGCCACAGAGCCCGGCGGTGCCGCCCTGCGGGTGAGGCCCGTCTCGCCTGCACCCCCCGCCAGCTTCTCGCATCTTCCGCAGCTGCGGGGAAGTCAACGTTTGTCAGGCTGCTGGAGAAACACAGCGACGAGTGGGAGGTCATCCCTGAACCCATCGCCAAGTGGTGCAACGTCCAAACAGCCGACAACGAGTACGAGGTAGGCGTGCTGGATTTGGGAAGCTTGGAGGGAGAGATGGGTCACCGGAGAAACTGCTGTGACCCACCAGGGAGCTGTGCCAAAACTCAGCTGCACTTAGCCTGGAGCATCCCAGAGCCGTCCCCACTATGGTACCAGTTGGGCAGGCGCTCAGCAATGGTGAAGGCTACTCAGGAAGGCGCTATTGAATGCAGCCTCCCAATAACCCCCCTACTCTACAAAAATCACGTTGAAGTCTGAAACTCTGTGAATGGTCTATTCAAGACTACTATCAGCTGAGAAGCAAATGTTTATTCCTATCCCTAAGCATTTTCAAAAAAAAAAAAGCCCATGAATTCTTACTTCAATGTACCAGAACTCTAGATTAAGGAATAAAGTCCTGCAAATATGCTAGTATTAACTTTCTCTCTTCTCCCCTAGGAGCTTTCAACATCTCAGAAGAACGGAGGAAATCTACTTAAAATGCTGTATGATAAACCCACAAGATGGGCTTACACATTTCAGACTTACGCTTGCTTGAGCAGAGTAAGAGCACAATTAAAACCCATCTCAGCCAAGCTACATGAAGCAGAACATCCAGTGCAATTTTTTGAAAGATCTGTGTACAGTGACAGGTAATTAACTCTCAACACAACAAGAGTTCAGATTTAACAACACCAGGTCTTTATGCTCAAAGACACACAGCTGGGGAAACACTTGATACTAAACTATTATCTGCAAGGAGCAGGTTTGGTTCAGCAGGTGAGAGAGCAGGGTGGTATTAAGAAAGTAAGAGCAGGCAGCCATTTTTTCCAGTATCACAATTCTGACTCAAGAGAAATGTTTTAGTAGTTCACTTTGGTCATTCCTGGCATGACTGATGTCTTTCATTGCAGATACGTATTTGCTTCTAACCTGTTTGAGTCTGGAAACATTAATGAAACAGAGTGGACAATTTATCAGGACTGGCACATGTGGCTTTTGAATCAGTTTGAATCAGACCTAGAACTGGATGGCATGATCTACCTAAGAACCACACCTCAGGTACGTTCACTAAAGATGAAAATGTTTCAGCCCCAATTTCAGTTTCCAGGAGTTTAAGAGGGTACAAGAACTTAATTACAATACTTTCATGACTTAACACGGATTTAGCTCCCCCCACCCCAAGCGTAATGGGAAGCCTGTCAAATTCAAGTTTCAGAGACCGAATTAAAAACCCTCCCTTCTGAGCTACTATTTTGATGTCAGCAAACGCTAGTTGCTGGCATCCACCGCTCTCAGGAAGGATGCAAGACTGAAAAGACTTCTGAATCAGGTTTGACTTCCCAAACTAAAGATATTTTAATTTTAGCTAAAAGTGGCTCAAGTTTTTTTAAATGAGTTAAGTCTAGAATAACTTATTTATGTTCAGCCAAGCATTTAAAATTAATGCTCGCTAATGTCTAGCATTAGTCCTTCCAATTTAAGGACTACTTGATCTGTTTAGCTGATTTAGCCTTGTGATTAATGTCCAGACTTGTGTGTGCCTTTTTTCCACCCCCATCTCAGAAATGCAAGGAAAGGCTACAGATGAGGGGAAGAGAAGAGGAACAAGGAATTGAACTTGAGTATTTGGAAAACCTCCACAATAAACATGAAGCCTGGCTTTATGAAAGGACTATGAGGTATGAACCCATTTTCTGTAGATGAGTTTCACCTTACTTCCAGGAGGCAAGCCTCTTTCCTACCTAAAGTTCCTTAGGGATAAATATAAGGTTTAAGTCTAGCATCACTGAGGCACAGTTGTGGATAGACCCACCACTCCAGGTTCCTTGGCACAGAGGCTATTAGATTCTATGTAGAGGGAAGGTCATCTCTTGGCAGGGAAGTAAAAATTGCCAAGAGATGGAATTTCGAATTTAAAGCCTTTGTTAAGCATTAGCTTCAACTAGAAAGCTATGTAGCTCCCAACTCTAGAAAGGATGTCAATGTTGTTAACTGGAAGTACACAGGACAATAGGACACAGCTGAAATGGTGTTCAGTGGCAGATCACACAAGTTACCTGCCAAGCAGCTTCTAGTGCCAATGCAAGGAAGGGCAAGGTCCCAACTACCTTTACACTGGTATGACTGTATTTCAACAAGGTTTAAATATTAATCCTAGCTTCAAAATAAACAATAATTCAGAAAGGTTTTTGGCAGGCAGTTGCTAACTGGGTTTCTTGTATGTTAGCAGTAAGTAAGCTTTGCATACCTTCCCCCCAACTTTCTTACTGCCGGTTACTAGCTTACTCCCACCTAAGGAATCTCTAGGTAGAAAAGCAAGACTTTGAATTTTCCCCTAGAGGAGCCTGAAACACTCTGCCGGAATGGGAAGCATAACAATTCCAGGAAAAAGTACATTATCAGTCACATCTACTTTCTCCAAGTTTCACATAGGATGGCCCAAACACTTCAGGGAGACAAAAAGGCACTGCAGATTGTGGCATTTTGGGAGTGTTTACACTGTGTACTCATTCCAAACTTGTGAGCAAGCATTTCCTCTATTTTTCATAGAAACACACTTAAGTTTGCAAACAAGTTAAAGTGTTGTTCAGCACACTTTCAACACTGTAGAAATGCTTTCACACACAGGGAGGCTTAACTACTGCTTTAAGAGAACAATACATCAAATTTCACAAGTACTGCTCCCATCTGCTAATCTGTAGCCAAAATGGCCTTGCTTATCTCGGAGCCATTTTAAATGGCAGTCTTATAACCTGTTAAAGAGGTCATCCCCATGAAAGGAAGCTTTAAAACTGCATCT
Source organism: Falco punctatus (assembly GCF_963210335.1). Taxonomy (NCBI): domain Eukaryota; kingdom Metazoa; phylum Chordata; class Aves; order Falconiformes; family Falconidae; genus Falco; species Falco punctatus. The sequence goes on along the minus strand of NC_137588.1, from coordinate 59,316,036 downwards.
TAGTAAATGGATTAGCAGTTAACTACAAGGGGGTGGGAGAGCCACCCAGCAAGTGGTATTTAAAATAAAAATACTCCCATTCATCAAAGTCACATTCCTGACAACTGATTCCATACTAAAAAGAATTAAGAAGATAAGCCTAAACTATCTTCCCCCCCCTCCTATTTGTACAATAAAAATACATATTAAAAGGCCAGATTTGTAAAATATATGTAAGTTATGGTGATACAATGTTGACTGTGTTATACAAGAGCAATTAAGGACAGACTTGGGTTTTACACTTAAAGTCAGGGGCATCACCATTAGCATCTCGGGTGCATGTGGCAATCTGAGTAAGGCTGCACTCTTAGGGTGACTTGGAAAGCAACTGAAGAGCTGGACTGTTTTCATACACAGTGGCTTATATTGTTTTTACTAACATTATGCTCTTCCATTTAACAGAGTTGATTTTGAGAACCTTAAAGAAATTCCCATCCTAGTTTTGGATGTTGATGAAGATTTTAAGAATGATAAGATTAAACAGGAGTATTTGATTGACCAGGTAAGTATTATGTATTTCCTCATATCTGCTCTTCTGCTGTAACAGCAGTAAGTTATCAATTTACATTCTTAAAATTCATGAAGTGCTTGTTTGGGGTCAGGTAGAATCAGCCTCCTTCATAGGCTTAGTAAGTTACATGGCTGCAGAAAATGCTTTTTGTTTTCCTTAGAAAAATAACTTAACCCCACCCCCTTAGCCTCATAATTCAAGGGAAAATTGGGTGTTTTTAAAGAAAGAGGAGGAATTGTGGGGGATGCAAGTACACAGCAACTGGAGTAGTGAGTCTACTCTGCCAATTCTGTGCTGCCATACAGTTCATTAAGTAGTTCACAGAATGATACTGTCCAATTTATGTCAGCCATGATGTCCTTAAACTCCTGCAGTCAGGTTAGCTATTTATGCTCCCTCACATTCTAGGCTCTTCCTGGACAAAGCACAACACATCTGACAAATGTAGAGGGTGACTAAAGCTTGTACACAGTTCTAAATGCATTAAGTGACACTTTAGAGTTGGGAGGGAAAGTCAACAGCCATTTGAGGAAAGAAGGTGATAATAGGTCACTTGAGTCAAAATGATGTTTGCCAATTTCAGCTTAAGGCAAGACTTACTCAGGAAGTAAATGCCTGAAGAAGTTTTCCTGGTAGAGCAATGTGCTGTGTGCCCAGTCCACAGGGGGGGAAAAAAAAAGCAATAAAACCCCCTGCCAGTACTTAAAAGGCACAAGGGATGCATGTCTAACCTGCCAAGCAGAGCTTTAACGTTACTTATTCCACTTGCTGGGACACTTTAACCTTCTTTTCCCCCACTGCCCCAACAAGACTGCTCTTGTAAGATGGAAGTGCCCTCCTATCAAACCATATAAACCATTTTCTCCATCTCGTTCTGGGGCATGAGTTCGAGGTTACTGAAGAATGACTCTTCAAGCTAAGCCTAGTTCTCCCAATTTAACAGCTCTATATAAACTGGAGGGCAGCACGACGTTCCGTTGCGGAGGTATTGTTGTTACAGCCTCGTGGAAACCAGCTATTAACAGCTTGAGAGTTATGAACCAAGACTATGCTCATCCATGCTCTCTCATTAACTTGCCCCACTGAAAGGCCATCAGCTCTACCTCCACCAAACTCCCTTCACCACCCAGCACATGAAAAGCTCAGCTTTCAGCTCACAATAGCGGGTACAGCACCATGCTGGAAGTGCTACCAAATCTTTGGCCTGTTTTTCAGTCAGGTAATGGAGGGAAACTTGCTTTTCTTTAACAAAGCAACATTCTGTAAAGCATTCCAGAAGCTACCTTTCGTAAGTGCTTTCTATTTTTGAGTAATTAAGTTAAGTAAATTCTACCCCTAGCACAAAGTTAGAAATCATGGGTTCACAGCCATCTGTTATACTGCAAAGCATTTCAGGTCATGAATTGTATGACGAGGCAGAACAGCATTGGAGCCTGTAACAAACCATTTGTTCCCCCCCCCAAAAAAAGGAAAAGCCTAATGGATTTAGCTTTTGTTTTCATGCATGAAATATACGCATTTTGTTTTTACAGGTCAAGTCTTTCCTGAGTTCCTAAGAAGATGAAAATTAATTTCCATGACAACTTCCTGAAGTTCAAGAGTTAAGCTTAAAAAAATCCATGTGTTCCTAAGACAGTTTAGCTGAATGCATTACCTGTATAGCTTATTTTAAGGCAGGATTGAAGTGCAAAATATGTTTTGAGTTTGGGGTTTTTTTGCCTGCCTGACCTCCGTGTCTTTGATATAATTTTCTGTATAGTTAAAAATGTGGCGTGTTCCGAAACGTACTGTGTATATTCTCTGCCGTTTAATAAAGGTTTTTAAGCTAATAGTGACTAACTATTAATATTAACAACGGAGGAGCGAGCCGGCTGCCCAGCAGATAGCAGGCGCTGGGCAGGGCTGTTTTGCAATAACTGGCATCGTTCACCATTTTAAGACGAGGCTGTTATGGCGTCCGGAGACCTTTACTTTCAAGTTCTGCTTTATTACGGCTGTTTGCACGGGCTTTGCGCTACGTAAGGGCGGGCGTTACCGCAGCCGCAAGGGTTACACCTGGAACAAACTGCAGTTTACGCGCACCTTTGTTGACTCCCCCCCAGCAGCGCGGTACCGGCAGGGAGGGGGCGGCGCGGCCCCGGCCACCCCCACCCCCCCCCGATCCCCGCCCGCCCCGAGGCCGCCACGACGCACGCGGCGGGGGGGGAGGGGAGCAGCGCACGCGGCCGAGCCGGGCCCCCGCCGTCAGGGCCACCCTGCCCGGGGCCCCGGCAGCGCGGTGTCCCCCCGCCCCACCGCCCACCCCCGCCAGCAGGGCGCCGAGGCGAGGGCCCGGCGGCGCCGGGACCCGGATCGGGCGGGCCTAGTCGCCCCTCCCCCACCCGCTGCGGCCCGGCCGCCCCACCCCCACCCGCTTCCCCCTCAAGACACCCGCCTCCCCCACGGCTCCCCCCCGCTCGCCGACGCCGGGCCTTACCCAAGCCGGGGATCTCGCCCTCGGTCTCCTCGGTGTGACAAGGATCCATCTTGGCCGCGCCTTCCCCACGGGGGCCGAGAGAGCACAAAGCTGGGTGGGGGCGCTCGGGCGCTGCGCGAACGGAAACAAAAGCTCAGCGGCCGCCGCAGGGGCGCTCCAGACAAGGCGGATCGCGGCTTTTCGGTCGCTTTTTCCCCACTCCCGCAGAGGATGAGGCGCGATGAAGCTACCGGCCTGCCCGGGCCCACCTCGCCTACTGCTCCTTCTGCGCAGCGCCCTCCGCCCCCTATAAATACCCGCCGGCCGCGCTGCGCAGCGCCCTGACGTCACGGCGCGCCCGCCCCTGCTCCTGCCCCGGCCGCCAGCCAATGGCAGCGCGACAACTTGAACCAGCCAGTCACGTCCGGCCGCCGCGGGGGGGGGGCAGGAGCGCGGCCGCCGTGGGGGGTCCCGCCGCGGCCGCACCGGGGGGCGCTCACCGCCCCCGCCTCGGGGCCCGGCCCAGCCTGCCCGCCCCCGGCCCGGCCTCACCCCCCCCCGCCCCCGGCCCGGCCTCACCCACCCCCCCGCCCTCGCCTGTTTTTCTACACCAGCCCCAAACATGGCGGCGGCTTTGTCCCTCCTCCCCCCCCACCTCCTCCCCGCCGCGCCGGTGGCGCCCCGTCCCCCGCTCGCCCCCCCTCAGCACCCTCGCTCACGGCGGGCTGCGGCCGCGGAGCTCCGGCGGCCAGCGGGGATCGGCGGCTCCGCGCACTGCAGCAGCGCCCGCCGCCGTCAGGTGCGCCGGGCTCCGCCTCCCGCCGCCGCGGGGGGGGGGACGGGACGGACGCGGCAGGACACGGCAGGGCGTGGGCCCCCTCCCGCCGGGCGGCCTGGCCGGGCCTGCCCCGGGGAGCGGGCCGCAGGCTTTGTGCGGCGCTGCAGGCCGCACGGGGGGGGCGCGGGTCACGCTGCGCTGGCGGCCCCGAGGCGGCGGGTCAAGGAGCGAGGCGCCGCGGCGGGATGGCGGCGGGAAGGGCCTGCCCCGGCGCCGCGCTCCGCACGCCCTCCGCGGGGCTGCTGGCAGCGGCCGCAAGCCGCCAGCCCTGCTCCGCCGCACCGCGCTCGGGGGCGGGTAGGGGCACTCGCCGGATCCCCGGCTCCCTGGCAGGGCCCCGGGCAGGGCCGCACTCCTGCCTGCCCGCTGCTCCCCGCGCCTGGCCCGGCCCAGCCCCTCCGCAGCGCGCCGGTACAAAGAACCATTAGCTGGGAGAACTTTAGATGAAAATAGCTGTAAGGGAGCCAGCGCGATTGAATAAATAAGCGGTGACCTTAGGACTGTGGAGGTGCGGCATCTATTCACAGCTTTGTTACTGACCCAGCAGTTAGCGTCAAGCAAATCCCTCTGCTAATCCCTCTTGAAGCCTTTGCATTTCTAGCAGTATGGTAATTATATTTTTTCTCTCCTTATAATGTATATTAATAATCATACACTGGGGTACGTTTACTACACATAATTTTATTAGTCTGATTGGTCTTTTTAGTCCCCATTACCGCATTTGAATAATGACGGAAATGGGTTGTCTGTTGTTTATGCATCAAGGTCCACGTGACTTCATGGCTTTGAAGTGGGCTGTACCCTGAATTCTTGCTATCTAATTTTCAGTGATAAATAAAGCCTGGTTCACCCAACATTTTCTTGATCGTGTGTTTATTGCAGCCAAGCAGCATTCTGATGGAAGTTTTCCCTTTAGAGGTCTCTTAGCAAATTAAAATCATCCTGTGTTCACACTGGCAAGAAGTTCTGCTGCGTGCGTATTCCTCCAGCGTTAGAAGAAAGATCACGTGACTTTTTTGCAAAGATGTAATTGCTATTCAGCGTCAGCAAAATACCTGCCTGCCTTGAAACTTGACACATCAACAGGAAGTTGGGTACAGCCAATTCCAGGGGAAGAATGTGACTCTGAGCAGCAAACAAAGACATAAATAGTTATCAGAAGAGTCACTATTAGCCAACATATATGCAGTGTTTGAAAGATGAAAATAATTCACAATTCAAGTGGAGTTATGGTTAACAGCAGCAGCCCTGTTCCTCCGGGGCCACCTCTGGGAAATGCTTTTGCAGGGAAGGGTAGTCCTGTGGTGTGTCAGCACTCAAAAAGGATGAGATGGGGAATAAAAATCTTGCTGGAAACGTCTGGTGCAGGACTTTATTAGGTTTCCTGAGCAAGGAAACAACTATGTACGTATGTATTTTACACATGTAAACTTCAGGTCTCAATTCTGAGACTTCTAAGACTCCAGCATTGTCAATTTACCTGGCTTTTTTCGTTTATGGTGCCAGCCTGACACCTGTACCTTCCCCACCAGCAGCCACAGCTGAACGGTAGCGTGTCTGTCAGCAACTCACACTGCAGCTTCAGGTACTTGTTGTTCTCTGAAAGGGCTTTGTTCTACTTTGGTTTCACTGGCCTGTTCCTGCAAAGAGGAAAGGCACACCTGCTGCCCAGACTGCTGGGGACAGGAGCTGCTCTCATTTTCCCACTTGCATTCCTAGAAGATAAATTTCTCCTTGTTCAAGTCAGCCTGGGGAGGGCTGTAATCTAAGCCGAGCCCAGCCTGCTGCATTTCGTAGTCTACCTGGTAGAAAATGGGGAAAGAGGTGGCCTCCTGGGTAGAAGTCTGCTGGAGAAATTATTTGTCAGAGGGTCAGTCCATCCCTGTGCAAGGTCCCCAGATTCCCTCAGCTATATTGTGGCTGTATATCTGCTACAGTGTTGCTATATTGTAGCTGTATTTCTGCTACAGTGTTGCTATATCGTGGGAATATTTTGGCTACAATGTTGCTATATTGTGGCTATGTGGCTGCTACAATGTTGCTATATTGTGGCTATATCTCTGCTACAACGTTGCTAGTGTTGCTAGATCTCTGCTACAGTGTTGCTATATTGTGGCTATATCTCTGCTATAGTGCGGTGAGCGGGCTGGGAGCAGAGACCCACAGCAGCACAGCACGAGCAGCAGCCCCATCTGCAACGACACGTGTAAAGTGTTAAGCTGGACCAGAGTACAGCTCTTCCTTGAAGCCTGCTACCTGCTCAGGATATTCCTGTTTGGCACCAGCCATAAATCTGTGTTAGCTTGCTTAAGTTTTTTTCTTGGGCAAGAAAATAATAGAGAAAATCTGCAGCTCTAGTTCAAAGGGTTTTATAGGCATCTAAGCATATGGAGACACTTTGCATGTCTGGAAGTGATGCAGGTGCTGATTTCTAAGCAGGTTTTGGAGGTGATATTCCAATGCAGAAAATAATCACCAATAATTCTTTTAGCGGTCAGAATCTGCAATTTCAGGGAGAACCATGCTCAGAATTTAAGTAGCCACTCTGAAAAGATGACAGAACTCATTATCCATCATCCTGACCCCACCGCTTTATGCACCTTCTCTTTCTCTCTTTCCTACCCAGATGTCATCCGTTTGTTCTGCCTCCATCATAAGCTTCATCCTTCGTGCCTCAGCTATGCATGTTGCATGTTCCTCCCATTTGTATATAAACATGTATAATTCAGAATCTCATAGTTAATCTGCAAACCTGATGAACTCTCAACAAATACTGCTGGTAGCTGACTTGCTTTATCATCTAAGGTCTGGAAACGGGGAATGTATGGAAGTCTTATACTACCAATGCTTTGTAGGTTTCTCTGTATGTGTGACATCCAGTCAAAAGCTCTAGAATTCAGTTAGAACCTTTCTGTCACTATATATAGCTTTAGAAACAGCCTCTAGCTGTGATGCTGTGACAAACACAAGCTCAATAATGCTATTAAATATGCATGGTGTGTTCTACCATATTAGATAACATGGCCATGTTCATCACCTGCTAATGCTGCCAGTTCACAGCTTTGCTAATGCAGCCCTCCCTCTCACTTTTGCTTTGGCCAATTTAAGAGGCTTTTTGGTTACAGTTCACCTTTACTTTCTTCCTTTCCACCTTTTTAATCTTTATTCATCACTCTGAAAATGATGGTCTGCAGCAGGGACCGGGCAGAGCTCATGTTTCCCAGCTTTCCTAGGCTGTAGTTCACTAAGAAGCCAAGCTGGTCTGGAAACCAGTTGGAGAGGTTGATAGCCACTGCTTTAGTGAAAAGCAGATACTCAAGTTCCTGCTCCTCTCCAAGGCCACTGCTGCACTGTTTTAATTTATCACCCTTCCCTTGATACCACCAGCTTATCCACAGGCTGTGCTCACCATCCTTTGTCACTGCAAAAATGGAATAATTGCCCCTGTTCTGCTCCCTCAAGTGATCACATCCTCTAGGGGCTCAGGAGTTCACCTGTCTGATGTTTTTCTGTTCCTTAGTGTAACTCGGGCCTGTTACCATTTTGGTTTTGCAGCATTCTGATTATGGCAGTTGGCAGGATACCATTTGCTTTTTACTGATACAGCTAGCTACCATGCTGCGAATGCAGTTACAGCAGTGGAAGAGGTGTCATTTGCCAGCATCCTTTAGGTAACGGCATGTTTTGCCTAAGCCTGAGCTAGGTGGGCATGAGTCAGCTCTGATCCAGAAGCCATCTGGCCGTGCAGTGCTGTTCTGAGCTCATCAGGCTGCTCTCTGAGAAGGTTTCTTCACTCAGGCAGAACATTTACAGCTCTTTGGCAGCTCAGCCCTGTACCCGCCAGGAGAGAGGGCGTGTGTCCATTTGCATCCCTTGCAACAAGCCTGCTGCATTCCTCACACCCTCCCAGAAGGAGCATGAGCTGTAAAGCTGTAAATACTTTACGGTGGGGTGACTGGGTCCAGTCTTGGGAGAGCATGCTGCAGTATCTGTATCGGGGCAGATAACACTTTGCCTGAGCTCTTGTTATTCTAGCCACCTGTGTTCATGAAATGGAGCCTATTTTAGCCACTTGCCAGCTGCAGGCTCAGGAGCAGACACCACAGCAGCTCACTGGTTTCATTCTTGCTTACATGATGATCCTGACTCTCATGCCCTGCAGGTAATGTTGCCTTCCCTGTTTGGGGTCACCCAGCCCTCTCTTGTCACTTAGTGCGATGTCAATGTGATGCAGCTGATGCACCTGCTCTTCTACTTGCTCACTCCAGGAGTGCTATGTGAGTCCTGAGCGCTGACCCTACTTCTGCTCTTCATACCCAACGTCTGCCTTTAGCTCTTAGACCCTGGAAATCCCTGAGCACAGTCAGGCACAGCATCAGTGAGGGCTGGAGCTGGGCATGCGCTTTCCTAAGCTACCACAGCAAATGTGCAAGTTTTCCGTTGGAGGGAGGGCATTCCCAAAAGGGCATGTTAAGCCCTGTCTACCTTGTACAAAAAGTGGCTCTGCCTGTACCAGGGCAAAGGTGAATTCTTAGTGCCCTCTTGTAGGCAATAATTGCTGGGAGGTATAGAACTGGCGGAGATGAGGCAAATTATAACCTTGGAGCATGAATTTTCCTAGCCTCCCTGTCTGGATCAGCTAACATATAAAGTGGCAGATAGCTTTGATCTTGCTTGGATTTTACCCTGCTGTTTGACCAAGGAATAGTTTTCACTGCACAGGGCTGTGGGAGTTGGATAACAAGGGAGTATCTGCCTGCGGGCAGGGGCTGCTCTCACAGGCCTGTCTGACTCCATCCACGGCTGCATCTCTTCATCCACAGTGTGGCGTTCCAGCCAGACATGATGCTGTCAAATCACAAGTGTGACACAGGTCACCCACAGTCACACTCTTCACCCCAGCCCATCTCAGCATCTCCAGTGAGGGCTGTGCTCTTGCACCTACACCCTCCAATTCCCCCTGAGCAAAGCATTCCTTCCTCTGATCTTGCCCTGTCACACACCCAGCAGATCCCTGTCCATATGTGTACGTGGATCAAGAGGATTCCGGATCTTACTACCCATTATGTTCTTCTCAGTTTTGGCATTGATGGACACACAGTTCAAAACAATGTTCCGCAAGCAGGAGAGCACCAAAATGCAGCAATATTGACAGCGAGGCCTCTGCAGACTCAGCACATAAAATGGGTCACTACTGTGGTTATTTCAGTTACACAACTCCAGCATGCTTGCCTTTCTTTCTCCTTGCCTTTCAAGTCACTTGCATGTAAACAAGTGAAACTAAGACAAGGGGGTAACAAAATCAGGGTGAGGAACTGAGAGGGGACAGGAAAGGGTCCCGCAGTACTGGTCTGGAGGCTAGCATCCTCACAGCTCCAGCCAGCTGGTTCCCCAGAGCTCTGATCCTGAAGCTGCGGTAGGAATAAAGACCCATTGAGAAGTCTGGCTCCAAATTAGCATTTGAATTCCCTTGTAGTCTGTTGTCAGATGGGCAGGAGGTGGGTGCTAGTCTCCGTCTCTCTCGGTACTGATACACAAAGGTGGCTTTAAAAGGTCCTTATTTTTCTGAGGGAAAGAAATGCGTTGCTCAAACTATGGACACTTTGTGTTTTCCTTTTTTTTCTCTCTTTCCCCTCTCTCTCACTCCTCTGTTTCACCCCCTTTCCTGGATCAGGCTGAGCCGTAGATAGACATGTCTGGGTATTGTTAGCCCTGTCTGACCTACTTCTTTCCCTCACTTTGGCCCCTCGTGTTATGGATGATGGTGCTATGGAAACCTGGGTGACATGCCAGTGCCACAAATCCAGGGCCACCAGCTGTACTCTCCTCCCCCAGCCCCACAGGAGCTTCCCTCCAAAACACAACCCCAAAGAAAGTTACCAGTGCTGCTTCCAGGGGAAATTCAAGGGTGTGCTCCATCCGGCCCACCAAGCCATGCTCCAGAGGGAGCGGGGCGCTCCTCCTTGGGCTTGGGTGCCTGGGTGCATTTTTTCCCCGGTCCCAGGGCACAGCATTTCTGTGCTGGGGACCAAGTGTAAACCCGCCATTGTCTGCTCACCATACCTGTTTGTGCATGTATCCTGCACATGACCGGTAGGAAAGTACACGTGGATGCCCTTGAAGTTCCCAAGATAAAAATAAGCTACAACCTTGTGCACCTTGTGGTACGAAAGCCTGATGGAAAGGTGGCTAGGTTCCTATAGACACAGGAAAGGGAACGTGTGCATGCCGGTGATCCTTGCAGCGGGCGGCAGTTGCTTCATCTGGGGACTGAGCTGCACACTGTCATTGTCACTTGCTTGCTCGCATAGGAACCAGCCCCATCAGGGAACAGAGGCTTGTTTACAAGTTCAGCCTCTACGTTTCTTGTGATAAAAAAAGTTCTCGCTGGTTCTGCAAGCTTCCTTGGCTCACTGCTGGCCTCCCATCCGGCTGGCCGCTTCGCCCGGGGGGCTGTGGCAGTATCGGGGGGTTTTGCTTCCACGTATCTCACGCCAAAACTTTTCCAACCCGTTGCTGATGCGGAGGGGTGGCTGTGAGGGCAGGGAGCGGGAGGGAGCTCGGGAATCTGTCAAACGCTTGCAGGAGGCCCTTAGTAAGCCACCTCCAGGGGTTTCTGCGAGGCTGCAGGCCTCCCCCCACCCAGCAGCCCCCAGGCCAGGGCCCGGCGCAGCGCCGGTGGCACCTGAGGCAGGAGGGTTTGTGCCCGGTGCCTGCGTGGACGCCGCCCGGGGCATGGCCGGGGACGCCCGGGGCACCTCCCGGGGAGCGACGGCCCTGGCACGGGCGGCGGGCTGGGAGCTGCCGGGACCCCCCTCCGGGATCCCTCGCCCCGGGTCCCTCCCGGGCCCGGCAGCTGCAGCCGCGCGGCAGCAGCGCCCTCTCCCGAGCGGCGCGGCCGGAGCCCGGGACGGGCCGGCACCGGGCGGGCCGGGGCAGGTCTGCGGGCTCGGCTCGCTGCGCCTGCGGCCGCCGCAGCCCGGCCTCGGCTCCGCTGCCCCGACCCGCCCGGGCCGACCCCGGCCCCGCAGCGCACCGGGCCCGGGAACGCTCAGCCCGGACGCACATGCTCGGGGGGAGCGGAGCCGGCGTCGTGGGCCAGCCCCGCCGGGCCGGGCATGGGGACCCTCGTCTCGCTGCGGTGGCAGCGCCGTTAAACCGGCCAGACGCGGGTGGGCGGAGGGGCAGCCCCCGGCGCCCCCTGCAGCGGGCGGGTGGCGCGGTGGCTCCGTGCGGCACCGGGGGGCATCGCGCTGCGCGGCGGCGGCGGCTCCGGCTGCATAAATCCTCCTTGTAGCATCAATATAAACACGAATTAGATGCGTTTCTAGTGTCCGAATGGGGTAAAACCATCGACGGTATCTTTGAACCCTGGTCCGGTGCAAAGCGATTTCCCTTGGTTACAGTTATTATATCGCATAGCATACATGCAGCCTTGCCCCCCATCTTAGCCTCTGGCCCCAGCCCGGTACCCATGCCCACCTTGTGCCCCGGGGTCAGCTCAGCACGGCTGGGTCACACAGGGACCCCGAAGGAGCCCTGAGCTTCCCCGAAGTAGCTGAGCGATGACAGCATCCCTGGATGGAGGAGCTTTCCTGCTGCTAGAGGCACCTGGAACGACCCCTCTGACAATTGTTTGAGGGGAGTGACATGCTGGGCATTTCTCCTGTGGCAGAACTAGCGATGGCAAGCAGCTGGGGCCAGAGGCTAGCTGTGCTGCACCAGGGTATTTAATGGTCCTCTGTGCATCCAAGGGGAGATGCTGGCTTGCCACGACCTCGCTGCTGAATCATTAACTTCCATCCACTGAGTCATTCTGCAGCCCTGTCACACACGGAGCTGAGATCAGCGAGGCTGAGGTGGGCAGTGGCTCCAGGCCGATACAGTGGGGTTAGAAAACTGTAGGGTAGCAGATGGAAGTTGTGTCTGCAGAACCGGTGAGCACCCACCTGGACTAAGCCGAGACAGAAGGGTTTTGACAAGGAGCCAAGACCTGCACCAGGAGCTGGGGCTGGTCCCTCTGTATTAACCCTCTGGGAGGTGACTGGTTATGCTGGTAAAAAAGTGAGGACTGAGAATTAACTTCAAGAGATGGTGAGATGTGTTAATGTAAAGTCTAACTAAAATGTCACTGGGGACAGGTAGCATCTCTGTTCCTGCCCAGCCTTGCTGAGGCAAGGTTAATCGACACTCAGCTTTTTCCAAAGTGTATTACCAAAGATGCTAGGAAAAAAGTTTGTCTGTTTTTTATCATGCTGTGACACCTGGCAGTTGCTGTGAGGATGGAGCCCCACTGCACTGAAAACTTTGCAGAGACAAGTGTTGTACCGTTAGTTTTGTTTGGATTTAAGCCTTCTCCTCCGGTGTTTGCCAACCGCAACACAGCAGTGCAACTCCAAGGCAGGAGAGGTCAAAGGGAAACAGACTAGAGGCTTTACTGGATAAGCCAATTTAAGATGCAGGCGAGGAAATGAAACAATGTGAAAAATTAATCACTTCTTCCAGAAAACACCTGCCTTTTGTTCTTACAGTCTAGATATGCCTACTGCTGGGGAAGGGAGGGGAGGACGGTGGGCTTCAAAATGTGGTTAGGCTGGCAGCATGTTAATGCAGTTATTTTTGCTCTCTGGGTTTGGTGTGAACCCCCCTGTGATGACGGCACAGAGCACTGCTGGCGTTTTCTAAGCTCTGTTGCTAACATGAGCAGACCAATGGCCAAAAGCATCGGTGTTGTGGATGCTGGGTCCTGTGAAAATCCAGCCCTTCTGGGAGCTCAGCTCGGCACCTGTGAAAATCAGCTTCTCCCTACACAGAGCTCTCCTCCTGTGGGATGTAGGGTTGCAGGCTGGGTTGCACTGCATGGCCGGGAAACCAAGGCAGCTGCCTTGCACTAAAATGCTCATGGTTTTGTTCCCTGCTAATTGCAGACCCACAAGGAGACACCCAGCACAGCAAGCTCAGTGCCTTTTTATTTGTGCACATTGTCGTTCAGCAGTATTGAAAGTTATACATGCAGTAGTGGTTATGAGTTTGCGCAGTCTGATTTACAATATCGCCCACAGGAAACAGCTAATAACCATCACAAGGGCACTAATAGACTTTCGCACAACAGGTTGGTGGTTGCTCCTGTTTACCCCTTGGCTCTTTTGTTATGCCTCAGCCCACACCTGGTTTCAAACAAATGCCTTTCTTAGGTGTGGGCCTTGGAAAACTGGCACAAGCTGTTGGAGGAAGGAGAACACATGGCAGTTCCCTGGGACAGCTCACTGGGAAGCTCAGGCTGAGATGAGTTTTCAATGATTTTTCTTTCGTGTGTTCAGTTTTCCTAAAATTCTCCTTGTTTAGGAGCATTGTTGTTTCCACATCAGGCATGGAGCAGCTGGCAAAGAGTGCCATGGTGGAAAAATGCCTCCTGAAGAACTCAGCAGTTCATGGCTGTGCTGGGCATCAGGGAAGGAGGTGCTGAAAACTCAGGTGAGGGTGGATTTGTTCCTGGGGGCTGTATTAGTTGCAGCCAGTCTATTACTGTGGGCAAGAGGGAGCAGGGCTCAAAGGCAAGGACACTGATGAGGTACAGAGGGGTGGTTCATACTGTGAGAAGCTGGAGGACATTCAGCCCCATGTAGTGAGAGAGGAAGAAATGAATGATGCCCAGGGCTGATGCTGCAATGAGAATCCAGAGAATTCCAGTGCCAAAGTATATTGCGGGGAGCCTGGTGGGAGAGAGGGAGCCTGCTGAGACTGAGCATTGCTGCTCTTGCCTGGGAGTGGTCCCTCCCTCTCTGCAGAGGACAGGTGGGAAGGCAGCCCCTGGCTGTCCCCTGCCCACTGCGTGGGGTCCTGTGCCCTGCTCCTGCTTCGAGGGAGCACACACACACCCGCAAGGGCTGCAGGCAGCTCCAGCCTTGCCCCACGTCTTAGTCTCTGGCCCCAGCCCGGTACCCATGCCCACGTTATGTGTCGGGGCCAGCTCAGCAAGGCTGAGTCACACAGAGACCCCAAAGCAGCCAGGAGTCCTGAGCTTCCCCGAAACACATTATGTTCCCAAATGCAAACCCCCAGGGGTTACCCCATACTCCAGGCTGGCAGAGGTGTTTACCTCTTTGAGGATGATGTCCTGTATCCTATAAAGTAGCAGTAGCGGGCATAGAGATAGAGCAGACCCAAGCCTGCAGCCACACCTGCAGATGAGAGAGATCACGGTGACCATCTCCAAAGGCTTTTTACTGCTACCTGGAATCAAGCAGGCAGCCCAAAGTGAAGGAACAGAGGCTTTGTGTCCTCTGGCTCTACCCTTCCATCAGAGGCAGAGTTACTGCCAGATTTGTTGTTCAGAAGGTGAGCAAGACCCGAGGACTGAGCCAGCACTCAGGGGAACAGATCCAGTGACAAACCAGGTAACAGTCTATTCTCACCTTGATGGAAGAAGAGGCCAGCCTGCCACAGAAGTGCCAGGAAAATGGGAAAATACTCAGAGGAGTTCACCCTGGCAGGAAAGAGGAATGTCATAAACAAGGGAAAGGAGGAAGATCCTTCTTTTTTGCTTCCCCTGGCAGTTGCCAGAGGCTGGAGGCTTTCACTTCTTAGAGATGATGTCACCATAAAAAGATGTCACCAAAAAACTTTCCTTGCAGTTCCCATCCCAGCTTTATTCACAGGAATTAAAGAGTGCAAGAAACTGGGTCTCCAAGGCACCAGAAATTAAATAAAAGATGTCCAGGTCAGACCATGCACAGAAAGACCCCATGAACGAGCCTCACTGCCCCTTCCCAAGTGCTACAGCTTAAACCCTGCTGTACAAGCCCCAAAGCCTCAGGGAAGGTCTGCCCCAGGGATGCGCTGAGGATGAAGTGCATCTTAAGCAGATAAGGCCAGAACAGCTTGGGCTTTGTGCAGGAGCAGGAGGGATTACTTAGCTGTTTGGATTGTTTGTACACCATGCCCTGTCCCCCCAGGGACAAAGTAGTAGGACTAAGAGATGCTGGATGAGGCTGAGGCTGGGCTGGGCTGGCAAAGGAGCAGGGAAGGGGATGGCTGAGGGGATCCTGCTCCTGCTGCCCGGCTGCTTTTTATTCAGTGCTCAGCTACACCAAAAGTGGAAGCCTCCTCCCTCTCTGCCTCCCTCCCCACTGCAGCCCTAGCACAGAAGTCACAGCAGAGGTGCTGGATTGTGGCTATCCCGGCCCGGCCCCAGGTGAGAACTCTCTGGGATCTTGCCCTTCTCCATTGAGCTGGGTTCTGAGCAGGGCTGAAACCGTTGCAGATTATCTTAAAGTTTTACTGAATCTTTCTATATTTCTGTTTATTTGTGAAAGTTAGCTATAGGAACATCTTGATTTTAAGGAGTTAACCTCCATGTTAGCATTACGTTAGCACTTATTAAGCAATGACATATGGGTTGCTGTGCTGCTTGTTATCCAAGACTGTGTTACTTGAAGTCCCTATCCTATAGACCATAATAACCTTAGTGCTTACTCTCTAGACCATAACCAGAGCAACCTAGGTTCTGTTGTGTATAGGATGAGTTATTGGACAGCTTGGCAAGGCCAATATCTAGCTGTCCAACTTGGCAACAAAACTTACTTTGAAGGTGTCCCGAAGTGAACTACCTTCATTATAACACTAACAAACACACCCAGAGGTCAAGCAGACCCTTGTGAAGGTGAAGATCCTTCCCCTGCACAAGCATAGCAACAGAAGAGGCTGACACAGCAGATATTATAATTATATGCAAATTACTAACCAATCATTGTAACTGGGAGTGTACAACCTTGTAATTTTTGTGTATAAATATAACAGTGAAATCTGCATAGGTGTACTTGATTTGTGGAGTTGCCACCGAGTACCCAGCGCTGCAGTGGTGTTAAAGTACCCAGTTAGTACCCCAGTGCCTGAGGTGGTGTTAAAGAGGTTTTATTCCTGATTTTGGTGACAAAGCTGCCTGAGGCTTTGACACCACTTGGCTGAAGCCAGCTGAAGTTTCAATCACCAACAACTGTCTTTAGCAGCCCTGCACTCTACAGCAGAGATTCCCGTCTGAGTTCTATCAGCAGCTGGCTGCTGTGTTTAGGACTCATGAGCCAACCAGCCCTGATGCCAACTCTTAAGCCCATTAACTTAACCCCGAAGAAGGCGAGTAGCTGAATTACAGTCCTGAGAAACGAATCGCAAAGCAGGGATGGGGCAGTGCCATTAGACAAGAGATCTGGCATGCATCTTATAAGAGGAGCTTCTTACTGTGCTCGAAAGATCCTCTCAAATTCAGGGGGGCCTGAGCTCTTTGGAGGAGAAATGCCAAATGCCCTCCTAGCATAGATGACCTGGAGGAAGAAGTAGGCTGCGGCAAAAGAGAGAAAAGGAACAGTGGTCAGTCCTCTTGATACAAGAATTATTTACTTTAAAAAAGAAAAAAAGAGGGGAGGGGAAAGGGAAGATATATAAATATCTATAGTGAAAAACAAGAAAGAATTTGAAAATCAGAGGATTTTCCTTACAAAAAAAGAGTTAATCCTTACAAACAGTTAACAAAACTGATCATGGAGAAGGAGTAGATACCACAAATATGTCAAGCTGGGACACAAGATAAACTCAAGGAGGACCAAACGGTTAATGAGACCAAACAGAAAATTACTGGAACTGTGTGTGAACTACCCTAATTAGCATACTAAGAGATCCACCCCTGAGCAAAGAAAGCCCCCTCCCCACAGAACATGGGTGGTGAAAACCAAGAATGCTGTATCTTCAAAAGGAGCTGAGGCTTGTAAGAACCAATGAGAATTAACCACAACTAAATATAAACAATTGCTCAAAAGTTTTAGTATGTGTTGAGAGGTGTGCTAGCTGTGTGGGTTTACAACCTAGCACCCATCTCTGCGCAGACATGCAATGAACATACACTTCAGCTCCGAGTGTGGTTCTGCTCTTGCACACCAGGTGAAGATGTGCGAAGAATCCAGATTTGGGATAACACTCTGGCTGGGCACGGTGGGGTCAGGAGACTGCCAGAGGTAGGGGCAAAAGTTCTGTTGTCTCCTCCCAACCTTTCACGCCCGCATAGCAGAGAAAGCTGGATGAAAATCCCAGATAGTTTCAGGCAAGGAGAAGGAATGACCCAGTGCAACAGCAAAGCGAGGAGGATGCAGTAACATGCCACTAGTGGATACCTGCTTTCTCTCTTATGTGATTAACAGATCATCTCTTACCCATAGAAGTTGTTACACAGTTCAGATGCACTTTGCTACTGCCAATTTCAAGGACTTTTTCAATCTCTAATTCTTTCCCCTTCTAAATCCTGATAGCTGAATAGGGAGGGAACTGATGCCACTGATAAGCCACCCAGATGCTGAATTAAATTGTCACGCAGTGTGGAACCAAGGCTGGGAGACCCATCGCAGCCCATTCTTCCACCTTTCCACACTGCAGTGAAGGGCTTCCCAGGCACTCATTTTGTTGAGTACTTTTCAAAACCCAGACAAGATACCAGTCTACTGTCCGAATAGCAGGCAAGTGCCAGTGCAACAGTAGAAATTAAATGTGGAAGTGAAAGGAAATCAGTGGAGGTACCTACAATAGACTTCCCAGCAAGCATTTGGGCATGTGCATCCAATGGTCCCTACCTTGCTCCAGGACTCCCAGGACTGTCACAGCAGCCAGCAGATGAATCTGATCCAACATATTGACTGTTCCAGACCCTAGAAAATCTGATTTCTTGATCAGAAGCTCCTCTACCCCGGTTTAGTCCTTGCTGATGTGGCAGTCAGTGGTGGTAGCTGGTAGCATAGGTTTGCTGTAATGAAACAGAGAAGATTTGTATGTGGTGCTTAAACCCAGGAGTCTGGTTTGCCTGTTACCATATGCATTATGCAGATGTGAATCAGCAGAGAGAAGCTTAATGGAATATTTCTGTTCCCACCCTCCCTTTTCCAGGAATGAGTTATGAGGAAGCGGAAAAGCCAGCAGAGAGCAAACATGAGAGATAAGAGAGGGGAACTGGCAGCTGAACTGGGGGGGGAGAAATCTCAACAGCCCAGCAATGTGCTCGCCCTGGGGTATCTGGCTTAAAACCGCTCCTAAGAAAGGCCAAGGCACATCCCTCTGGCTGATGTTGCATGAGAAACTGCAGCCCCATTGGGGCTGTTCTGCACCACTTGAGCATCAGGACAGGCGGCTTTTCATGGTACATATCACTGCATGCATAGACTCTGCAAAGCACGTGTTGGGCACAGAGAATGACACTGAGACAGCATTGAATAAAGCCCATGAGTGAAAAACCCACTGCAACGATAAGACAGGATGTGATAAAGTATAAAAGGTATAGATCTGTCTTGCACAGTGATGCTTCATTTGGGCGTAGGTCCTGCAGAATGACTGTCAGACACTGCAAGCATTTCAGAGCCAGCCTTGTACTGGAAAGCCTGGGAGCTGTGCACTTAAGGTTTCTGATCATTCCTCAGCCAAATTAACTTTCATCGTAAACACAGAGAGAGTTCTGTGCGGGCAAAACCCTGCAGAATTCATCAGGATATAGGAAAAGGAAAATGATGTTTTCACACATCAGGAGAGACCCCACTCAGCTAATTCCTGTCTAACAGCACAAAGCTGGCACGGCTGTGAGCTGCTGAGACTGCTGGCTTTGTTTCCTTCCTCTCCTTTGTTTGAAGAATTTTGCCTTCCATTCAGGGAAAAAGGAAAGTGGGTTAAGACAAAGTGGTCGTTAAACATGACTATTATAGAAAATAAGATCAGATTAAAGCAATTTACAGAAATTACATTGTATGTTGATTCCTTGATAGACTTTCTAAGAAGCAATAAACTGGTTCCAGTTTTCTGCCTCTCTGTAAGGGATAAAGGCACCTGAAGAGGCTATTACAATGTCCCAGCTTAGTATTTCTCCAAATACCAGACACCATCGCTTCTCAACCAACAGCTCTAAGATTAATTCCTTCATCTCTGAAATTATCCTTTTTCAGTGCAGCAACTGTTTAGAAAAA
Source organism: Falco punctatus (assembly GCF_963210335.1). Taxonomy (NCBI): domain Eukaryota; kingdom Metazoa; phylum Chordata; class Aves; order Falconiformes; family Falconidae; genus Falco; species Falco punctatus. Next base: position 59,297,203 of record NC_137588.1, on the reverse strand, counting down.
CAAGGAACATTGTGTTTTCATTTTCTCCCATTTAGTTGTCAAAGAAATTAAGGACTTTCCTGTGTCAGCTCAAAAAGGGCAGAGGTCTCGCAATGCTTAATGATGTTTGATTTCCTTCTGCTCCTGTCTGATTACAGCCTGCTAGCAAAAGAAAATATAAAGCAATACAATCAAACAAAAAAGATCCAAACTTACACCCCCATGAGATGACAGTGCAGCATAACCTGTATCAAGTGTCAAATATGTGTAAGGAAACCTGGGCCAGGAGGAGCTGTAAAGGCCTTCCCCAGAGCACTCCTGCTCCCCAGGTCATCATTAGATGCAAAATACTTCCAGTATCATCTAGCGTAGTCTAAATATAATAAAGACTAGTAGAAACATGAATGAATAAACAAGCACAGATGTCTCTCCCCTCCTCCTCCCTCCCCCATAAGCACAATTTTTCAAGCTGTCTTTACCTCCTAAAGGGCACAACATTTTTCTTGTCCCTGTTTGTCACCATCAGAACTCTCCCTATTTTCCATTCTCACTCAGTGTTTGCAAGACACAGACACAGGTACCCTCCTCCCAGTACTAAATGCCCTTCGATGATGGGACTGTCACTGGAGGACAGCCTCAGCACCCTGCAGACCACAGTGACCACCGGCATCCCTGCGTAGGGGATGCCACAGCAGGCTCCAGCCAGCATACATGGTCCCCCTCGTCCCTCCACAGCCTCCACCACCTCCCTGCTGTTTGCATCCAGCCTAACAACTACAGCCACGGCAGCCACGAGGTGACTCAGATCACACCGTTGATCAGGCAGAAAACTTCCCGGTCCACAAGCAAAGGGAGACCCGCTTGCAGGCAGCTTGGTGAGCCCAGCTGGCTACATGGCCACCGCATCCCTGGGCTCTGCGGGAGGAGAGGGGCAGGAGGACAGCCAGGGTAGGGAGGTGGGGACAAGGAGTCACCACTGTCATCATCCACCTGCAATGACACTGGAATAAGCACATTTCAAAACCTCACCCTCCAAGGCTGACATGGCTTCATTTCCTCCTAAGCAAAGCCAAGTCCTGTAGTACCAGGCGCACCTCAGGATGCATTTGCTGAGCAGCAGCTAAAGAAAAGCTGTCCCCCTCTGCCACTCCCTGGTGGTTACTCTGCTCTCCAGGTTACACCATGTGAATGTGGCCCTGCATCACCAGGCAGCTGGATTTGGCATGGTCCATATTCTTCGCACCTCCCACTGAGTCATTGCTAGAGGTGTTTCTCTGTGCCCATGGTTGCTTCTGCTACCTCTTTCTGCAGCCATTAATCCTTTCTTCCTCCTGATTACCACCGTAGGGCCACACTGTGAGCTGGACTGCAACACCAATTGAGATTAAAATAATCTTGGGAAGAAATACAAGGAACACAAGAGGCTTGGAGGAATTTTAAGCATCCACAGAGTTTGCACTACCTATTAATCCCCAGGAGCAGTGGGGCAAGGAGAAGCCAGCAGCACTGAGTCCAGCACCATTTACATGCAATAACATCCCCCTAGAAATGTATTTCATGGGAGTACCATGGGCTAAGAGCTTTCTGTTAGTGGAATGGGGAACATTTTGCAGCAACTTACCCTTCAGCTGTGAAGCATGCAGGTTCCTCGTCCTTCCAATCGTATTGTAAAAATATGGAAGTAGTTTCTAATGTAGTTGGCAGTTGTGTTTCCTCTCTTTCTGCATTCTTTTGCAGCCACTGAGCACACTCAAACCCGTGGCTGTGGAACAGCTTGAGAGAACACTTAGTGTCACTCTAACAGCCACATAGAAAAAAAGACAGGGGTTTTCCTTCAAAAGAATTAAAAGCTACACAGAAAAAAAGAGTTTTTCTAGTTCAAGAGAATGAAAGAGAGCTCAGCCCCAAGCACCTCAGTCTGTTCAACTAGCAGCTCCCTCAGGCTGGGATGGTGGGGCTGGTGACACGCCTTCCTCACCTCCCATGCTTGCAGAGGCTTCTCTTAAACCAACATGTGTTGAGATTTTCCTGGAATTCTTGGATTTTGCAGCTTGAAGTGGGAGGACAGGCTAAAAATATGGTAAGAAAAGGCCGGTTGAGCATTTCATCCCTTACAAAGATGCAGTTGGCCCCATGGGGCCATTCCAAGGAAAGGGGACAGCTGTGGTCTATTTCTGCTCTGCGGTTCCCACCAAGGCCCAGTAAGGCAAAAGCTGACTCAGATCTCCTAAGAATTTTGAAATGTGTCCTGGGTTCTGCATTTTGCAATAACCATAAAAACTTTGCATGACAGGAATTACCATGTCTTCCTAAAATGTGAATGTATACAGAGGCTTCTCCTTTCTGAAAGTGAAATAGCAGGTGGTTGGTTTCGGCAGCAACATCCAGGCTGGCACCGTGTGAAGCATCCCTCAGAGTACAAATTCAGTATATATTGGAGATGTGTGTTAGCCTGTTAATCTAGGCAGATTTCAGACTGATTTACAAATCCTGAGATTTCTATATTGGTGGCATATCAAAGAGGTCACATAAATGCTCTCAAATCATTAGTAACAGCAAAATTTCTAAGGGCCAAACAAATCCCTGGGCTGCTTTGGCCCTCTGCTTGAATGACGCTGCATGGAGCAGGACTGTGGCCAAGCGCTCCTATTGACAGTGTTTCTCATCTCAGTAAAGGTGAAGAGCTTCGTTTTGAAGATAAAATGGGGAAAACATTCAAAGCCATTTTCTAAAAACCAAGATGGAAAGCTGAGTCTTTGAGAAACTACATAAATGAGTATATATACTAATTTGGTTAGTTAGGGATAATTTGGAGAATTTTTTTTAAAGATTTCTTCTGAAGGAGTTTGGTGAGCTTTATCTGTACGCATATTAAATCTGACTAGAGGGCACATGAGTATAAAAGCAATGCCAATATCCTCCCCTTAGCCCATCATCAAAAGGCACTGATACATGCAAATGAATAATACCCTTTCTTTTATGGTCAACATCTGTTAAAAATATTAAAACAGGCAAATTAAAGCCCTTCCTTGTCCTGCCTTGTCTTGTGTTATTGTCACATGAGGAAACTCCTTTCCATGTATTTTGCCAATTTTCCTACTACTTTTTCAGCAGAATGTCAGAAATAGCAAATAAACAAGAAGAACAAAGCCAGAAAGGCAGATGCATCTCTGGTTAGCTCGAAGAAGAACGAATCTCTGGAGCAGTAAGTGCATATGGCAGGGAGGGGGAGGATTTCCCTTTGCAGAGGGACAAACAAGCCTTTCAAACATCTGTGGCAGTTCTTATGTTAACAGACAGTTAGTATTATCCTATAATGATGTGGGGAAAAAAATTGCAAGGCTACAGGGCACATCAAAATACATCAAAGGCTGAAGAGTGGTCATGGAGTGCAGCTTCCCTTTTCCTAAATTATAGGGGCGAAGAAATACAGCCATGTAGCTCTTCCATCTTGTTTGGAGCAGAAAGGCGGGTGGCAGCCAGCACTACCCAGTTATGAGACACTGCTGGGCAGGGCATCAGAGAGGGGCTCAGAGAGGGCAGCTCTGAGGGGACATTTTCTAGGGGAGAGACTGGCATTCCTGGTAGGTCTCCTGCAAAGGTGAGACCCTTGGCTTGCCAGGCAGGGGGGAAGCGTGGGGGGAATTTGCTTGAACTGGGGAGGTGTTGCTCTGCAGGGTCATATCTACAGGGATGGGCAGTCGGGAGGGCAGTGGTCCCTCTGCTGTTACCGTCACTTTTCACACCAAAGTCCTCTCCCACATGGGGTTAGGGGAAAGGAGAAATTTCAGGGAGGCAAAGGAGGTGGTGCTGGGGGAGATCTGCAGTAGGCGGAATGTGATGTGGATGGAGATGCAGGCTGGGCTGCCCGTGCTCAAGGCCAGCTCTGTAAGTGGGGACCACACGGCTGGGAAGAGAATGTGAGCTGCAGAGAAATTCTGTGGGGGCTCCCTGGTTCAGTCGGGAGCTGCATTTAACCTCAAGCCCTCCCACTCATATTTTGCCATGGCCACCTGTGTCCAGTCATATGCCTTGCCCTTGAACTTGGCTTCCTTGGACATCACTTATTGTGATAGGCTGGCACGGCCATCTCTGGGCTGTGTCTGTCCTGGTCATCCTCACCGGAGCTGCTCTGCTTTCCTTGCTTGGCGCTGTGGGACTGCACCCTATGGCAGCCTGTGTCCTGCCAAGTGTCCTGCTCCGTGTCACCCTATCCATCAACCTGGACCACAGCTGAGCTGGACAAGCATGGAGGGTGAGACCGCAGAGTCTCCAGCCATCAGCATGGGACAAGTAACAAGGCCTGCAGAGGAGCTCATGCAAGAGCAGAAGGTACTGGGAGCAGCACAGCCGGATGCATTAGAAGACAGACAGATGTTTCTGTAAATCTTCTCTGGTGTCAGCAGTATTGGAAAGTTTTGAAATACATCTTTGGAAAGAACCAAAGGCAGATACTGTGGATAAGAGCAGGGCATTGTTTGGACTGCTGTTCTTTGAGCTCGTTTGCTCTTGTGTGCCCAGAAAATGCCCTGAGTGATGTGCCTGAGGGGACGGGGCAGCCAGACAAGAAAGGGAGCGTGGGTACCGGGTGGGATGCCACCAGCGCTGCCAGTACACACACTGTGCTGTTGCTGTGAGGTTGCAAATGCAGCACAAGCAGTGTGGAGAGGCTGCCTGGGTCACTTAAACAGCTGAGCCCAGAGAAACTCAAATGGGCTCTGTCCCTTCTCCCGTCTCTGAAGGAGAGGTTCAACAGCTGGCCTCTGCACCTCCTGCTGCACAGGACCAGGAAGATGGCTGCAGCTATAGGTCATGGGGGCAAGATGTGAGTTTGGGAACAGACAGGTTTCTGGTTACTGGCTGTTATTTATTTTTTTCTTCTGTATCTTTTGCATGTCAGAACCTGGCCAAGGTTGAGCTGACCTGCACATACTTGATGGTGGCAGCCACAGGGAGAGTGGGGCTGGGGACAGACCCTGGGAAGAGGTGCCACAGGAACACAACTCCTCCAGCCTCGTGTGGAGCCCGGATGCTGCATGAAGGCTGCCCCAGCTCTGCTGTCCACCAGCAAGGACAGATAACTCCTGCTCCCAGCGTCTCAAGTTGGGGGACACCACTTAAGGTATCAAAAGCAGATGCTCCTTCTGAGACTTTTTTTCCCTGCTCCTGGCTTGCAAAAAGTGGTCCCAGAGGTGACACTGGGACCAAGCACCCATCCTGACATCAGTCGTCTTCCAGCATCTTCAGAGCAACTTCAGCCTCTCCAGCTACGGCAGTGCTGGCCCACAGAGGCAGGCAGCTGGGGGCTGTGTTGTGGGAAGCCAGGACAGATGCACAGGTGCTCCAAGTTAGAAAATCCTGCTCTTCCCAGAGGCCTCTGAGAAGTAGCTGATGAGTTCATCAAGAACTGGGAGCTTTTGAAAAATGTGAGAAACTGCCTCTCAGCAATCACAAAGCCATGCTCAGTCCCACACTGGGACAAAGGAATTGCTTTAAAACCAGCTGAGTTTATTTTTAGGGTGTGAAGTGGTTGCACGATGCAATTGTGTAAAAGAATAGAATGACCAGAAACAGCGCTAAATACCAAACTTGCCTGCACAGCCTTGCTTTTAACCACTGGGAGGCTGAAATGGCAATTGAAGTGATGCTACTTTGCAGACTATCTGCCTCCCAAAACCTGGCGGTGGGATGGATGGTGCCTGTAAGTGCGCTGACAAGAAGATTCACCAAGTGATACCAGGCAGATGCTGACCTCCTGATTAGAGCTGTATGATCAGTACCCCAAAGCTCTGCTGGGGAAAAAGGCAGAGAGGACCTGCCATAATGTGAAGATTTCTTGTAGCCCTTGCACAAGAAGTATTCCACTGCTTCCAGTTTCCTCATGTAATTCCACTGCCTTCTTACAGTGAGGTGCATTCAATGTTTGTTTTAAGGCAAACTTGCTTTCTTAGTGATACAACCCTTCAAAAGACATCATGCTTTCAATACATTGTCTGCAAACCACATAGACATACTTTTTTTTGATTTGTGCCTGTGACGGCTATAAGCAAGATGGACAGTACTGGAATGTGGATCCCGCTGCCTGTTGCATCACACTTCAGGAAACCCAATTTCCAGCATCCATCCATCTGCTCCACATTGCACAGGACTGGGATGCTGCCTAATAATTTTGCATGTCTTGATAGTAGCCACTTCTATTAAGAAAATTCTCAGTGCCCAAGCCAGTGCTTGATGTCTCCTGGCTACAGAGGTTTCTGTCTGCAGGACAGCATTCATCCCCTAGCTCTGCATGATCAGAGTAGACTTTTATCCAGTGTCTGGCATGGCAAAGCACAGTTGAACACAACATAGAGGGTCTTGGTCTTTGGTATTTGAAAGCCCTGACATTAGTGCTGGTCATTGCAGTTTTACATCACAATTTAGTCCTTTTGTTTAGCACCTGCAGAGATCCCAAATGGATGCTATGCCCTTGTACAGTTTCAGTGATTACATGTAACAGCTTGTGCACTTTATTCACTGTCTTGGTCTTCTCCTGAATACCCCTCTTAAATTTTTGGCTGTTGCTATAGTTCTGCAAATACCAAAGAACAATTTGCCTTGTCCTTTGAGTGGAAAAAAGAGCTCTGGTATCTGTGCGACAACTAAGCCTTTGGCAGCAGGAATAACAGCACTAGAAATTAAAAATAAAAGCAGATTATACAAGAAAGGGATTTAAGGGAGCTCAATCTCAAATTCCTGCAATTGCCTCCAAGACGAGCACCGGTGTCTTACAATCTATTTAAAAGATCTTCATAGCCATGTGCCACAGAAAGAGAATTAACAATAACCCGTGTGACTGCTCATCATTTGCTGATATAGCCTAGTGCTATAAGGATATTGCCTGGGCCAAGGCAGCCAAATGGGATTTCAATTCATTGACTCACCAAACCAGTAACTGCTTGCTGTCTATAACTGCCTGTCTGCCAGACTTTCTAGTGCAGGCAAGACTAGAAGTGATGGTTATGAAGCAACCAGAGAGCTTATGGGACTGGCTACAGCCAACCAAGCAAGCAAAATCCCTTCTGAGCTAGCTACCTGTGGCAGTGAGGACAGGCAGGAGAACTGGGATGTCAGCTTGAACCTCCACTTGGAAAAGTGTATCTGCCCACCTACGAGGGCTTTTATTGTAAGCTGACTTTAAGGATCAGTTTCACCTGTTCTATAAAGAAATGCCAACAGGTTACGCTTCAAGAAAAAATCTTTTATTTTGTCTGATAAATAGCAGGGTGGATGTCAAGCAGACAATAAGGTCCTTGCCCTGTTATCCTTAATTCAAGTTTTTGTGGGAGATTTTATTAGGAGACTACTAGTTTCTGGAATTTTTAACTTCTGTCAAAGAAAGATGTTGCTGTTCAGGAATACACAATCCAGTCTGTTGGTACAGGACTTACCAGGGACCAGTGCTTAGGTTGTTACTAAAGCAAACAGAAAAAATCTCCGCCCATAATTTCCAGAGGTTAATCCAATATATTCACACATTCAGCTGCTATCTGCAGGACACTGTTTTTTTTTCAACTGTAGTGAAAATAAGTTCAAATTCCTCCCAAAGTCCTCTAATGATCAACCCTTTCAGTATTTAACATTTCTTGTACCAATGATCTTCTTAACCCTAAATACAGGGTTTCTTAACTACATACATACAGATAGATTTTTAAAATATGTGTATTTTTATTACCTATCAATTTTTATTATACATATACAGATTTTTAATATATATACGTGTGTGTGTATATATATATATATAAAAATCTATGAAGAGCTGCTTTAGCGGATACTGCTTTTGTAATCAGTTTAAAAATCAGTAAACAATTAGAAACAGGTTTCAAGTTAGATTTAATTTGAGGATTTTTCTGAGTTTGCCTCAGATCGACATCTTTATATTCATGAAGGGAGGAGGATCTCTTTGATTCCTTTTGCTGCCTTGTAAAAAGGTATCAGAAAACAACCTCTAACAAAAGTCTATCTAGGATTACAGAAACCTCGCAGCTCAGTCCACTTTTACCTTGGATGGGGGTTGCCCAGCAGGAACAAATGGAAAGACCCTTGTCACAGAGTTATAGACAGATTAAAAATGTACCTGTTCACAGGACAAAGTCTTAGATCAAAATATCCAAAAATTGCAAAAGAAGCTAATTATGTCAGCCAGTGACTGATTCCAGTTCCACATATATGCACTTGCAAAGAGGAGAGTTTCATGGAGGAAACACATAGAATAAATGAAAGGAATGAACTGGAAATGTAAAACCAGCATAGTGAGCTTGTCTGATATACACTGCATAGTTATAAACCACATTTTCTGCAAAGGCAAACTCAGCTGCGAGCCTCTTCATCTTGGTGGGGTTAGCACGCTCTGAAAGAATTCAAGCTCTCACCTAGCCTGTTTTTTGATGGAAAACTAAAGCACCATATTTTTGACTCTGGAATTTGTGTTTGAGAACAACAGCATTCCCTGAGGCACAGCTGATATTTTTATTAGTCTTAATCAGATCTATCTCTTCATTCCTCCTCATTCTTTTGAGTTTCCATTGAAATGCTTGGTAGCAGCTTGCCTTTATAATTTGATCTATTTCTTTCTGTTATAATACTCCCCCCATGATTAATTCAGGTCTTAAATGATAAGATCTAACTCTAAGCCATTTGACTTGAAAATGCAAGCAAAGGTTGTCATGTTTCACTTGTGTCACCTTAACCATTCCTTTCACTCTTGTGCCAGGCAGACATTTTCTGCAACTGATTCTAGATGACCTTCATTGTCCTATCAGCCTATATATCAAAGGAAACTTCTCATCCCCCAACTTCTGCTTGATTTTTCAATAGCCAGCCAGTTCTGCAATAAATTGCCACCCCCACACTCTCTTGGGTTTCTACATAAGAAAGCATCTGCACCTTCTAATTCTATAGAGAGTACTGCACCACTTGTTGCACTTCCACACAGCCACAGTGCTGCTTTCCAATCCATGACTCACCATTTTCCCTGGAAACATTATTAGAACAGCCATGTTCAGGATATTTTAACAAATTCTAGCTTTTCAGCCAGCTTCACTGAAAACTGGGGTGAATCTGAGCTCAGGACAGTAAAGAACAGCGAGAATATCACACTCTTAGGGCCACACTAATCACTCTCCTTACTCCAAACTGGAAGAAAAACTCAGTGGATTCCAGATTCTCACATCTTCTTTGGTTGACATGCTCTTGCCTAGATCTGCTTTAAAAAAAGGGGTTTGATTTCTGAAATAACATTAAGCATCATTTCCTTTAATTCCCCCGTAATCGAACAGCAGCAGCAGCGAGACCCAAACTCGGCAGGTAAGCCTAGAGACAGGCTCTACTGTTCCCTCAGTCTGAGTCAGGATGGCCAGAAATGTTTGGTGTTAATGCAAGGAGAAACACAGCCATCAAGTCCCTCTGTCTCCACGTTGTCGTGCACAAGCAGCTCCAAAGCAGAGCCTTTGGCCTGACACTGGGGAGGGTTGCAGAGCTCTCATAGGCGCTTGCCAGTGATGTGGACAGCCCTGGCTTCCCATCCAAAGGGTTTTCAGATATCTACAAAGACAATACGGACACCACAGGCTGTATCTAAGGTTCACCTTACACTCTGGGGAGCTCCTGGGAGCAGCTGGCTCAGGTACAATATAAACATAGATTTTCTCATGAAAGAAACCTCCAGTTCCTCTCCATAGTGCACACCTTTGCCCATTATCTGATGCTTTCAGGCAAGAGTTCAGACTGTGAAGAACAAGTGAATGAAAGGAAATCTTCCTCTGTAACCATTCTAATGAGGGAGGGAATGCATACATCATTGTTAACATTATCTTGGTTTTGTCAGCCACAGCAATGCAAGAAAATGCAGCATATTCCCACAGAGAACCCTGGCAGACCACCACCACCACGTTAGACCTGCTGAGGTCACTCACCTTCACTGCACAAAACTCCACACAACGGGTGGGAAGTAGGGGCTACCCATGGTCCTCCCCTTTGTCCTGCTGCCACATCCGTGCCGAATTGGTTGCCGTCCCTGGTTACAGTGTGGTTTGGCAAGCCGGTCACTCCAGCAGTGACAAAGATCTTAGCACACCCTTTGTTCCTGCTGGACTCCAGAGGCCAGGCAGGCGCAGGACCACCTCCCGACCCAGCAGCTAATCCCTTCCTGGGAGATGACTATCACAAACACAAGCAGCAGCAAATCCTATAAACTCTTCACTCCTGGCTGCTTTGCTCCGGGCAACCAGGGATGGAAATCCGTCCACCACTCCTGACCAGCTAACGCTGGGCAGCTGGAGCAGGATCGAGACTCGGAGGTGCCTGCGCTTGCTGGGGACACTGGCAAAGGGCTGCCAGGAGCTGAGAGCCCCTGTGGGGCAGGGAAATACATGTTGGGGACACGTCTCACCCCTAGAGGCTGTTGGACCCTTAGAAGGGCAGGGTTTGCTTGTTCCCCACCTTCCTTTCTGGCACAGAATGGAGCCTTTTTCTGCAGAAGAGAGGAGGAATTTCAGAGGACTCTGCGGGGCGGTGAGGAATGGGGCACGACGGGCCCCGAACCACACGCCCAGTGCAAGTGTTTGGCCCCGGCTCGAGAGAAGCAAAGTCTGGGAGGGAGATTTTAATGCATTTTTGCCACCAGAAGGCACTGGGGAGCTGCAGATGGGAACAGTGGGTGTTCAGCTGGTCCTTCCGATGGGAGAAACAAGAGCCTCTCTCCGCTGTGCCTGGGCATAGTTCTCTCGTTCAGCCCCCTTTGCTGTCCTTAGGAAAGCACAGGAGACCTCATCTTGCAAAGGGAGTCTCATTATCATTTTCTTTGGAAAATAAATGTGCATCAGCTTTTTTTGTGTGTAATAGCTATACGAGACAGGAAAACCATCAGAATGGGAAGATGCAGATGGTCCCCGGGGGCCGGTATGCAGAAGCAGCCATGGGGCAGCAAATGTGTCGGTGGTGCTTTAGCTGGGAGCGTTGCAGCCCCCCTGGTGCAGCAAGCAGTGTCCTGCCTGCAGAGGGAGGGATGCCTGCCTGGGATGGATGTGCCACAGACCTTCCAGATGCTCCTTGGGGAAGACCATCTCTGTGGCTGCACAGGTCACCTTCCTGCCAGGCATGGCTAAGTCAGGGAACTCCCCGAGCAGTGGAAGGAAACACAGACACCACTGCGGTCCAGGGATCTGAAACCAGCTCTGGCAGGCAGCTGGGAGTGAGCACCACTGGCCAGGCCAAGGAAAAGTGCAAGGACCAGAGCTGCTGGTGATTGCAGCTTCTGTAATGGCTCCAGTGGGTTTGTGACCTTAGTTGGAAGCTAGCATCAGAGAATGGTTCTTAAGTAATTTCAGTTTACAGGGAAATATTTCCACCTGAATAATGACAATTTTACGTTCTAACTAACATATGGGCCTAAATCCTCAGCACACCCAGACTTACCTTGCCTCTCCATCTGCTGAAACCTTCCTGCCGTGAGCACAGGCATGGACCACCCTGGCACGGATCACCCTCTTGAGCAGCACTGTTACTGTTTTTGGAGGGGGAGCTGCCTTGCAGCTCTGATGTATGACCAAGGTGTTATTAGGGACGCAGCAAGCACACATGAAATCCTTATTGGCTGTTTGCAGCCACTGCAGCTCTGCTGTGACCCACTCTGTGGGCATATGCTCTTCCTCGCACCTCACACATGGCAGGAAGGCGCTTTTTCTAGGAGGAATTTTTCCCTGGGAGGGTTGTTTCTCAGAGCGTACAGACCTCTTGATAGCAATTTAAATGGCAATTTAAGAGGTTGCCAAGCTCAGTCTTCCACCTGGGCCATCTATCAAAAGATGATGCTCCATAGCAAGGGCAACTGAATAGGATGTATGTCCCGCCTTGGCCATTCTGATTGATAGTGCAGTATTTCAGCACAAACCTACCTTCATCAGCAATTACATTGGGTGTTAGAGATACAGTTTCACAAATTGGTCAAGTATACCTACATCTGTGCTGCTCCTAAAAAGGCCAATGCTGCTAATCCAGCTGAGATCAAACCAAGTGTCTCTTAGCTGATTTGCTTTCAGCCAGGACAGGCACCTGACTTCAGCCATAGCACAGCCACACGAGCATGAAGGAGCAAGCCACATGGAGGGTGGCATGCTGGTAATATAAAGAGAAACGGGCTCCGTGTGAAACATGGGAGATTAAAGTGAAAACAATACAGAAGAGTAAAAAAAACCAAACAAACCTCAAAAGCCAGCACACAGACTAACAACCACATCCGGATTTCTGTCTTCCTTAAAAGAAGAGAGTGATGAGGGTTTTGGTCAGACACAGACAAAGGCAAAATTACTGAAATATTTGCTTCCTGCGACCCAGCCTCTTCAGCTCCAGGAGCTGATGGCTGTGAGCGGGAGGGTGGCACGTCTGGAGAGGTCACCGAGTTAAGTGCTGCTAATTCCCTGTTTATTGACTTCAGCAAATTGGGATTAGGACGGGCCAGGGGTGCGAGGTGGCCTTGTGCTGTTTACATGGCATGTCAGGAATGCAGCTGCTCTACCACGATTTTTGCACGTTTTTGAGAAGAGGATGCAGTGGGGAAGGCAGGCAGCTGCTGTTGGAGAGCACTGTGCTAAAGCCAGCTCAGTTACCCCAGGATTGCATTTGGCCCCAGATGCCTGGCTTCTCGTGCAGGGCTGAAGGTGTTTGTGTCCCTTGAAGCCAAGGGGTGAGTGGGGAGTGGGTGGGGGTCTCCTGGGCAATCCTGGCCATGGGACCTGCTATGTCCTGGAGCAGGGGTCCTCAAACTTTTTAACCAGGGGGCCGGCGCACGGATGAAGTGGCAGGCAGTCATCTGCGGCTGCTTGGTTTCCCCCTCCAACCCCCGGCGGGGGAGGGAGTGGGGGGGTTCTGTAAATACCGGGGGCCGGATTTAGGACCCTGGGGGACCGTATCCAGCCCGGGGGCCGCAGTTTGAGGACCCCTGCCCTGGAGGAATCACATGCTGGCATGGGAGAGGAAGAGGTTTCCTGCCTTCCTTCTTTTGTAGAATCAGTCTGAATGTTGTTCTGCCCCTCTCCCATAAATAATAAACACATTCACCTCTTTTCTTTCACCCTGTGATATTTCACATTTTAATGGCATTTCAACTGCCATTAATTACACCCAATCAGTCCATCAAAACTTAAGACATTTGGAAACTTGACCATTGAGACTGCAAAATGTCTTTTGTTCTTCAAAATAAACAAACCAAACAAAAAAGCTTCCTTGGCAAAACAATTGCTTACAAACAAATAAATGAACAAGCCCTGAGCCAGACAGACCCGGGTCTGGTCACTTGCAAGGCGGTACAAATGCACAGGGGGAGTTGCAAGTTGCTGTACCAGTCCTAGAGGAATTACCACGGAGCTATGAGCAGCTGGGGGAGAGCAGCTATTGTCAGTCACTATCAGCTCCAGCTGATCTGAAATGCGTGAGCTAAAGCGGAAAGACTTTCTGTTTCGGCACAGCATTCTCTCTTTTGGCCTCGTTGCTAATAACACTCAGCCTCTCCCTGTGCCCTGGCACTCAGTGAGCTGTGTGGAACGAGCATTTTGTTCTTTGCAAAGGGTTTTGGGCATTGCTGATGCACTCAGGCCAGTAAGGTGGTGATAGCCTGTTGTTATTGCTGGCAAGTCTTGCTTTTTGCTGTTGCTAGTTGGGGGATGCTGTGTCTGCATGTGAAGGGTAATCTGCATTTCCCTGGTGAGGTAGCAACTCCTGTTGCATGAGTTGCAACCATGCTCAGATAAAAATGTCTCAAGTGTGAGACCCTCAGGAAGGACACAATTTTGGGGATATTTGAAGGCCACTCTCAAGCAAACCTACATCTGGTCTGGTGAAAGAACTGGTAGAAAGGGGCACAGTGGGAACCAAACAGTGCCCAGCAAACTGGTGCAATGCCTAAGGGAGCCACAAAAGCTGTGTACAACCCATGGAAACCATCAGGATTCCCTACCTTATGTCCAGACCAAACTTGCACCTGTTGGCTTGTCTTCAGTAACTCTGAGCTTCTGGGTCCCAAAAGTTTTCTGTAAAGCTCCTGTTCCCAAGGGCACTTCCTAGCTTGTGTGAATGCTATCAGGTGGATGGGTTATCTTCTTCCATCTCAGTACTTGGTCTCCCCGTCTCCTTCCATCCATCTGCTAGTGCTCTGCTCTGGTTCCCTGTTGCTTCTTCCTTTTTCCACTTATCTGCCTCCTCTTATTACAATTAATTTATAACACTTCTTACATTCACATTTATAAGCTTTGAAAATGGCAGGACTTTATTATTGGCTTTGATGCTTAGCTCCCCTCATTTTTATGTCAATGTTTCTTTTTCCATCCTTTTCTCAGGCTTGTTCTCCAGAGATGTCATTTTAAAGAAATGTGTTTTCCTTGAAAAGCATACCAGGGTGCATGGACATTGCCCTGTACAGAGATGAGAGCTTGCCTTCCCTCCTGCGGTTCAAAGTTTGAAAGAGCAAAAGTCAGCATTCTCCTGCTGGTCATCTGCCTTGACTGCCTGCTATCTGTCAGTATGGTGTCACTAATGTCTCGCCACTCTGAGTTGCTTGATTTTCCACTCACTTCTTGCCAGTTTTCCAGAGGAGAATGAGTCTGAAAAGATGTACTACTAATGCTTGAAATGCAAGGAGAGGGCCAGTGATGTGGCAATGCCCTGCAGGGATTAAGGAAGGAGGAATTCTTCAGAGACTGAGGTTAGAGGGAATCAAGAATGGACAGTACCAGTTGAAAGTGCAGGAGGTTTCTCTGTCTGGTAACAGTCGGGGCAAGAAAAGTTCCAAAAAAGACAATTATGCAAAGCTCTGGTTCACCTGTAAACTGAGGATTGCCTCTCATGTCTGAACTGAGTGTTCAAGCTCTGGCAGCTTTGCTACACTGCATGTTTTCTGCCTTTCCAAATTTACTGCCAAAATCAGAGAACAGCATTTGGAATGAGACAAATCTCCTGCAGCAAAGTCTAAACACACCTAAATGGTTTTGCTTGACGATGTCACGTTTGCTGTGTCATATCTGCCATCCCTCTTTCTTTCATTGCCCCTGCCCTGGCACTCTATAATCTAAAAATATCACCTTATCAGCTGCCAAAGCAGTTAAATCTCTGTGCATGTTTCTTCTGTTCCTTTCATCCCTCTTTCTTTTTTTCTTTATTTCTTTCTGGATTATCTGTCTTTTTTGTGTTGATTTTGTATTCCTTTTATCTAAGTTCAAACATGTTGAAAATCACAGTGCAGGATATGCTTTTAGCAGCTTTTTTTTTTTTTTTTTTGTAACTTAACACTGTTCTGTTCCCATAGACCACAAAGCAGCACAGGCAGGAGCTGGCTTCAGGGCTGCCTGCCTGTGCCATGATTCAGCAGGTTGTAAAAGGAAAGAATGTCTTCTTTTTTGGGAAAGGGTGGGGGAGAAAGGGGAAGCATGTGTGACAGGCCTCTGTGTGTGTATTTGACTTCCTGGTGCTTGTGTGATTGCAGTGGTGGTGTTAATGCTGCCCTGCGAGTTATGTTGGAGTTAATAACCTGTTTCAAGAAAGGAGCTTGAAAGATACTTGGTGGAAAAATGGATTTTTCCCAGATTGAGAAGGGAGCCTGCTGAAGTATTGTGCTTTGTTACCCTTTAAAGTATTCCTCTGTGGTGTTTTTAGTTTCTTATTTAAAGCACTTGGTATCTCCTGTGCTGCCTGTTGTTTGTGGTTGTTTCCCTGCCTGTCTGCATCTTCTGTTCGGTTTCTCGGTGTAGCTCAGTCAACAGGGAGGTTTAGGAGCCAGCTTGGTGGCTTTCTGGAAAAATGCAAGCGTTTGATTCCAAACTTCAGTGTAAACAGGGATTTGCTGATTTCATTTATGCTGAGCCTTATTTCTGAATGCTGGGGCCCTGCTTGCATTGTCCTAACGTGGTGGAATTTTCTCTGTGGGGAGACTTATGTTGCTGACTCATTGCATCAACTCAAACCAGATTTATGTTTACAAAAAAAACCCCCCTTTTCTTTCTTCCTTCTTCCTACTCCTCCTAGCAATATTGAATTTGGTATTCCTACAGAATACCTCCTATCTGCTGGAGCAGGCTGCAGCCCACAGACCACGCAGGAGCTTGCTTTAAACTGGGTAGTTCAGATACAGCTTTCCATTTAACTGCTTTCAGCTGGAGCAGCTCAGATAAAACTTAAAAAGTGGTATTACTGATAGGGTAACAGGAGCCTGCTTTCCTCATCACAGGGCCTTGTTCACAACCATCCCACACTGCTGTACGTATGCAGCAGGAGAAGAGGACTCCTGAAGCTTCATCTCACTCCCAACAGTCGCTCCCATGGTCCTGCGCAAACCAGCGACCTCCTTTGGCCTCTCCTTCCCCATCGGTACAGCAAGAACAGTTATTTCTGCATTTCCCCATACTTCTGTACTTGTTCGATGTCTAAACATTGGGTGTTTACACAGCATTTCACCATTACAAAAAACATTATGTTAATTTTGGAAATACAGCGTGGCTTAAAGCTTCTGATATTACAGCAAGGCCTTCAAACAAGCAACTGCCTGAGCAGCACTGCCGTGTTCTAAACACATCAGAGCACATCTCTCTTTTTGTTTTTCTTAAACCCTCAGCTTGTAATTGAGCAAAAAATACTAAATATGATGAATAGGCTAGAAAACTTGACAACCCTTTGTAAGGAGCTGAGGACGCAGACGTAAAGATGAGTTTGCTGTGTAATACCGTGGTGCTCAGGCACCGGGACAGGCCCGGGTGAGCCCCCCTGGCAGGCCCAGGGCCCCTCCCCGGCGTGGGGTGAGGAAAGCTCGGGAGCGGGGAGTCTCGTCTCACGGCCTGGGGCAGCGGCGGGACGAGGGCCCAGTCAGCCCTTCTCCACGGCCAGGCCGCCGGGGGCCGTTAAGCACAGCCCCTCCCGCCGCGCCGCCCTGTCAGCCACCGCAGCGCCCCTGGACAGGAGGCCGTTGTGTCCCCGCCCACGTTTCAACGGCCTCCCTTCAACCAGCCAATCACCTAACACTTCCTGCAACCCTACCAACCAATAATAGCGCTCCACGAAGGGCAGCGCCGTTGGGGCGTGTTTTGGGGCGGGCGGGACGTTGAGCGGCGGTGGTGTCAACCAGTCAGAATGCAGGAATGGCGGCGGGGAGGGCGGGCGGACGCGCTGTCCGCCAATGGGAGTGGGAGAGCGAGGTGGGCCGGGGGAGGGGCTGGCGCGGTAGATAGGCGGGTGGCGGCGGCGACGCTGGGCGTGCAGACACGTGACGGAGGTGAGGGCAGCGGCGGGGAGGGGAGGGTGGCTGGGGCCGGGGGCGGCGGCGGTGGCGGCCGGGGGCGCGTGGGGCTGCGGCGCTGCGGGGGTGAGTGTGCCTGCCCCCCTCCCCGCTCTGACCGTGGCTGCGGGGGCGGCTCCGCCACCGCTGGGGCGGGGGAGTGGGGAGTGGGCCGCCCCGGGGCATGCCGGGGGATTGGCGGGGTGAGGCGGCGGGAGCCGGGCCTGGCGGGGGGCGTGCGGCGGGCAGGGCCTGGCGGGGTGCTGCTGGGCATCGGCTGTGGCAGGCGGGGGGGGTGGGGCGGGCGGGCGCCTGGGGTGGGGAGGGCGGTGGGCGCCCGGGGGCGGGGGCAGACAGGGACCCCTGGGGGGGTGGGGGCCGTGCCTGGCTAGGGCCTGCGGCGGGGGGCGGGTACGGGACCACTACCGCCGCCCGCTCGGCCGCCGTAGGCCTCTGAGAGGCCTGGTGGGGAGCGGCGGGTCTTCTGGTAAGTTCTGGGATCTCTGGGCAGGGGAGCGGCTTGTGGCAGGGCTGAGGCTGCAGTGGGGCCGATGGGGCGCTTCGTCTGTCTCCCCCCGCTCCGGGGTGGGATGGGGGGAGGCGGGGGTTGGAGGTGGGTGTAGGTTGGCTGTAGTTGGGGTTTTATTTGGCTTCTTGTTCTAATGTCGGCCGCTAACGTGTGGAAATAGCCCTGAGCTCCCTAAAAATGCTCCCCGTGAGTAGGGAGCCTCACAGAGCCAGAAGAGGAGGTGGGCACAAGAGCAGAGCGTGTGGCCTGGTTCGGGCTGTGCAAGGGGAGGTAGAAGTCTCTGGAAAGGGGGAGTTCAAGGTGCAGAACTGGGGGCCCAACAGGTGATGTACAGACGAGGAGACTGCAGCAGCAGGGTTGGAGAATTTGGAGGACTTAAAATATATTTGATTTTTATCACTTGAACATCATTCGTGTTGAGTGTCTTCAAAATAATACATAAATGAAATCTTGTTTTTGGCTGAGGATTTTATTGCATGCTTTTAGAACAAAACCCCCTACTACTTTGAATTAAAGCATACATAGCCTACTGCTTTCTTGTCGGTGCTGACTCTAAAGAGTGAACTTTCACATCCAGTTTTGTGGTTAAGAACTTTCTAGGCTGTCGAAAGGGAAATCCTGCTGGTGATTTGGTTGTGAAGGGAAGCAGACATGTATTAGTAATGGTGAAGGTCCAGAGCTTATTATTATTGGTGTTAACATAATTAATGTTGCAGCATTTCTGTAGAACATAATGGAAAACTCTTTCTGGAACTTCTTTAGAGTATGTTAGATGTTTGAAAAGTATTACCTAGGAATGTAATGTATTTTTAAATGCAGTATGTTTACTTGACATTGTTAAATAAGTATAGCTAACACACAGGTTTGATGGGACACTTTACCCACTGTGGTTTGGGTTGTTGAAATACTGCAAGGAGATAGCAGAGCTAATCTAATGTGTGAGATAAGACAGATAAAATACTGGTTAAATATAGGTTGAAATATGTTGCTCTAGGTTCACTCTGATGCACTTGAAATGACTTAAAAAACCTCCTTACTGTTGATTTGGTCATGTTACATGGGCTTACCCAAAACTTAAGAAAACTAGGAAAAGCTTTCAGTTAAACTTTGTGTTTATGTTGAGTCTCAGTATTTCTAGTTTAAACCCCCCCCCCCCCCCCCCCCAAAAATAAAGGGATACTTAAACAATTCACAGACAACATCAAAAGCTGTGTAGATGATATAAACTGCTTCCTGCTATCAACTGCCCTCCTAGGAAAGGAAGCTTAACGGAAAACACTCAGAAAGCTTGCAGCTTTTAGATTACCCTCTCACTTGATGTGCTGCAGCACGTCGCCCTAAGTAAATAAAAAATCCTTTACTAGAAGTATGCTGTGACTTGTTCTTAGCCTTGCCTTTTACTTCCTTTTCTGGGTTTTCATTTTTCTGCCTTTAGTAGTGATCATGATGGCAGCCTGTTCTTGCTGGAATCCATTCTGTAGCAGGGCAGACTTTGATTGATTTCTAGGCAGAATGGTCTGAAAGATCTTGGGGCACCTCCAGATTTCCCCCCACCTAATGTAATTTTTCTAGCAGCTCATCTGTTTTACGGTCAAAAAGCCTTGCAGTTCTGTCTTTGCCCTCCAAGGACTTCCACTTCTGCAGGAATGATCTCTTTGCTGACAAATGGTACATAGTGTTTTTTTTCCCTTACTGTATCTGTGCTGATGTACATTATTTTTAGAAGCTGGCATGTTTGAAATGCTTATTAAAAGCAAGCTTTGTTGCTGTCACCTTTCAGACCTGCTATCTTGCCTGGTTTGTGCTTCTTACAACCCAAACAAAAGGCAGATTTTTTCTGTGGGGCTGTTGAGCTTTCCAGGAGAGGCCTGTTTGGCTAATCCTTTCCAGTAGACTTTCCTCAAATCATACATAGCAGTGTATCCTAGCTGCCCCATCCTTAAAAAAAAAAAAAAAAAAAAAAAAAAAAAAAAAAAAAAAGCCAAACCACCCACACAGAGAGCTCCTGCTTCTGACCTGTTGTAAGTAAGGTGGTTTTAGTTGAGCCTTGTCTGCTGTTCATTGAGCTATGATGTTAAAGGCAGAATCTTCATGATGCTGGAAGTTGTCTAGCTGCAGGACAAAGCATTTAAGGGGAAAATGTGTTGTCTGCATCATATTAATTGCTGCATATATATGAACATAATTTTATTATATCCCACTTAGAGGGGTGGTGAGGTAATGTACTGGTTGCTGAAATTCTAGTGTTTGGCCACACAGTTGTTCAGCTTTGCTTTGCAGAGTGTTGACCTCCCAAATCTGCGTCAAGACGGGTCTGTCTTGGACAAGTATGGATGACAGAACTGCACTTGAAACAATGACATTAAGCTGACTGCTGCCAACAGCTTTATTTCCTTTACTTGGCTACTTATTTTATCTTGCAGTATTTTCATTTGTCCTGCTACAACTCTTTTTGCCTTTGCGTGCTGGGTTAGACTGGGATATTGATTCAGGGTTAAAATAACATGGCAAAAGGACTTCGAGCCATCTTAAACCAGCTGCTAGCTCATCATGAGGCTGTGTAAACAGTTACCCTGGCACCGCAGAAGAGCCGTGATGTGGAAGGTAGAGGGATTGTGAGATGTAGAAGAGATTTACGTTGCTCTTCAGCAGGTCTGACTAAGAAACTAATGGGCTATGAAGTAGGATAGCCAAGCCTTTGCTCAGAAACCATAAAAACTTCGAGATGGAAAATTAGTATCTGTGTGTCTGCCTTTCTGATCTTGTCTCCTTGCATTTTTTGTATTGTGATAAATTCTCTTTTGTGACTTCAAATTTTAATTCCACAATCCTTGACTTGCATGAGGGTGTATTGTGCTTGTTTTTATTGGTGTTTCCACTGTAAATACCATACTGAAATCAAGTTTATGGAATATAGGACTTTGCTAGAAAATTTTGCTCTTCCTATACTTATGTCATTCAGCTGTATTTCAGATGTGGCTGAAATAGAAACCACTGATGCTCATCCAGTTAAATTGCTGAGGTGTAGTCCACATTAAGTGACTTATTTTTAATGAGACTCATTTCATCTGACTGTTAACTTTAAAAAAAAAAAAAAAAGGGCAGTAAACTAGATAGCCAGTAGCAATTCAAATGTAGTTATACATTCTGAAGTATGCAGTGTTAAGAACTGGCTTGATGAACCACTCCAATAGATTAGTATCCAAGGAGATGATTAAACTGGTTTTGCAGGCTCTCTTTGACCTGACAGGGGAGTTGCTTTCTAAATGGTATGTTCTGGAAGTACGATAGCAAGGGACTTAAACATCCTTTGTGTGGGCCCTTTCACTGTCTGTCCTTCTCAGAGATGTGTATATTGGAGAGATCGGTGACAACTCTGTTGTATGGGTCAAGTGTTTACAGTGTCATGACAATAATTAAGAACAACTTTCCCCTTTATGCCTAGTAAAAGGGGAATTCTAAATAAAAATAAATCTCTAAAGCTGCATGACTTTTCTTGAAAGCTTTGAGATCCAAATGTAGCAATCACTTAGCCCTGCAAATGAAGAGTGCCTCTTCTATGGCAAGAAG
Organism: Falco punctatus; assembly: GCF_963210335.1. Lineage (NCBI taxonomy): Eukaryota > Metazoa > Chordata > Aves > Falconiformes > Falconidae > Falco > Falco punctatus. The sequence continues at coordinate 59,275,832 of NC_137588.1, read as the reverse complement.
CTGATCTGTCTCTGAATCTCACTCCAGTTTGATTTAGTTTTTACTTTATAGGAAGTCTGAGTAGTGTGGCTGTTCCAGGTGTCTGTTTTCAGTGCTCTGCTATAGCTCCTGTAAATTCCAGGGGAAAATGCTTTGGCCTTTTTTGACAGCCAGGTGAACAGTGCTTAAATGTCAGCTATAATCTTTCCAGTGTAGAAGCTGACTATGGATGGACACACAGGGAACAAGTGATTTGTTAGCACGGGCAGTCATGAACTTTCTTCCTGGTTAGTACTTTGGTGTTATCCTGCAGTAGTCTTCCCTTTGCTCCAAGCCATGTGCCAGTGTCTAGAAGTGTCTGCAGACCTTATTTAAAAAAAAAAAAAAGCAGATGAAGTTTTAGTCATCTCTGACTTGAAATGTTGTTATGGTGAAAACGAGGTTGCACTGAAGTAGAATGGAGACATTAGAAGCTCTTGCCTATTATGAAAGGGTTCCTTTGTTAAAGGCTTTTGGCAGTTGCATGATCAGAAATACGCTAACCTTAAGAAATATTACACAGTTAAACCTAGAGAAGGGAAGTGCAGGCAGAGTGAAAAAATGGCTAATGATGATAATTGCTTGGAAAGCAGACACTTCAAGGAGAAATCTGGTCATAATGGAGTAGGTGGTTGTGCATCTGAAGGTTAGACTGCATTTTAGTGACTAATTGAACACCTGTAGTTGCTAGCAAGTTAAAGCTCCACTGAAAAATCGGTTGATGCCTGTATTCTACAAAACCTCTCTCTCTCCCCTTCCTCTCCCTATCTTCTATTCAGGAATAACAAGATTTACTGGGGCATAATCATGTTTATGTTATGTCCCCAAGGACTGTGTGAAGTGAAGTTTAAACTATCTCTTCTAGCAGTACATCCATTACAGATAGAAGTAGTTTTTTAAATATCACAAATGTGTGGTTCACTTAAATTAACTCTTCTGAGAACATAATGTCTTTTATTTCTTATCATTTAGTTAGTTTGTATACTGTTACAGTTTAACAGAACAAGGAGCTTGACATGACAACTGGCAGTTGCAGGAGATGCTTCCAGTGTGTACTCAAGGTGTATGAATGGTAGCTTATGTTGAATTTGAGACTGATTTAATATGTAGGAGGTGTCCTAAACAGCTTTCTGTAGGGGTATAAACTTGAGAATACTGCTTGCCAATGATTATAAAGAGGCAAGGACATGAAACTGGATTAGCTTATCTTCATGGTTTTAGCTTTCTGTTTTTTGGGCGGGGGAAGCTTGCTTGGGAACTTGAACAGATATGTCTACCTTGAAATGAGGTTCAACGAGGCCTCAAATTCAGACAGAGCATTAACTGATAAATGTAGACCTACAGGGTAGATACCTGTGGTTGTATCAGGAGCGCAGGTGTGCAGAGTGGCATGGCTTCTGCCCCTGCTCTATGTGTCACTGGAAGAATTGTCTGGTTTAGCTAGGATGTTTTGCCAGAAGCATTTCTGGATCAACCTTGCCTGTAATATGAGGCTGTGTGGCTTTGCCGCTTTGTGCTAGCATTTACCAAAGTCCATTTGCTGCTGCCAAATATTACCAAAGTGTTGTAGTTGAGGTGGGATTGTGAAGTAGGTGATTGTTACATACAGAGTTAGTACTGTCATGAATGTTAGGGGGTATGATTTAATTCTTTCACCAAAATTTACTGCTTTTTGTCTAGTGGTAAGATTACTTAAGGGATTACTTGCATGCTAAATCACTAATATCCTTTGCTTAGGTGGAGGTATGCAGAAACTCCTTTTAGAAGGAGAGGAGAGAATTGACTTATTTTTCATCTTGCTATATTTTTAAGTGTAATTTCCTTTTATCACTTTCCAAATCGCCCAATATAATTTGAAAGCAGTTATAAAACTTGTGGTAAAATCTTCGTGAATTTAGGTCTGTTAAAAATGTATTTGGTGAGATCCTGTTGGTAAGACAAAATTCTTGTGCCATCTCATCTGTAGTTGCTTCAGTCACACAGGATGCATCCAGAGGTGTAAAAGGTCACTTCTGAATGAAGTTTCAGGCTCTTGTTTTCTGTACACTTTTTATGCTGGTGGGCACGAGTTTATTCAGAGAACACGCTGTCTCTGCAAGAGGAACTTGAACTTCCAAGGGTACTTTTCATTCCTTGGTTTTGTATTGTGGTTCCCACCTTAGTAATGAGTTATGAGCTGTTCTGAGGTCTACAACTGTTTCAGATTCTGGCTGTATACTGTGCATTAAGCAGACAAGCTTTGCTGGTATATAACAACTTGAAAGGTTTTGTCAGCTGTTGGTGCTGTGAGTGGTGTCCTTTGGCTCAGAAGTGTTGCAGTGCATTTGCCCCAGCTGCGAGGGGGCGGGTTCTGAGCATGCATTTAGACAATAATCCTCAAGGCCATCGCTATTGTTAGAAAACTGGCTACAATTGCATGTTGCTGTAGTGGCAAACTCTACATGATCTCAGCACAAGTTTTTAAAATACAGTTTTGCTGTAGTTCTAAAACATCCCTTCTGTTACTAGAAGTTAATGAATAGTCTAAGAACCGTAGATCTGGTATGCAGTGTAGTTTTGGAGTACTGGATAGTGCTGATAAGCCTTTAAGACTGTAAATTCTTTTATTGCCTAAACACGCTTTGGAAAGTTGAAAGTTTGTTTTCTAGCATGATCTTATGCCCCTACAGGCACTATTAGCTTTGCTTGAGTTATGTTTGTAAGTCTACAGGGCTGCAGCCTGAGGCAGGAGTGTAAGGGAAGGAGGGGATATTTGGTTTTATACTTACTTTCAAAAAGCGTTAGTCTCAGTTACAATTCTGGTTTTGGAAGAAAAAATTTGAATGTGAATCAAAGGAGAAGAGGTGAGCAAGGCAGAGGTTGTTTTTGTGGGGTTGGTTTTTTGAGCACATGAAACTGAGTAGCGTGTTAGGAGTGTTGCCTTTTCTGTCAGCGTAAAGGTGCAGTGATCTTGAAGTTTTCCTAGCAAGAAAATCAAATTGAAACCCATTTAACTTAAAAGATCTTTTAAGCTACAGCTCACCGATGTCTGCCATATTTTAGCTGTGACAATGTGCTGGGCACTTGATAAATCAGTTGAAGTGTGATATTTTAATTCTGTAAAGCCTCAGTTAACGTATATTCTTTTTCTTTGGTTGTCCTGTTTAATTAGGAGTCGGAATTGGGGAATGAAACCAGCTGTCTGCTAAATAGCAAAAAATTTTCTCCTGGGTCTACCATAGTAGCCTCAACTGCTTATAGATATCTGCCAGTAGTATCGGTGACTGTTGGCAGTAGTTCCAGAATAAAACCTGGGGAAGGGGACTGGGGAATAAAAATGCTAGTGTCCCACACTTGAAAGGACAAAAAAATTATTAAACAGGAGATGGAAGCTTGCTTACTCCATAGCTAATTGTATTTCAGTTCCCAGACTGAATGGAAACTTCAGTTTCTGCATGATGTATGTAAAGCCCTTCATAAGAAAGAAAGGGGTGTTCTGTTGAGGCTTTTGCTGTTACATGGGTTGGGGTGTTATGTACATGTCTGCTGTTCTGCTCATGGTCTGTGGCAGTGTAAGAACAAAATTATGGCACGTCTGCAGCATGATCTGCAGAACTTGCACACATGGTCCTCCACTCAGTTATCTGTTTTGCATTAAATACTTTGTTGTATTCCTCTCCAGCTTTTAGAACTGTCCCAACCAGTCAGATGCAGGAAATAACAGATTGCACTTTTCTTTCAGTGGTATGATTAGTCACTTCACCTGTTGTCTTGGATGCTCGGTTTTGAACCAAGAAGCAATGCTTTGCTCTGTGTGCAGTGCTGGCTTGACCTCTTTGCCCTGTCTTATTTATTCAGATCATGGAGCTGAAATGGCTGCTGTATGTGACCCTGCTAGCTCTTGGGACTCTTGTTGTCCAGGCACATGATATGGATGATGACAATGATGGTGATGATGTAGTTGATATCGAGGATGACTTGGATGATGGCATTGAGGAGGTAGAAGAGGCAAAGCCTGAAACAAGCACTCCTCCTCCAAGTCCAAAGGTTTGGCATGGAACTTCTTTTAAAAGTTGAATTACTGCTTGTGTTGTGGATAATGGTAGCCTGATCAGAGTTGCCTCTGCTTTGCTAACATGTAATATGTTGCAATGTTATTAAAGATGTTATCTGGGAGTAAGGGCTTGGAATTAGGCTTATCTACGTTGCTCCTATTTTCATGTCCCCCGCGTTCTTCCTGAAGAGTTAGATCCACCCTTGAAATCTGTGTTGTGTTTATGAGGAGTTAATGCTAATGTTTCTAGCTAGTTATATACTTTAATTTTAAGAGCACAGTGGCTTGGCACAAGCAGCAATACTTATGTAACTTCTGTATTATGCTGCAAGGGTGTCCCAGGTAAGCTCTGCTTGAGTCTAGAGGGGGAATGTGAGCTGTCTATGCCTGTATTTCTTTAGGGTAGAGAATGTGCCTTGAAAGGTGCATAAATGCCCCTCTTTTCCAATAGGTTACCTACAGGCCCCCAGTCCCAACCGGTGAGGTGTATTTTGCGGAATCCTTTGATAAAGGAACTCTGGATGGGTGAGTATAATCTGAAGAATGATTTAGTATAGCAAATAACTAAAAAATTTCGGTGAAAGGCGATGAAACCCTCTCTACAGCTTGTGTTAGTCCAAATTGCATCAAAGGGCAGTGGTTGGTAAGGATTAATGACAGTCACAGTATGAGGCTGGCTGTTAGTGCTAAGCTAAACTAGTATTTCCTTAAGTTGTAGTAAAAGGGGGAGGTGAGCTATACATATGTAATGTTCTAATCCTCATCTGACTTCCCTCATGTGATGTGAAGCTATTTTTTTACAAGAGTAAGACGCTGAGGCCATAATCCTACTTTGGGGGTGGGGTGGGAAGCGGCAAATGCAGAAGACTTTGCAAGGTTAGGGTTGGAATGCAGGGGATCAAGACACTGGGGTATAGTCACAGGACAGCAAGGGCTGCCTTGTCTTAAGGGCACGATTTTTAGTGTCTGTGTGAAAGTCTGGATTTCTAACCACTGGATGTTGGTCTTGCAGATGGATCCTTTCCAGAGCCAAAAAAGATGATACAGATGATGAGATTGCCAAATACGATGGTGAGTCCAGTCCAGGTTTTGGTGATAGATGTTTCTGATCTCTTTTTTTGTCATATCTGAAGAAGAGGTATAAGCCTTTGTTTTCCTGTTTCCCAGTTAAAATTATATTCAATGAAGAAAATGGGAGAGGTGTTTATATACCTGGTTAACAATATAAAGTGTGGTTCTGATTTAGACAAAGTATCTACTTGGAGACTTTAAAAGAATATTTAGCAAAGGTGTTATGCTAATAACTTGGTAAGGCACCCTGCTGGGCTGTTATTGCAGAACACTGGCTATCTTGTTCAAAATTGGGCTAAACAAAGACTGTCTTGAACAAGTTTTGATGTTTGGTTAATTTCTCTCCAGGTAAATGGGAAGTCCAAGACATGAAGGACACTAAGCTTCCAGGAGACAAAGGGCTTGTACTGGTGACCCGAGCCAAGCACCATGCAATTTCATCAAAACTTTCAAAGCCTTTTGTGTTTGATACCAAGCCCCTTATTATACAGTAAGTAAAGGATAACTTAGTGTTCTGTTATTTCAAGGGTGACATGATAGCAGGGGGAGGTTAATTCCATAACTGAGCTTTTGTTGACTGGGGGTCTAGATGACACAAGATGCTGTAACCTATTATTATACTGTTTTAAGTAAGAGTAAAATTGCAACCTGTGTTCCCAGAGTGGGAAGTCAGGAACAGCATGGGTCCCTCTGAAGCCTGAAAAGGAAAGAAGCCTATGAAAACAAGACTTGGTAACCTGTCTTGGGACTTCAGTTCACTTGACTTAATTGTAGCAACAAGGTCAGGCAACTGACTTTTGTACTGCTAATTGTGGAAGTCCTTGTCCTTTTGAACAAAAGCTGGTCTGTATGTAGGTCAGTGTACTACTTTATGCAGTAAACTGCCCCATTTCCAAGGTAGAGTGGACAGAGTGGTGAAGACGCACTTATTTCCTCCTCTCTTTGTTTTGGTTCATCTGTCGTGGAAGATGAACAGCTTTCCTTGGCCTGTTTGGCCATGACTGATGTAGAATAATCTACTTGCATGTATGTTACACTAGCAAGTCAGGAAGGAGGAAAAAAAAAATCATTCAGTGAGAACAGTTGAATTGTGGATAATCTACTTTATCAGTTTTAAACAAAGAGTAAACTAATTCACATGTATTTGCACAAGATAATGAATTGGTCACTTTGCTTTGCATGGCTGTTTAGTTTTGGCTCAAGAGGCAAGGCTAAAAATAAATCCCAGTGGTCATCCACTCCAGCTGCTGGCACTGAGAGAGGCCGAAGCATAATTAGGCTATTCCTGACAGATGTTTTGCCATTTTCAGACTCCTTGGCATCCTTGGATATACTGTTGTATGCTTATAACCATAAAGGGGCTTCTCCTAGAATCTAATTGTTGCTGTTCAGTTAATCTTGCAAATGGAGTTGTCTGCCATAGTAGTTGTGGGAAAAATAATGGGCTTGCCTTAATCTCTGTTGCAGTGTCTTACATACTAGAAAGCTTTTTCTTCCTTCTCTCTATCTAGATCATAATCTTCTAGACCAGCATTCAATTCCTTTATTTTTTCTGTCAGGTGAAGTCTTCAAAATCTTCAATTTTTCTTGTTTCTCAGGCCCTTATGAATATTTGCTTAGTCCTTAAAAGTGCAGCATGTGTTTTTAATGTTTACTGGGCATGTGATTTAAAGCAAACAACAAAAGTCCTGTTCTTTAACTTGTACTTGAAAATTGCAATTGTGTATTACAGAAGTAATTTTTCCTCATGTATAACATGTTCTCCCATTCTCTGTGTGAAACTAAAATTAGGTATGAAGTAAACTTCCAAAATGGAATAGAGTGTGGTGGGGCCTATGTGAAATTGCTTTCCAAAACCCCTGAATTGAACCTGGTGAGTAATGCTGCTACTTTGAGTATTAGCTGTGAAAAAAAGCTTTTTCATTTTGCTTCTTCCTGAAGAAGCCTCTTTGGTAAAAGCGGCGGGGCACATCTAGGGCTTGATTGCCGGAGTGCTTTGAACTCAGCAGTTCCTACTATTTTCAGTTGGAGAGGATAAATGCTGAAATTTTCCGGCCTCTTGAGTGAAAACTTTGGAGTTCCTTACTAGCTGAGTAGTTCTAGACATTTGCTAAAGTCTTCAGACTTGAGATTTCCTTAGGTTCTAGGACGAAAGAAAGCCTTATGTCAAAAGCAGCCAGTGTACGATAAGAAACTTTCTTGGGAAGTTGTTGTGCAGAAGCAAGATTCTGTTTCATCTTCTAAAACAGACTAATGCAAATAACTAAAAATACACCTTGCTTTTATTGCTGTGCTTTTGACATCTGAAGCCACTTGTGAGTGAGTTTTTAAAAAAAGACTGGAGGTTGGACTTGATACAACTTTATATGTTCAGCTGCATAAACAAGCTATATAGAACAGTGTGCTTCATGAGCGACCCTTGAATGCGTTGTCTTAAGTGTGGTGAATGGAAGAGACCATGCTACAGCTCCTAAGGATTAAGAATAATTTTCTTTCCTCTCAGTCATATACCTACCTAAAGTGGTTTAGCCTATTCAGACAAAGCTTAACTGCAGGGTCACCTTGCATAGGCTTTTGTAGCCTGTGGGTTTTGTTTAGCCAATAGACTTCATAGGAAATACTTTTATGACTTGTTACTCATCCTTCTCCTTCTGCAGTCGCGTTAGAGTTGTATTACTAATACAGATTCCAACGTACTAAAACCCAAAAAAATACCACCCAAAAGACTACTTGGTTGTCTAACCAGTTTCATATGTGCATTGAATTTTAAGATCACATTAGCAAGAACGAGTGGACTTGCTTGCAGTGTTCAATAGTGAGCTTACATCCAGTTAGTGCTCAGACTGAGACAGTACCGCAGTTTATAAACGTAAACTAAATACAACTTGGCCTCATTTCTAATGCTGGTTATCACTTCATATGAAAGAAACTCACTGGACTAGCTAGTCATTCATTATTACTGGTAACTGATACTTCTATGTTGATAGCTTTTAAAGTCCTTTATTGTAATGGAGAGATATACTTAACATTGTGGTTGTTACTTATACTTACCTCTTTGATAACACTTATCTTTGATAAAGCTGTTGCTTTCCATCTGGGAAGTAGAGACCAAAGGTACAAAAATCAAATAGCTGGGATAATTCTGGTGTTTTTTTTCTAGAGGCTTGTATTCATCATCAAGTCAGTGAAGTAACCACACTAAAGCCTGTATATCAAAGTTGTAGAATGATTTCTAATTAATTAGGAGTTCTTATACCAGGCAGTGACTTAAGTTATATTTCAGAATAAGGTAATAAAGTTCTGCATTGTTTTTAAAGGATCAGTTCCATGACAAAACTCCATATACAATCATGTTCGGCCCTGACAAATGTGGAGAGGATTATAAATTGCACTTCATCTTCCGGCACAAAAACCCAAAGACTGGCAAATATGAGGAGAAGCATGCAAAGCGTCCAGATGCAGACCTGAAGACTTACTTTACTGATAAGAAGACCCATCTGTATACTCTAGGTATGGTGAATCTTAACTATGCATGTTAATTTACTACTGTGTTTTCTGAATCAAAAGCTCATAAAATGAGCCAGATGAACAACTGAATATTTGTGTCAACACACCATACAACTAAAAACCATTTGAAAGCTCTGAATGCAAAACCTAGTCTTATTATATATACAAAGGCTTATTTTTTTTTCCTTGCAAGAAGTCTTGATTTGTGTAAGAAAGGTCATGAGAACTGAATTTCAGAGCAGTCGTGAGTAACTTGATATTCTAAGTATATCCAAAATAATTATCAGCACTTATAAACTGCTTGAATGCTGCCCCCAGTAATGTGGGGTGTACTAGGCTTTAGATTTAGAGGTATAGTTTGTTGTTTTGGGTTTGTTTTTTTTTTTTTTTTTCCCCCTTGCTACTTTCATAGTACCAAACAAACTCGGTGGTTCTTGAAGTACAGTGTCTGGTCTGGTGTATTAGCTGTGACTAAAATCTTTCAAGGAGTACGCAGGAGGATCTCTAGCTTATCCTACTAAGGCAGCAATGAATAAAGGAGTGAGATTAAAATCCTGTGAGTCAGTAGCAGGGAGTCCTGTTTTTGAGTAGAACATGAATACCTACATTCTTACTACTAAAGCAATACCTACTGTGTCAAAGTCAACTTGCTGTGGTAATTGGTAAATTGCTTCACAAGCATCTCTGTGCTTAGCATATTTCAAGTAGGACTCCTGCAATGAGTCGTCTTTTTCACAAGGTGATATGTGTGGTACGTCATCACTAGTTATACTTTGGTGTAAGGATAAATGTTCTTAATTCTTTAAAACGGTTGCAGGGTAGGTGATAGCTTGGATTGGTGAGGTTTTAGTTGTACAGTGGGGATGAGTGATGCTTTGTGTCATATATGTAATGGCTACATCAACTTTTTTCCTTACAGTCTTGAATCCTGATAATAGTTTTGAAATACTGGTTGATCAAACAGTTGTCAACAGTGGGAATTTGCTAAATGATATGTCTCCTCCTGTGAATCCACCCCGAGAGATTGAGGACCCAAATGACCAGAAGCCTGAGGACTGGGATGAAAGACCAAAAATCCCGGACCCGGATGCTGTTAAACCAGATGACTGGTAAGCTGTTGGAGGGGTGGAATTGGGGGAAGCCTTAGCGTGAAGTTTGGTCCTGATGAAAAAAATCTTTCTCAGATGACTTACAGAAAGGTTTGGGTCTCACCCTTGTAATCAAAACTCAGTTTATGGATCTGAGCAGCAGTTTGGGACAAAGGCAGACAGGATCCATGTCCTCTGAGAATTACTGTTTAGTGTGCTGGCCACAGATAAAGGTTTAATTGAAATGGCTTATACTAGCTGATGTTCTCATCCTTAATGAGATCAAAAGATGAGCTGCAGAAGGTATAACTGTAAGATGTTTGTGTAATGCATAGTTACAAGTGACTGAAATATCAGACATCCTAAATCAGAAACTGATACTGGGTTTCTGTCTTTGAACCAATGCCTTGTGAACCATAGACTCAATTTCAGGCTCAAATGCATGTTTGCAGTGACTATGAAGCTAAGGGCATATTACAGCAAATCCCCTTCTAGGTTGGTGTTAAAAACTAAGTGGTATTACCTTATAGTTGGTGCTATGACTCTGCCGTGCGGCACGTGTAGGTAAGAGATCGCAAGGCAATTCTGTTCTGAAATCAGGGCAGGTGTAACACCATATCAGAAGCAAACCTGGCTGTCTGTCTAGATCAGCAGGCTTGTTCAGAGTCTGTAGAATCATGCCTTGGGGTTAAGAACTTCTACGTGTTGTGTGTGTTAATACACAATATTCTCTTCCAAAGGGATGAGGATGCTCCTGCAAAGATTGCAGATGAAAATGCTGTGAAACCAGAGGGCTGGCTAGATGATGAGCCAGAATACGTAGCTGACCCTGATGCTGAGAAGCCTGAAGATTGGTACGTTTACTGCCTGTTACAAATGACAGCAAGTATTTCGTGGCTTTAGTACTGGCTTTTACATGTATAACAATAGCTAGTTCATTGTTCCTTACCAACAAAGTTACTGATTCAAGCTATCTTGCTTCAGAAGAAGGCAAAGCTGGTCTGAGGGGTCTTGTTCTATTGTGTTCACCTGCATACTTTTCAACTCTCTTGCGGCTGTAAGCTGAACAGGGCAGAGGGATGGTCATCTTGCAGTTGCATCTTACTTTGAAGGGGTGGTGGGGAAGGCTGTGCTCAGGGACTGGCTTCTGTACTTCCAAGTTACTAGAAATCCTCATTCCTTCTGTAGTGTCTTTATTGACAGACCTGTGCTGTACAAAGTTTCAGTATCTCTGTTTAATGGTAGGAATTTTAATTTTCCCAGAAATCAGACATTGTCTAAATCTTATTCTGTATAAAGGCAAGGGGTGGACTTAAAAATGGATTTCCCTTTTTAGGGATGAGGATATGGATGGTGAATGGGAGGCACCTCAGATTGCAAATCCTAAATGTGAGACAGCCCCTGGCTGTGGTACCTGGCAGCGTCCAATGATTGACAATCCAAACTACAAAGGCAAATGGAAGCCTCCTATGATTGATAACGTGAACTATCAGGTTGGTGTTTTCACTGCTTAAACTGCAGGCCAGTACAGCATTTTTCTTACAAAAAGCAGAATGATTTAGATTCAGCAGATATAATAAGAATACAGATACTGTCAGGATTGTACTGTGTTTCAAGTGGACAGATTCCAAAGTGCTTTCTTACTTGGCTTCACTTCTTTGTAGCGCAGATGAAAATTGATTCCCCAAATCTGACAGATTTTACCTGTCGACATTGTAATTAAGAGCAATGGATTGGTCTTTCTCCATTTGAAATGGGCTGAAAACTGAAAATTGTATTATAGCAGGTAGGGCTGAATGTTTTTTGTCTTTCCTAGGGTATATGGAAACCTAGGAAGATCCCAAATCCAGATTTCTTTGAAGACTTGGAACCTTTCAAGATGACTCCCTTCAGTGCTGTGGGACTTGAATTATGGTCAATGACTTCTGACATTTTTTTTGACAATTTTATCATCTGTACTGAAAGAGCTGTGGCTGATGACTGGGCCACTGATGGATGGGGACTGAAAAAGGCAGCGGATGGTGCTGCAGAGGTGAGAAATAAAGGGTTAATTATGTGCTCCTGACTGGAACGGTGGGAGCGTTGCTGCTGTTCTCTCCTACAGTTTTTATCAATACATATATAGACCTGTATGTACCAAGGTTAGGAGTTATGCTAAACAAGACTGAAACCTCAAATCCTAATTATAATATGGTAACAGCTGCTATAAGTTGCAAGTAAGTATTGCTTTTCTGTGAGGTTTTTGCTCTGAAAATTGGACTGCTAACTTTAGCCTGATTCTTAATTTTTAAACTATGGAAAAAGTACTTGTGCAGGTTAGCTTTAATTTTTTTGAGGTATGAAACATAAAGTTCAAAGTGGCAAAAAGCTTATTTGAAAATTCTGTAGCTTAAATGTAACTCCTACAACTTGCTTTATGGGCTGAAATTTCACAGTTCTTTTTATGTTACAGCCTGGTGTTGTGGGTCAGATGATGGCAGCTGCTGAAGAGCGTCCCTGGCTTTGGGTAGTCTACATCCTCACTGTGGCTTTGCCAGTATTTCTTGTTGTCCTTTTCTGCTGTTCTGGGAAGGTATGCATTTCCTCTGATAATTGGTATAATCTTTAAAAAGAGGTTGAGCAAAATGTGCCTTAATCACAAATAATTGCCTGGGTTTGACAGGTTGAGGTTTTTTGGGGTTTTTTGTTTGTGATTTTTTTTTTTTCTTTTTTTTAGAAACAGCCAAGTGCTGCAGAATACAAAAAGACTGATGCTCCTCAGCCTGATGTGATGGATGAGGAGAAAGAGGAAGAAAAAGACAAAGGGGACAAGGAAGAGGAGGAGGAGGAGGAAGAGGAAGCAAATGAGGAAAAGTTAGGTAGGTAAACTAGATAACCCTGAAAATGATTGAGTTTTCTCTCTGATAGAGTAAAACAGCAGGATTAGCAGATGTGGAGAAAGCCAATGGTGAACTGAAGATAAGTCAGAAATGAGAATTAACTATTTCTTTTGTTTCGTGTAGAAGAGAAGCAGAAAAGTGATGCTGATTTAGGAAGCGCTAGTCAAGAGGAGGAGGAAGAGGAGGAGGAAGAGGACAGGAAACCTGCATCAGAGGTAAGAGTGTGTAATCTGAGGGTAGTCTTGTGCATTTTTTTCCTTACGTCATGTAGAACAAACCTTACTGAAGTGTTAGAAGTTAACCTGGCTCATCTGATACTCCCTCCCAGTGTCAGAACTTTGGAAAACGTAGTCACCCTACAGAATAGGAATTGGTGTGGCCAACTTCAGCAGAGCAGGGCACCTTGCTAAGGGCACTGCCATAGACCCCGCATTGTCAGAGGAGTGGGATTGTGTGGAACAAGTAGTCTTGAGGCAAAAGGCTTATTCAGCTTTGCCAGGGTGTGACCTCTTACGTGCTCCACACTGACATAATGGCTGACTTAACTTCAAGCAACACTCCATCCATTTTTAAAGGGATTCTCACAGCAGCTGTTGAGTACTCTCAGCAAATATTGTACATCCACTGTGAAAACAAGAGTATCTGTTTGCCATGTGTAGAAACGAAGGGTAGTAACAGCACTAGGTCCTGTCAAAAATGATAACCTAATGAGAAGTGAAAGTAGGTTTGCTCAACATAGTTAAGGGTGGTATTAGATTTTTTTCTTCTTGTTTACACAAATTACTTTCTTGCAGGAGGAAGAAACTGTGAATAGATCACCCAGAAACAGAAAGCCAAGGAAAGATTGAAAAAAGTCATAAGAACTTGATCTGTGATTTTTTTTTCTTTTTTTTTTCCAAACACGGTTCTGGGAGAGGACCTTGGACACCTTACATTGAAACTTGGACAAACCTCAAGATTTCACCATCCACAGGTTCCAGTCACTATCCAATGTAATGGAGTGTCTAGCAGTAAAATATTTGCAATCATATGTTTTAAAGAACATCATTCCTGTAGAAAGAATGCATTTAATATAATGGGCTGTGGATTTTGGAATGTAACATAACTAACCTTTTCACTTTTGGTTTTAAATATTACTTTCTGGTTTTAAGTAGATTGGTAGAACTTTTCCAGTCTAAAACCTTGGCTTAATTTAATATATTAATTAGTGAAAAGTAACAATCTTGAAAGTGCTAGGTGATAAAAATGCAGTTTTATAACTAGTTTTTTTTACAAATATGTAAATTCCTAAATGCATCAATGTCTTTATATCCCTTAAAATTTGGTAATTGTTTAAAGAAAAAGTTGTCAATGTATTTGACAACCCCTTTGCCCTCAAAGGAAAAGAAAACTTGGGGGGGGGCTGTATGGAGAAACCAGTAGTGAAACTAATCAATCAACTTCATTCTTTTGGGGGGAGGGGAAAGAAGAAGGGGGTAGAAGGAAGGGGTTACCCAGTCTATAAAATATGCATACTGTCCATGGCTAAAGCCCTGTTAAGTGTTGACAAATGATCTAGGATTTGGAGTGGGTCATCTTAATGTGGCATTTAATCCTGCAGACCTTGCAGATAATGGATTTTGTTAGTTCTTGAACTATTTTTGTAGAGCTAATGGGTTGAGGGGGGATTAGACTACTTCCCCTTTCCCCCTCTGTTCGGCCACTGATGCTTTCCTTTCTCTGACTATACAGCTTCTGAGTGCAGCTTTGCCTCAGTTGCTGAAGCGCTTCATGTTCAGCTCATTGTTGAACTCTTTATTTTTATAGCTAGACCTACTCCTTTCCAGGGTCCAAACACTGGATAGGACAGTGTCTCATATCCTCTCACTGTTATCACTGTATGTCTACTCCTGTAGAAATGGGGGAGGTAGTCAGGCAGACAAGTTGAACTAAGTATTTGTTAAGAAAAAAAAAGGCAACAAAAAACCCAAACAGCCAAGATGTCAGTATTGTAGGTGGGGAAGGAGCATGTGGAATATCTGAACTGGTATGTGAAACTGTTTAAGTCTTTTATCTGCTCTTCATGTAAAAAATGCATCCTAAATTATATTGTGAATATTAGGGAGTTCCAAATCCAGCTGAATAAATCTTTTTAAAAGCGTTGAGTCTACCATACTATACTGTTTCAAACACTTCTGTTTGGTTTTTTTTTTTTTTTGTGGAATGCAGGTGACCACTACAAGAGCATACCTCTGAGGGTGAAATCTATGTAACTTCATTACACTGTACCAAATATGTTGGCATTTGGATGTCTATATAGATAAACTTGCCTTTGTTTAGAGTGAAATTAAATGTCCTGAAATTACTCTTCTTGCACTGAATTTAAACACTCCAGTGTTGTTTGGTCATAGCATAGGTATAGTGTGGGGAATAATTCCCAGGGGTAGGGGAGGGAAGAGTGTTCCAATTACCTTGCAAACAATCCAACCAGTTAGTAGAAGACTTGTTTTGGGGGTTTTTTTGTAAAACACCTTTTGCTGCCTGTCCTTACGTTGTATCCCTTGGTTGTTGTGTTTGCATTTGTGATCACAATTATTTCATAGCAGGATTTCTTGATCTTTCTGCAGTGTGCAAATAAACTATTGTAAGCAAGATACTGGAAGTAATTTCAAGACTTCTGTTGGGAGCTATTGCATGTTTAGAATGCCTTTGCCTGTTTGAATACCTGGTAAATACTGCTCCTTATTGCAAAAATAGCTTATACTCTGACATGGAAGATGTCATAGCTTAAGCATTGCTACTAGCTTGTTCTCAGGACTGTATTTTTATCAAGGAGCAGCTGCTATTTATGACTCTCAGTCCTTTGAGATGAAGTATATGTAAATGGTTTCAAAATGTTAGCTGAGTTGAGCACAACATAAAAATCTATTAACCTAATGTTTTTTTTATCTTAATATGCAAATTGCCTTAAATTCCTGAACAATTCATGTGCATACATGTTCTTTCAAAGCATCAAAAGTGAACATAAGATCTGCTATCAGCTTTTAAATAGTATTATATTAAAGCTAACTGTAAATCTACATTTGCTTCTGCTAAATCTCCTGAAAAGGTCTCCTGTCTGTCTGCATGTTATGGCTTTTTTTGATACCATAGTGTATGCTTATTAAGTAATCACTACAATAAATGAAGACTTTCCAAAATGGATAGACAACTCAAGTTGCTCTTTATCGTGCTTTCTGACTTGGGTGGCTCAGTTTAACTTCAGAATCACTCTTATTTTTAAAGCCTTGGAGGAAAAAAAAATAGTTGTTTTTCCTTCATAATTCTAAAGAGTAGCTGTGTTTCTTGAAGTACTGAAGTACTTGTGAAATAGGTTTGGAACTGGTAAACGTACCTAAAGGTGGTTTTGGGTCTTCTGTGCCTATGCACCCAGGAATGGCAGCTTCTGAGGAGGGTGCTCTGCTTGATGTGCTGTGTTTGAAGGTGCTGGTGGGTGTTAGATTGAGAGGGTGAATCAAAACAAAATCCTCAGCGAGTAGGTGCAGGCAGGGTCTGAAACACAGGGCAGCAGAAATGCTGAAAGGAGTTTTTCTGCTGGAGCTGGTGCTTGATAAAGGGAGTTGCTGAGGATGCAGCAGTGCTGGGTGTGATTGAGCCTTTCTCCGCTGGGCTAACGGAATTACGGCAGCGTGAGGCTGTGACCTGTGCAGTGTGCCAAGTGTCTGGATGGAGGCTGACCCCTGGGCCTGAGGAGAGCCTTGCAAGGTGCTCGCTGCTGGTGGATGTGCATTTCCATGGTTCCTCTCTTGCTCTTTCTTTACTCCTTCCTCAAAAGAAGTGGTCTGCTTTAGGCTGTGGTTACTCTCTCCATCTATAACTGTTCCACAGTTACTGCTACTATTACCTCATGGTTTCAAAAAGTTGTGGGTTCTTTGTGGTTTGTGTGGTTTTTGTTCCTCCCCCCCCCCCCCCCCCCCCAGTGTTGCTGAACAAGGATGTAACCTCATTTGCAGAAAAGACCTGTCCATTTCAAAAAGGTACATGTAAGTGTAACTCAGAAAAGTATGTAAAAAAACCCTAATCAATAAAAAGACATAAATCCATTCAGCTTTCTTGGTCTAATTAGCAAAACCAACTAGGCTGGCTGGCAGTGAACGGAGCGGGTCGGCCTGGGAATCAGCTTCGGCACGTGAGGAAGAGGAGGCGACAGCGTCCCGCCCCCGCGAGGCCATGAGTCACTTCCCCCTTCGATACAGGCCGTCCCCGCCCGCCGCCGCCCGGTAAGGTCGCCCTCGGACCCGACAGCTGCCCCTGGCGCTGCCCGGGACCCTGCCGGCCGCTGAGGTGAGCCCGGCCCGGGCTGCCGCTGCTCAGCCCTCCCTGTCAATCACCCTTGGCTCCGCCTTCCGGCGCGCCTGAATGGCTGCGCCGCTGCCCCGCCCCCTCTGCCCGTGCCTTTTAAACGCACCGAAGGCTGCCGCCGGAGAGCCGCCCTCCCCGCCCACGCCTCAGCTGCTGCCTTTGCGGTTTCGCGCCTTTCTATTGGCTCGGAGAGATGTCCCTCAGGGCTCGTGACGCTATACGCGACGTGACGTAGACCACCACCCAGGAAGCTCCGCCCACTTAGTCTCAACTCGGCTCTTGAGGGGAAAAACAATTTCAAGATGGCGGCGGCGCGGATAACAATGGGGAGTCGGGGGTTCGGGCCGGCCCGCGCTTGAGAGCGGCGGCCGCCAGGCCGCACCGCGCCGGGGGGGAGCGGAGCGGGCTCCTGCCGGGCCCCGGGGGTGGTGGGCAACGGCCGCCGGGCAGGGCTGAGGGAGGGGGGAGAGCGAAGCGGCACCGGCCTCGGGGGAGAAGGAGGAAGTGGGGCGGGGGGAGCGGAGCGGGCGCCGGGCCGGGCCGGGGGGAGGAACCGGGGAGGGGGAGAGCTCGGCGGGGAGCCCAGGTAAGGCCCGCGGGCGGGGGAGAAGCGGCGGAGGCCGGGGAAGGCCCGAGGGGGGGAGCCCCCGCCATGGCGGGGGCCGGCGTGAGGAGCCGGTGAACGGTCGGCGGCCGCCCCCCTCGTTCTCCGGTCCATGGTGCTGCCCCCCTGCCCCATGGCGGAGTTCGTGGTGCCGCGGCACAGCGCGGTGATGGAACGGCTCCGCCGGCGCATCGAGCTCTGCCGGCGGCACCACAGCGCCTGCGAGTCCCGCTACCAGGCCGTGTCCCCGGAGCGCCTGGAGCTGGAGCGCCAGCAAACCTTCGCTCTGCACCAGCGCTGCCTGCAGGCCAAGGCCAAGCGGGCCAGCAAGCACCGGCAGCCGCCCCCGGCGCCGCCGCCGCCCGCGCCCCCTCCGCCGGCCGCCGCCGTCGCGGGGAGCGCCGACAGGACCGGAGCCAACGGCCTGGACGCCGAGGCGGCGAGCGGCGAGCAGCACGGCCGCAGCAGCACGCTGATCGCGGTAAGCGGCGGGGCCCGGGGGGAGCCGGCGGCCGGCGCGGTTGTGCCCGGCTGGCACCGTGACCTCTCCGGAGCTGGCACCGGGTGGAGGGAGGGCTTGGGGCGGGGAGGGGGGCCGGGGTTGGCGTCGATTTGCGGAGCGCTCTTGCCTGCTCAGTTACAAATTCGCAGCTGATAAGGACTGTTTTATTTTCTCCCGTCGCCTTTGCGCGCTGGAAAAGTACATAAAAACTGCGGCCTGTGATGGTTACAGTCATTTAGAGCAGCGCTCCGTGAATTGTGTTTTTGGCTAATTCATCTAAAATGTCCCTGCAGAAACTGTCAGAAGCTAATGCTGTGGTGGCTTTGGATTTTTTGTTTGCTTGCTTATGTCTTTAATTTAGGCTGTAGGGGCTTAGTGGTGTTACTTGATAACGATATAATTATTACTGAGGGGGAATTTTTAAGACACATTAAGTGTCCATTAATTCTGGTACGTATTGGAAAGAATTTCAGTGGAAAGGCAGCTGCTTATTTGCCACTCACTCCAGTGGGTGTGAACACTATGGGAATCCCACTCCACCCATTAAAAACTGGCTTAGCTCAAAATCTTAATGTTTCTCTGGCTTCTCTAGCATTTCTGGTTGTTAGGGTATATTCATACAGTCCTGTTTGTATATCAAGATAGCTATTGCTTAACTTATTCTGGGCCCTTTAAATAACACTGCTGTGTACTAATGTGTCAGTAATGTAGGTTAGTAGGATAACCTCTTAAAGGCTGCCTGTCTTAATACCTTTCTTCCTTAAAACCAGGTCTTTCTAAATGGTGGCCTGCATGAAAATGATACAGTACTGTACTGTCTTTAAAAGGGGATCCTGGATTAACCTGAGACACTTCTAGGTTAGTGTGTAGATTAAATCATATTTTTAAGGTGGTCTGTGTGTTTGACCAGATCAGAAGGGAAGGAAGATGTGATTCTCTTCTTGGACTTCATTTAGTTACAGTTTTTAAAATAGAATAAAGTTAGAGCTTATTGTGCGGAGGGGTGTAACTGAACATGAAGTAAAACATTGAAATAGGGGGTGCATCAGTGTCATCTCTCGATGTAACTAGCACTAGGCAGTATGTGTGCAGTTTGTAGTATTTACGAGATGAACTGAAAATGTTATTCAGCTGAATTGTTTCTGTTCTTGCTAATACACATATAAGAATCTAGGGCTTGCAGACTTTTCAGAAGAGTAAGACAGTAGTGACACAGTTAGAGCACTTCAGATGGTTGTTAAAAAAGGGTACTTGAGGAAGAGAGGAAACCTTGTGCATTCCTGACAGTGATTCTGTAAAGCTTTCCAGGTAGCTGTTGTTCAGTAGACTGATCTTGAATGTAAACTTGGAGTCATTTTTGTTCTGAATCAACTTGTATTTTGTTATCCAAAGACTTGGTGGGATTTCTACTTATTTCCTGTCTGTGCTCTAAGGTCTTTTGCGTATAGGGCTCTATCCATTAATAATGCGTATTTTTGTTACACACAGAGCTCTTTAGCATGTCAAATCCTGTTGTTTAAACTGCCACCACAGGCCTTCATATTGATCTTCTAAAAGAAAGATGTCTTTAATTCATTGGTGGTGTTTCTTTTAAATTGCTTTGGATGTGGATTTGACCTAATTAGCATCCATTATAATGACGACTCTCAACAGCAGTGAGGTTCTGAAATACACTGCACATCTGGGGAAGCCCTTCTTGTACAGGAAGCTGCTGCCAGTGGCCAATTTACACAACAGAAGAGGGTTTTAAGTGTATGAATGACTCCTCCTCGTGCTGGCCTGCTGTTTCCTTCCTAGGATACATGACTGTAAGCTTAATTGCAGCTGCTGATTCATCACCTCGTTACTAGGGTATAAAGTTGGTTTGCTTAGTAATTCAAGTTTTGAAAAACAACAACAAACCTCTGCTGCTAAAATCTGAATTTCTTTGGTGTAAAAGGTACCTCTCTAGGCTGGTATTTTACCTCTAGCAATCGTGTAGCTGTTATCAAGAGCAGGCATGTGCCTTGTATGGGAAGGATGTGGGTTTGGTTTACAATATTCAATAATGTTTGGATGAACACCAAAATTACCTTGTTTTAAAATATCCTGGACACATTCCTTTCAAAAGAATGCTGTTAGATCAGAGAAACATGCATTGTATCAGCTACCACTGCTGTTACGATCCAGAGGTTTCCATGAACCTACATGTGAATCTTCTCTTGGAAACTGGTAGTTTGTGTTGAAAGTTAATGAAGCATTTATTTTGAAATGTATCTTTGAAAGAGAAAACAACTCATGTAAAGGTAAAAGGTTTATGATTTAGCATTCAAGGGCTTGTAGTAGAAGGATGTGAATCTACACTGCCACAAGTGTGGACAGTGGACAATGTGAGCACTCCCAGATGCTATACTTAAGAGCATCTTCTGCAAATTCAGAATTACAGGGAACAGGATAGCACCGCTGCTTCCTCCTTAATGTCTTGTATGACTTTTCACGTGGCCAAAATCAGATTTTCTCTTCTGTTAGTCTTTTTTCTATGTTAGATCCTGAAGTAGATCCTGAAGTTGGGTGGGTCTTGCTTACAAGCAGAAGTAAAGGGTACCTTCTTCCTTTGTTTTCTTGCTAAGCAGCTTTAAAATTTGAGCCACAGAAACCAAAAGAATACGGTATTGGTACAGAAATACCTTGGATGATTTGTGCACCATGTAGGCCTGTCCTTCATTTCAGGAAAAAGATGAAAAACATTAGCTTGCTTTCTTTTTAAATTTTGAGACCGTAATCTAATGGGAGATTCAAGTGTTGACATTTACTTCGCATTTCTGTTGTTTAAGATGACATTATTAAGACTACATTCGAACTGGAAGATGCTTTATGTTTGGATAATGTATTGTCTGTTGTGTTAATCTTCGATTTTTGAGAAACAGGGAAGTTGGGAAGATACAAGACTTGGTCACTAGAACATTTTTTCCTCTTTGACAGGTTTTGTTTTGAGAAAGTTCGTTTTGATAATGCTGTTTAAATTCTTTGCAGTAGAAATGTTGGCTCCCTTGTATTTCTCTGACAGACCATAATGTAGTGTATCACTGAGCTGAACAGAAAGCGTTTCATTGACATGTGAATGAGGAGAATGGCAAGATCTGGATTTTCATCTCCACTCCTTGTTTTATGATGTGGTTTCTTGGAAGGAGACCTGCTCCCTGTTTCTTACTGGTTGGTTGAATGTCATTAACCCCCTCCCCAGACCAGTTGTTGTGTAGATGGCTTGCTTTGTCTAGGACTGCCTCAAAACCACAAACAACATTTCTGGAATGGGCAGAGAAGGTCTAGTCAGTGGCCTGTCTTGGTAATGCTTTGTATTAAAGCTGAAAAACAGACCAGCATTTATTTGGTAGTGATAGAAGTTTTTACATTAATAATAGGAAAATTCTGATTTAAAGAAAAGCACCAAGGAAAAAGTTTAAAAAGAAATTTAAGTGTAAGGAGGGCAACGTAATGTTTATTGGTTGAAAAGACCTAAAGAAAACGTAAAGGTAATAGATTGCCTGGATTGTACTGACAAGCATTAATAGCATTCCACTAATGAAGCTCTGGCTGGTACACTTAACAATTCAGAAGACCTAATTTTTAAAGTGTAAGCTGTGGTATAAGGGTGTTAAATTGTGAAATTATGTTTTACCACAAAAATAGCAAATTATTTCCACATTATTTATACATAACCAGTATGTGCACTGTAGTCTTGCCACCATTGTTTTTGCTGACAAGTCTGATAGTTTGTTGCTCAACAACTCCAACAGGTTTTTCTTTGTCTCCTTTTAATTCTATGTGATGTATTGTTGTATGTTTGAAACATTTCCCTTACTAGATTAGTTAGATATGCTGTGATGCTTCCTAAATTGTAAGGATCTGGGAGTGACTGATCTGCTGCTGCTGTTTAAGTTCAAGTGAGGTGGAGGATCCGGCGTTGCAGCTGAAGGCACAGAAGGTTTTTTTTTGATTCAGCAGAACAATTTCTGTAGCCGAAGCTGCCCCCTGTGACTAATGCAGGCTTAGGATATTTATAGACATGCATATCCACAGCCCTTCTTCACTCCAGCAGGCAGCCACCCAAATACAAAAGTCTTCTGGAATGAAAGTAAAAGTCAAAATTAAAATTAGTCCAGCAGTTTGGTTCTGACAACGCAGTGGAATGCAGGAACACATTGGGTAATAAAATGCTTTCCTTGCAGGGGAGTGCAACTTTGGAAGCTGTGGGTAGATGCATAGTAATGGGGAGTTCTTACTATGTTGTGTAGTCAAAATGTTAGGTTTTCTGTCAAAAAATCATGTGCTACAATTTCTGATACTTGCATTGTTGTTCCAGCTTAAAAGGTCTTCATCTTTGTTGCTTCTGTCCTTGGCAAGGCAGGAGAGGAGAATCTGTACTTACTGTATGCTCTGGTTCATGGGAGCTTATATGTGCTGCAATATTACCACTTCCATGGCAGAAAAACAGATATATTCTGTTTTGGTTTTCCGTTCTAGGTGAGAATGCTGGTATCTAGCTAGGAGGCATGTTGGAACTAGATTTTTATTATGTTTCATAACTTAAGACACAATTCTGAGACTGAAATGATAAACTTACTCCAAATAAAATAAAAAAATGTAAAGCTCTGTTGAATCCTGTAAGAATATTTTAATCTCTGTAACAGATGCTTTAAAAGACTAAACAAGAACATTATATGGAGACTAAAAGGCACAGTTTAAGAACCAGATTTTTTTTAAGTTTAATTTCTACCATATTCACTAGGTATTTTTTCAGAAAAAAATGCAACTTGCATACGGTTTCTGTTTTTTAATGTATGTATAATTAATGTCTCCAGTTACAAGACTCATAAGTATAAGAGATTACTGGATTTTGACAAAAGTAGTTTAGTTGGCTGTCCTCAGTTTAAAATTTCTACATTGTGAATGATTTCTTGCTTTCAAGCAGACAATATGAACTAAACTTTTGTGCTTGTTAAGTTCAAATGCACTGAAATGTCATTGGTTTCAGATTATTATCTAAAACTAGTTTCAGGTATTGAGTGTTTCACACTGATGTTTTGCTTTCTGGAATAATCTTTTTCTCTTAAAAAAAACCAAAATCCCAACAAACCAGGCCCCAAAAACACAACATAAAAGAGCAACAAAAAAACCAGAACGACTTTGTTCCACTATTTTGACCAGTGACTCGTGCCTCTCTCCCACCGAGGCAGTAAGAGAGCACTGCACTGGGCTCTGAAGTTGTGAACTCTGTCAGTGCTAACAGCAAAGCTGTATATAAAGCTTTAAGGCTTTTCAAATTCCTTTTTGTTGGGCTTCCGTGGTAGTTAGTGGACAGCTTTTATGAAGTCTGCCAACTCACCCCTGCAATAAGACCACAATATGGCTGAGCATCATTGTGGTGTAACTGGTGGGTTTAAGACAGAGATTGAATATAATTTATTAAAATTGTTTGTGTGCTGCCTGTTTTCTGATGGAAGCCTCGTTATTTGGCTCGGCATGCATCCACCTCTGCCATTGTGGTCCGGTCGTAGTCAAGTGTAGTGTGTATGTCCTGTGAACTACATGGTCAGAGGCTGCTTGTGTTGGACAGACTCTTTTGTTGTGATGGATGACACCTGGGTTTTATCAGTTTTTGTTCCTCACATGAGGAATCCACAGTTATGGCCTGGCTTGCATGTGTGCTCCTGCTAAGTAAGTGTATTTATTATTGTGTTGAGGACTGTCTGTTTTGCTCATGTGAATAAAATGCAGCTCTGATGATAGATGTGGAGGAGTGTCTCTTTGAGAAATGGTATGTCCCGTCTTGGGCTGAAGGACTGAGGCCTGCTTACGTCCCTTTCTTTGCACTGTTCCTGTATTGTTTTAAATACTTTAGCTAAATGCTTTTGGAGGTTTAATACTTTTAGGCCTAAATAGCAGAGGTCTTGGAGGTTCGTCTTTTGTTAGGAAGCTGAGTAGGCTGAGAAAATGTGGGAATACATTTCTGTATCCTATCTTGTGACAGTGGAAAGGATTGTCTTGTGTTATAAATAAAATTGATTGATTCTGCTGAGGAAACCATAGTCGGCATACCAGAGGGCCACTGTGCCTTACAGAATGATAGCGGACAATAAAATTAAAGCTAAAGGGATTTTCTTGGTGAGTAGTGAGTTATGCTTTACTTTGTCATGTTTAGTGGTGGAGATTTTTTTTAGTTTTGGCAGAGGAGAACAGGTTTTTCTTGCCCTGAGAACTTTGTTGGAACAGCTTGATATGTAGATAGCTTGCAGTCTGACTTGTATCTCACATGCTTTGTGTTATCCCCTGCGCCCTCCCCCCTGCCCCCCCCCGCCCCCCCAATAATTACTTGGATAGACATAGACAAGTTGGGGGAGAACTGAATCTAATATTTCTTTCTCCGTTAGGAAACCAAGAACTGAGATAGTATGTAAGAAATGCATATAAGAAAGGAATTTCACAAGAGAAAGTTGCATTATTTGCAGAGTACTTACATGAATGTATTTGGTGTGAGAATTTCAGGTTCTGTTACTCAAAATTAAACACAAGTAAATAGAAGGTATCAGGATATATTTCTAATGGCAGAGGAGAAAGAACCTGTAACTTCTGTCTTCCACAAATTTCTATAGCATTGTCTTGTTTAGAGAGGAAAGGAGGTAGAAAATGGAACACTGTTACTAGGTTAATTTTAAGCCGGTTAGCTGGCTGTATTGTAGGTACTAACTATAGTAGCGTAAATATCAGTATAGACATACTGCCATAATATCCAAGTACGCTTTTGACTTTTTAATGTTAAAACTGAGCTAGGATGCAAGTGCAGTTGGTAAATAGCTTCTAAAACTCAGAAGTTAAGTGTCCTGGTCATGAACTGAGCTCAATCTTTTCTGATACAATAGAAGATAAGCAGATTTTCTTCCTATCTACGTGTCTATTGGCTGTCATGTACAGGTAGGATATCTTTCAAATAATTTTAGGTTTAGCTGAGCTGAAGCAAGGCTGGAAGCAGTCACTCCCAAATTTTACTTCATTAGTGAAGTCATTAAAGTTATTTTTCATCCAGTCTCCTTTTTCTGGACAAAGGAATATAGTTCTAGATGAAAGAAGGATTTTGTCTAGAGCAACTGAAGTCAAGATGTCACCAAGAATCAGATATCTGAGCATTATGGCTGTTAAAACCCATATAGATATGAAAGCTCCTATGTATTCTTTCTGACAGAAAGAGCCTGTGATGGATATTAGGGCTCTGTATCTATTTCTGGACTAGCATAACTGTAGTTTATAGGCATGGATGATTTAATCTTAGACTGGTTAGCTACATATATTGCAAACAGTGTAGTACAGTAGCAAAGACCTTGGGACAGATTGACTTCTAGGATATTTGTCTAGCAACCCAGGTGGGGTTTGCAGCCTGGAAAAGGCTGTGTGCAGTTATAGCTCTAATGCTACCAAAATCCTAGCTGTCTTGAGTTGTCTATATGAATTATAATTATGGCAGTGACCCCAGTGGGCATATATTCTGTTTTAATATAGAAATTTGCTTCAACTATGAGAAAAATATGTTCAGTGTACAAAACTAAGTTGTTACTTGTATGTCAGTTTTCAGGGAGTGTGTTTTTCCCTAATGATTTAGAATTAAGGAGGATCCATTCCTAAACTTTGAGTGATTGACTCATCATATGACCTTGGGCAAGTTAGTCATCCACCTTGAGCTTTGGTTTTCCCAGTTGGAGTATTAAGTAAACAATGAGAAACTTGCTGAAAGACAAATGTTGTGATTGAGTTGAGGCTTCCTTGCTTTCTGTTGTTTTGCCTTTTTACAAAGAAGTAGATATCCATTATTCTTTCAAGCCAGTATTTGAAATATTCAGTCTAGATCTGCTACTCCAAGCTTAGACCTACAGCCTCCTCTCCAAATGTATACCTCACCTCATCCTATGAGGGCTTCTGTTGATGTCGCTACTCTGCTGCAACTTCCATGAACCACGTAGAAGGTCACAGTCTCCTGGGAAGCTGTAGTCTGTCCCTCAGATAAAAGGATTTTGCTGCTACCTACGCAAGTGTTAAACAAGTAGTGTGTGTGGTTGGTTTTTTTCTGAAGATCAGCTAACTGTAGACTGTTAAAAAAAAATTACACCAATTAACTGTGAACCGGTCCTTCTGTCCTTAAATCAAAGAATGCTGTTGCCCAGGCAAGTGCTGCAAAATTCTTCTCATAATTTATGCTGGCTCTACATACAACCTCTTGCTCAAGTGCTGAGATCTTGAGGTTTCCCCTGTTTGTTCTTTGATGAGACAGTTTTCCCCAAGGGTTAGTGGACTCTGTTGTGGAGACTGGAAGTAATATTAAAATAAGCATACTTGTCTTGAAGTTTGTTTAGATGGCTGCTTTTCTGCCATCTGAAAGGACTGTCATTCAGTGAACCACACTTCTGAGGGGTGGCTTTTTGTGGGGATTCTCCTCGTGTGTCCTGCTGAGATGTACAAAGGCATCATCTCGTACAGGTCAGGGGAGCTGATGGGAGCTTTCCCTCTTCAAGCAGACTACTCTGTTCAAACAGTGTCTCTGCCCTACAGGTTTGTCTGCATTGGTGTAGCTTTCCAGCACAAGCAAAGCACAACTTCTTTTACAGAATGCACCTGAGGGAAGGAAAAGCTTATAGTCATCTTTGATGTGTGCATGAATTCTGTTTTCAGATGTTTTTGAGGTCAATGGAAAGAACTTTTGTATTTGAAAGAATGCTGCCAGGAAAGAGAAGTTGAACAAAGGCTCTCAAGCTCTGGTTTTAAAACCGTTGCTGTACCCTCTGGTTGCTTCTAGGTGGCACTACAAGTAAAATAATATGTGCATTCACTAGCTATGAGAAGCCAACTGTTGAGCTGGTTGGGGCTCTGGTGATCATAGTGCAAAGAGGAGCAGCTGGCAAGTGCTCCAGGAGAAAGGAGAAAAGGAACAAACTTACTCTGCTGTGATGGAATTGACTGAACTCTGAATTGCATTTTACATAAGTGTGAAACAGGGGTCGCTTAGTGGAAAAACTTAGCGAAAAACCAAAGAGATAATTGTGCACAAAATTTACATGTATATATAGTTCTTCTCTAAAAACTATAATCACAAGGGAAGTGGTTCTCGTTTTCTTTAAATATTTAAATGTGAGACTGCTTTCTAAAGCAATCTTATAGAACAACTATGCCATGTTACACGGGCCAAAAAAAATACAGGGCTTTGTTCTCATCTAAAATTTGAATCATAACATTCTTTGAATATTTTTTTTTTATTTTGAGTAGGAAACATCATAATATATTCCAGTTCCCAGCTATTTCTCAACTTCTTGTTGTTGTGAAAGTATATGGCAGGTTTTGGTTTTGTTTGAAGGAGGGGGCTCTGATAGTACGTAATTTTGGAAGTTTACCCAAAGAGATGGTAATCTCATGTGTTGACTTGTAAAACAAATATTATCAGAGCAAAGATTGAACCTTTTTTTCCTAAAATGTTTTATGCAGAGCTAGACAATGTTTTGGTAAGAAGTAAAATTCCTGATCTATGAAAAGTAAAACTAAATAACTAAAACCTTCCTTTTCTTTCAGCAGCTCCATGAGACTGTGAAAAGAAAGCTTGATAGTGCTGCTTCCCCTCAGAACGGAGACCAGCAGAATGGCTATGGTGATGTGTTTTCTGTGTCCAAGAAACTACGTCGTGATGATGGTCTTGGTGGAGTGAGTGGTTCGTCCAATGGAATGCCCCCTGTGTCTCCGCTCCATCATCTTGACAAGAAATCTGGCAGTGGAGATACTTTACAACTTAATGGAAAACATTCAATGGGGTTAGATGGCATCAGCAAGAAGTGTCTTCCAGATTCCAGCCTGCACATGAATGGAGGTGGTGATGCTGATGACTCATTTCCTCTGAGTTTGAACAAAGAACTGAAGCAGGAGCCCGTAGATGATCTTCCGTGTATGATTGCTGGAGCAGGGGGATCTATATCTCAGAATAACTTGATGCCTGATCTTAATCTTAATGAGCAAGAATGGAAAGAACTTATTGAGGAGCTTAATAGATCAGTGCCTGATGAAGACATGAAGGATCTCTTTAACGAAGACTTTGAAGAGAAAAAAGATGTAGATTCTTCAAATTCAGCTGCACAGACTCCATTGCCACAAGATATTAACATAAAGACTGAGTTTTCCCCAGCACCCTTTGAACAAGAACAGATGGGATCTCCCCAGGTTAGATCTACTTCTTCAGGTCCGGCATTTATTGGTGCTGCTTCTGTACCTGTAAGTGCTGCTTCTCCAGCAGTTGGTAGTTCTCAGGCTATGTTTCAGCCTTCCAGTCAGTCAATGACTGAAAATCCTAATCAGCCCATGATGCAGGCATCAAACCACTCTCAGAACGTCCAGAGGCCTCTCCCCAGTGTGTTGTTACCTGGGAAGGGTGCAGGAAGTGCCAAAGAAATGTCTTCTGCTCATCAACTTCAGCAGATTGCTGCGAAGCAGAAGAGAGACCAGATGTTGCAGAACCAGCAACAAGCTTCACAAGTCCACCAAACAAATCAGATGTCTACGTGGCAACAGTCTGGGCCTTCTCATAGTCCACTGGCTGGCCCATATACCATGGAAAATCCCACCAGCCCATCAGTTTACCAGCCAGACTTCAACAATCAGAAACTCATGATGCCTAACATGGGAAATAAAAGCTCACCGAGAGCTGGAGGCAATTACCATGTGAACATTTTGGGTCATCAGCAAAACAGTTTGAACCAGAACCCTGTGAATAGTCAAGGCTCTATGCTAGACTATGGGAACACCAAACCTCTTTCACATTACAAAGCAGAATGTGAACAGGGGGTTACAGTACCTGGTCAAAACAAGACTCCCATGTTGGCATACATACAACAGCGCCAGCAGCCACCGCTGTCTCATGTGAGTGATGACCAAAATGGGATGATCCTGTTGAAACCCAAGTCTGGAAACATCGCCTACCGGCTACCGCACAGTCAGGTGAATGTTCTGTTTTTTGTTACTTTTGTTTAGCAGCAGATTCAAGGTTTTGCAGGAAGGTGCTGGATAGGTAAGCCTGGAGTACAATTTACTTGGTATTGTTTAAAAGTAGTTGCCACATGATTTTAAAGAAGAAAATGCTCTTATGCAATAAGCTGAGACAGGAATCAAGAACTCTGTTTTCCACTGGGGGCAGTTTTCAATACTTGGTTCTAGGTCATGTGGTAATGTGTGTTTTCCAGCTTAATATACTTTGTGGGCACTAGATTATGTCACACTTCATAGAAGCTTCTGCTTACAAAGATAAATAGATGCTTTGTAAACTTTTGCCTAAAATAACTCATATAAAACTGTAGTGTTAAACAGTGTTCTCAAAGAAGCTTTGATTTCTTTACCTTGTTTTTAGTCCCTGCTTGTGTCAGAATTGGCTTACTATAAAAAGACGTGCCTTTGGTTGCTGCTTTTTTGAAGAGAGATGGGAGTAGGGGCTGCATTCCTGATGTCTTGAGTGTTCCTTGGGCCTTTTCAGATCTAAGAATTTGTTATTGGTTAAGCCTCTGGGGATTGGGGAAGCATGAGATTGGAGAGAAATATATCTTTAAGAATGAATAATAGTAGTATTTGTCTGCTTGAAGCAATATGCCTTAGGGTTTCCTGTAAAGGAAAATTCCAGATGGTGCTGCTTTGCCTTATATATAACTGATACTACAGGTATGCTGCAGGTGAAAATGTATGTACTGGATGGAGGTATAGACTTGTTGGGATTCTATAACATGTGCCCGTGATGCACATATTAGAGGGCTTGTTGTAAAAAAAAAAGGTCTTTGTATAAGGATTAAAGCCCTTGTAGCAAAAGTTGCTGGAGATCCAACTCTAGTTGTATGTTCTCTCAACAAAACAAAAAAAGCTCTGATCAGTCCGTCATAAAGACCACACTGATGTCCAAATAAAAATCTGAGATGAATGTGCGCTTCGTAAGGCACAAAAAAATTTTAATCTGTTACTTCTGCCAGTTTTTAAAGAAACTAACAACATTTTGAAGGAAGAAGGAGAAAGGATAGAGATGATTGTGTATGTCACATCTCCCCCTCACTGAAAAACAAGAGGGTGACCTTGCATCTGCACTGTCACACTTGCACTAAATTAACAGAAATAATGATGACACTTGTGGAGAATTTCTTAAAAGCTTGCATGTAGAACCACTTAGCACAGCATTACCTATATTTGGCTCATGATTTCTTATGGAACGGCAGAGAATGAGAACCAGCAGCAGAACACATTAGCTGAATTTGAAACTTGAAAGTAGTATTTGTTTGTGTAATTAGAAATGAGACTGAGCTGTGCTTAAAAATTATACAAATTGTCAAATTTCAAATAGATTTGTCTGTGCAAAGAGGACCCTATCACATCTGGAATGATGATCTTTCCATGTTAGTTTTGCTTATCACAGGTTCTGATATAAAAAAAAAAAAGCAGGCTTATGAAAAATAAGTAACAAAAGGCTAATCTGTAGTAGGACTTTCCTCTGTGGAATATGGAAATGGTTGGATTGCTGTAAGAATGAGAAGACCCATTTTGATCAGTCATAGCCTTCTTCCCCTTCACCTGCAAATAGTAAATACTCTGATACTGTAAAAAGCAACTTTAGGAGGTGTGGCGTGAACACTTGCTGAATTAAATGTTGACAGAAGAAGCAGGATTTAAATAAATGTTTTGTATAATGAAAATGTAAGGTGTAGTGTTTGAAAAGCTGCTACCAAAGTAAGCTGAAGCTGGTGTGTTTGAAGTGCCGTTTGTAACTGGTGCTGCTCCTCTGGCTGAGCAGAAGCACACAGAACTATACTCACCTGTTTGAGCTGGACTTTGGGAAGCACTTGGAGACTGAAGTTAAAGCCTCTATTCCTGAACGGTGTGGAGCTTCTGACCTTAACTCTGAACTGTCACTTCTGTGTCTGGCACTTTACAGATGGGGTTTTGTCTGTCTTTAATTAGCTGAACTGGAAACTGTATCACACTTTACCTTTTCTGTTAGAAGCTTCACAGGTAAAGAAACTGTTGCATAATGATGGCAAAATAAAAGGAACTGATCTAATTTTTATTAAATAGTGTAAACGCATGAATAAGGAACAATTGCCGATTTCTGTTTTTCTGAGTTGTGTTAGTGATTCCACCTCCCTCTGTAGACTTTGTTTATAAAGTCTCTCTTCCTTATCCTGTAAAATGATAAAAATAATACAAATCGTGGTCATCACCATCAAAGTGCTTTTGATGTAATGACAACATTTCTCAATTCTGGAGGGCTAGCCTCTTCCTGTAACTCATGTCACTTTTTGTATATTCTGCAGGATCAAAACCCTTCTCCTAATGTTCCTCGTGTTCCTGTTTCTGTTCCGGGCCCTGGCGTGGGTGCCCAGGCTCCAAACGTCTCCATGGCAGGTAACCACAGCAACTCACCTTATCTCAGCAATCAGCAGCAAGCAGCAGTGATGAAGCAACACCAAATGCTGATGGACCAGCAGAAGCAGAGAGAGCAGCAACAAAAGCACTTGCTTATGGAGCAACAGAAGCAGCAATTCCTAATGGAACAGAGACAGCAACATCTTCTGGCTGAGCAGGTGAGGGGCCAGCAGTCTTTTTCTTTGCACTGATTTGCTTTGGTGGATGAAACAGCATTTGAGATTTTATCGAACAGTTATCACATTACAAAATAGGGAATGGGAATGTAAACTACAAGGCACTTTGGTATCATAAGTATAATAGTGGTTTTGTGTTTCTATAAAAGCAACCCAAACATGTGGCACTTGATTGCTGAGACTTATTTTTCCTGTTGTTACAAGGCATTGTGGTGAATGAAAAGAATAGGTAGAATTGAGTAGTGTGAAAATACAAGACAATACCTACATGGGGAGAATGTATCATACCCACAATGGCGTAATTCTTTGTGGAAGAAGAAAGGCAAATGGAATCAGAGCAAAAATAAAAGATAAAGTTGGGTTACCATTGATGTGTTCTGTTACAGCTTTAAAAATCTGGAAGCAATGAGAAAGGGACTCTCTAAGCTCATTGTGCCTTCTGCCTTTCTTCCTTGTGATATCCACACCAGTTCATGTTTCGAATCTTAAAACATCTTTCACTTTGTTATTTGGGGAAAAATCTGCATCTCACTTGCATCTTATCTTGCCAAAAGAATTTAACTGCTATCCATCAGACTGCAGAAAGCTGCTTTAGCCTCTTGCAGGGAAACAGGCTCCTTGTGTGAACCTTCATAACCTTTAAACCCTGCAACTCTAAAGCTGTCTTTACATTTGGTATTCTTAATTTTTTTGTTTTTTTCTTTTTTTGTTTTGTTTTCTTTTTCCTTTTTCTGAGCTGGATTCTGGAGCTTTTGGTTTCTCTCAGAACTATGGCATCTCTTCTTGGCTTCTGTGGTCAGCCTCTTTCAGGTTTGACTGGTCCTACAAGCAGCAGGTCCTTTCTGTCAAGCAGCCTGCCCTCTTCATTCCTCTGCATGTCTCAACAAATTCTTAGTTGTAGACATTTCAAAAGGATGGTAGTAACATGTATCTGCCTATTAGTCTCTCCTTTAAAGACTTACTGCTTGTGTCTTTACCCCAGTACTCTTAGAAGGGAATTTCTGTCCCCTTCTGTGCTGCGTAACTTTTCAGATAAGTAGGTAGTTGTGCATTGTATCACAACTTAGTTATCTCAGAATTGCAGTCTGGCTGAAGATACCTGTGGAAGAAGAGCCAGAAATAATGTGCTTGGTATGTTTCATATTGTAAAAGCAGCCTGTTGGCTGTTTGCACTGCCAGGATCTCTGAACGCACTATTGGTGCATGCATGTACATACACTCGACATTTCCCTCAAGGCTTTAAATTTCATAGTCCCCAAAAGTTTCTTAATAGAAAATATGCTCGTTTTATTTTTCAAATGATTTTATCATAAAGTGGTAGGGGTTGACTGCTCCTTTGGAGAGGCAAGGTTATTTTCAATCATTAGTAGGGTTTGTTTTGATTGATTGCTGCATTGTTCAGAAAATGGTGTTGAACCATGATTACAAAACTTGTATAGCTTCTGTTATAAACTTAGTTCTGCAGTTTTCCATAATCTAGGAAAACCTGTAGTATGTAAGAATTTGGGTTTGTGTTTATTTTTTCATTTTTGAAAACAAGGGCTAAAAAAAATCTACATATTCAGTATTTACTTTTCTGTGTAACATTGCTGATATTTATGACTTGTACTTCTATTTAATTCCTAAAGAGAGATCTAAACTAAGTTGATCTGGGGGTAAAGAGCAAAAAAGTATGTGTGAATTTTTTTATACACACTCACTTTTGCTCTTTTTGTACCTGTTAGTGTCTTCAGAGTATTGCTAAGGATGTCTGATTAAAGGACTAATATCCCTGATTTTCAGTTTTTTAAAGGCTTCAGACGTGCATTGCAGTAACTTCTGTTGTCCTGCTGTCTCTGAGTTCCTGGCCTTGTCACTTACCAGAATAAATTGTCTATGTTTGAACCTTGAGAGCAAAGGTCTGAAGTGACTTTAAGGTAGCAGAAACCCATTTGATTACCAGCTCTGCATAAAAGTATGCAGATAGTTTGTTTTATCCATGATAGTCACCCTTGGAAAAAGCTTGACTTGCTTTATAATTGTCTCGCATTGGAACTTCCTTAGGAGAAACAGCGGCAGCAGCAAGAGCAGCAACTGCAGCGGCATCTGACTCGACCACCTCCTCAATATCAGGATCAACCACAGAATCCATACCAGCAACAGGTTGGACAGTTCACAGGTAAGTAAACATGGCAATTGAAATAATGGCTGAAAAAATATCAGGAGCAGCAAATAAGGTGTCTTCAAACTTCCTGGACTGGATAGCTTTTAATTAATTTATTACAACATCTGTCCATTTCACTGCGCCTTAAAACTTTTAGACCTGTACTCTGATTCAGTTGCAAATTAACAGCTTCCCCTGTCCCAGGTATGTGGGACAACTTAAACTTGTGATCTTTAATATTGCTTTGGAAATGGATAAAAGTCTGAAGTACCTTCATTGTTCTGAAGGCCTTTTTATAATACCATTTCCCTTTACAGCTTGGAAATTCTCCTTAACTTCTTCATATATTAGGATTCTTTATTTCCTGATGCCTAACATCACTACTGCTTGCATCTATCACAGGCCCTCATTAAAGAAAAATAAGTGATGTATTATGTCTTTCATCTGCTAGGATGAATTTAAAATTCTCCAATATTCTTATCCCTGCTGTCCTTAGAAGGGAATGCAATTTGATTTCTCTTCATTACATGTTAGTGTCCTACATGTTTTTTTTGGTAGGTGAAGCAGCTTGGTATGTCTTTAGTGTTTTAATGCTGATAAATAAAAGATGTTGTAACCGTTAAGCTGAAATAGCTTCATGAATATGGAAGAACTAGAGAACAGTAAAAACTCATCTCCTTACCTGAAAAATCCTTACTTAACAGGGCATCAAGAAGCCGCTTGTCTTTTTTCGTAAACCTAGAGTACAAAAAAGTGCTTATTCCCTTCACATTGTATCCTTAGTCTCTTATGTTCTCACAGAAATAAATACTGAAGGGAAAATATGCAAACAGAAGTATGATACCCTCATTCTGACAGTGTTCGTGACTATGCAGTGTCTAGTAGAGCTATGACTGGGTTTTGTTACTTAACTGAAAAAACTTGATACCAATACAAAAGGATTGTGTGTTAACAGTGTGATCAGTAGCTTCCTTCAGATATTGCACTGAAACTTTTTTTTTCTCCTGCTACTTTTCTAAAGAAATACAGTAGTGTAGTAGTTAGAGTATGTTTTGCTATAGTGAGCATCAGTAGTATTAAACCAATTCTTTCCTTGTTATGATGATTGTAACTATTTTTTGCATCTTAATTCCTGGTATGTGTGCTACCTCTTCACTGTGGTGGTCTAGTAAGACTGTTCCCCCACGCGTCCAGCCCCTCCAACATTATTTTTTTTTAATGGTGTGCTTTGTTGATAATTAATTCAATATAGTTTGAATTATATTTGAGTTAAAAAATCAAATTAATAATAATGGAGAGCCAATATTCCTCAGTTATCTTAAAATACGAAAAAAAATCTGCAGCTTGCTTTTTGATTTGGAAGTAGAGAAAGTACTAGTGTAGGTAGGTTTCCCATGGTCGACTGTAAGAAGTAGAGGGGATTATATGCATTACACTTCAAAGTGCTTTTCTATTTTTTTTGCTTTAAGTAGGGGACTCTTCTACAGGAAGAAACTTTTTGCTGAGAAGACATATTTCTGCAAATAATCTTGCATGTTTATCAGAGTTGCATATTAACATAGCAAATATTTCATTGTGGAAATCCAAGATACTTGACCAAAAATTTCTGAAAACTATACAAAATAGAAGAAATTTCTGAAATTGGGAAAACACAGGACTAGAAACCCTACAGTTGTACCATAAAAGATATGCAGTGTATGCATGGAATAACTGACAATGTGTGTGTGCAGTAAGTGGTATTTTTTAACAGTCTAGCAAATTGTGCATGCACTTCAAAGTATGTGCGTACCTTTGTTCAAAGAAATATTGGATTCCTGCCTTTAAAGTCTAATTGTTTTTTTTTAACCAGTGATGCCAAACTCTTAGAAGTGGTATTCAGATCTTTTAGGACGTTGGCATATCTGTGTTTGAGATCAAGGTGGAGGTACTAACTGGAGCAACAACTGACACTTTAATTAAAATACTGCTGCCTGTGTGTTGGTTGCATAGGCTGGTCTATAAAAATGCAGCTGCACCTCCATTCTGGATTATAATGTTTACAAGCCTAGCTTGGCTCTGGTTGAACCAGGGTATTTAATGTACAAAATATCTATTTGTATTTCAGGGTCATCTTCAGCCATGCCTGGGGTCAGTAATTTAGGACAGTCCAGCTCCAGTAGTCCACGGATGTTTCCTCAGACCCAGAACATGATTCAGATGGGACCTGGACACGCTTCTGTTCCTCCACTCCAGTCAGGTTCCAGTCAGCAGGATCGGGGGGTGACTCAGTATGCCAATATGCAAAACATTCAGCGAGGGGGATTATACAACTTGGCGTCTGGTATGACACAGATGGTTCCCCAGCATGCAACTCAAAGTGCCAATGGACAGCCACCGATGCAGAGACAAGGCAGCTTGGGCCAGGGTGCTGCTGTTGCTGCTGGGTATGGGCAGAATACCTTAGCAAACTCCAGTATTTCTCAGCAGCACAATAAAGGTGCACTGAATCCAACCTTATCTAAGCCACAGATGGCAAGAGTACCAGCTGCTATGGGGGCTCAAAATCCATCCTGGCAACACCAAGGTATCCCTAATATTAACAACCAGACGCAAGCAAACAGTGGCTTAGGACCATTTACTGCCAGCTCCTCCTTCCACATGCAGCAAACTCACCTAAAGATGGCCAACCAACAGTTTGCCCAAGGAATGCCTCAGGTAAGCCTAAGCACCAGCAGACCGATGACCTCCATGAATGCTGCAGTCTCTGGGCAGATGTTGTCGTCATCTTTAGGCGCACAGCAGCGGACAAACCCACCGACGCCGCAGCAGGTACCCTCACAGCAAGTCTTGCCTGGCATGAACCAGACTGTTCCAGACCTGAACGCTTTCAACCAGAATCCAAATCAGCAAATGCCCAACAGAGGTAATCTGCACTGTAGTCAAGGGTACCCTGTGAGGACAACCAGTCAAGAGCTGCCTTTTGCCTACAGTGGCCAGTCGGGCAATAATGGACTTCAGAACTTAACTGGTGACACAGATCTGATAGACTCTTTGCTGAAAAACAGGACTTCAGAGGAGTGGATGAATGATTTGGATGAGTTGTTAGGAACTCATTAAAATGGGGCCCGGGGGTGGGGGATTCTACTTTTTTAATTATTTCATGAAATAGAAACAACACTTGGACCAAAAAACCTGTGGCATTGAGGAGACTTGCAGGCATTAGAGGTAAATGGTTGGGAAAGGGACTGGAACTGCTTCTCAATGGGTGTTGATACATGGTAATGGCACACCAAGCAGGTCTGCAGGAGTAGTGTGCTTTATCTTGGTGTCTCTATGGAGTCGCACACTTGAACAGGTCAAAAAATACTGTGCGTGTCCTAGCCAGCCTTTCAGAAATCTCACTTGCAGTGTTCTAAAATTAATTTTTTTTTAATTATTTAAAAATAAAACAGAATTCCACAAAAATAGTGCAGAAAGAAAGCAAATAGTTGCACAAATTGTGTTTAGGGCTTAGTCTCTTGCAGCTGTTACTTGCAATAATTATTTGTTCATAGCTGGAACCTGACTTTATTTGAGAAGAGGCTGTATGCACCTGAGTACGCTTGCAAAATGTTTTGAATTGTTTCTTTTCCCCATTGCTGAAGCATGTGCCTGTACTCTCAATAAGCAAATGATATTTCACAGTAAATATTTCTAGATGCTGGTAATAGATGAAAGAAAGTATTAAAACCTGGCCAGTTAGTCTAGGTAGTAGTCATCTTAATAGATTGTAGTCTTCTAAGCTGCAGTTTGCACTCTGTTGTAGAGAGGCACAGTTCTTGGCTTATACCTTGCTGTGTTTAAAGGGGGAATTTCTTACAGGAGAACTTTTAAACTATAGTAGGTTTAACATGAATTGTAAAGCCATTTACTTTGCACCTGTTTCTTCATAACTTATTTCCAAAGGTAGTTGTATTTAAATGAAGGCTTTGCTTCATGACAGCTCATCTAGTTTTCTTTGTTGTAAAAAGTAAAACTAACTTTTGAGATCAGTTCATTCCCCAAAGTTAGCAATGACACACTGAGCACAAGACTTTGTCACTTCAGGATAAAAATGAGAAAACAAGAATTTGGCTGAGAAGTGGAAAGTCCTTATCAGCAATAATAGCACAGGCAGCCGGGAGAATACTTACATCAGGGTTGCTCCAATATGGAAGTCTCCCCCTTTAAATACTTTTTTTTTTTTTTTTAAATATTGGGTTACAAGTTCGATAATCTTTCTATAGACTGGTGGATTTACTTCTTTAATATCCCTTGAAGCAGATGCTGGTTCCTCAGCTCAGCCCAAGGAGACCTCTTATCCATATGTTGAGGTCAGTCCCAGAAAGGACAAAAACCAGGATGGGAACAGTCAGTGTTCCAAAGTCTTTACTGTCTACCAAAAAAAAAAATCCCTTATCCACCAACAAACCACCTTGCCTTAACCTTTATTTTAAAATGAAAATAAAGTTGAAAGCTTTTTTTTTTAAATGCACAAATACCTCTTCCCTTTCTAAATCCACTTTTTTGGAAAACTTTAAACTTTCTAACGAAACCCAGCATTGTGATTTAAAAGCAATTTCCTTTAACTCAGACTGGCTTCTTCAGGAGTTTTCTGCACTGCAGAGATGAGCGAGAGAGGGTTTTTTTCCAGAGTGGGTGAAGGGAAGTGAAAGTTAACATTGATTTCAAAGAAGGAAAATATTTTACTGTATCTGCAGCTCCTTTATGAGACAATTTGCACTTTTTAAAACTGCTTTTTAACACTAATACTTTAACCCTTTCCAAAT
This sequence comes from Falco punctatus, assembly GCF_963210335.1. Taxonomy (NCBI): domain Eukaryota; kingdom Metazoa; phylum Chordata; class Aves; order Falconiformes; family Falconidae; genus Falco; species Falco punctatus. Next base: position 59,237,225 of record NC_137588.1, on the reverse strand, counting down.
ATGCATGGAACATTGTTTGTCCAGCACACTTACCTAGTGTGGATGAATTACGCTCTGTTGAACAGATTTGATACTGTATCATGTTGAACTGTTGGTGAAAGATATGCATTGATCAGTGGATCCCACCATTGAATAGTGGATAAAACTTCACTGAAGCAGATTTGATCCCTTGTAGAGCTTTTGAAAAAAAAACCATAAAGATTTATCTTTGGATGGGAAGAGGAAGGTGTTAGTGACTTTGGTTGTTGACACTTCTGATATTTTCTAGAATAAGTAGTTGAGATGCAAATAACCAATGCTAACTTTCCTTGTACTGGCAATCTAAGAAAAGAGCCAGTGAGTTTGGTTTACTAATAAGTTAAACCAAAAACTGGTCCAAGGTAAGTGTCATTAGAAAAGTATAGATATAAACTAGCTATGGCAGGGGGAGGAGTGTTGCTGTATTTTTATTTTTAAGGGTTAACTTTGCACCAGTGTGCCTTCCCTTCCTGTTGGGGGTGCTTGGGACCTCATAATTTCAAGTGACATCCTTCAGTGTCACTAGTTTTTTCTCCCCCGTACAAACACTTGAGAGAATAACAGGGTAGTAGGATTCAACTTTTCTTTCTTCCCTGTTTAGGTTGTGGTGAAATCTGCTACTTTTTGCAGTAGGTTTTGCACACGGGCTTTGTTCTGAGTAAATCAAAACACAATCCATCCAGTTGTGATTTCTTAATTGGAGGAAAAGATCATCTGCTGTTTGCATTATTACTACCAAAAAGGCAATCCAGATACGTGTCCAGGAAAAAGCAGATGTACTCTTTCCTCCACTGTTTCTGGAAGCTGAGGTGGATATTGCCCTGCTTGACCAGAGGGTTTGTTCAGGAAGGTATCTAGATTTGATGACAGGGCCTTCGCATGGTACTGTTGAAGTAAAATTAAGTGTGATTCTAGGCAAACTGGCTTATGATGCCCATTGGTCTTCATATGTGAACAGGATCCAAACAGCATTTAACTTGATAGAAGAAACAGCCCTCGCTTCTGATTTTGGTCCTTGTCCACGTGATGCAATCAGGCTGTTGAAAATATGGTATCCCTGTAACAAAGTTGAAACAGTTCAATGGAAATGAAAATACGGTTTAGGTGTACATAGGTGCATGGGTAGGGCTGGGCTTTGCCTTTGTGCCCTTTAACGTGTAGCTGTTTTATATGCACTTGGGCTTTCCATTTGCTGCAGCTTCAGAGCAATAAGATGTATCTCCCCTGAACTGTACCTGGCCAGCCGTCCATGGCTTTATTTATAAACTGCGGTTTTGGTTAGGTAGGAAAGGTGAGAGTGTCACTGTGCAACATCCACTGCCTTCCAAAAACCACGATTCAATTGAAAAGGGTGCTCAAAATTTTGTTATACACATTTCCTTTGTGTAAATAAATGTTTACAATTTTATATTAAAGATTTGAATAAGAGTTAGATCTTCTGACTGTATATTTTTTACTTTTTATAGATTTAAAAACTATAATTCTTTATATATGTGTTCGGGGGTATTATGGTAAGTTTTATGCTTGTAAATGGAGAACAGTTGAATTTGATGCTAACCTTTATGAATTTTTGTCATTGAAATGTATAAAGAGTCCATTAATCCCCTTATTCTTTTACTACAATTACTGGTGCACACCAAAAAGAAATCCTTCACTTCTGTTTTATCATTATAAAATAAATATTTTGCTAGTGTATTAAACATACATGGTGTGACTTTATACATTTGTGTGAGCTGAGAAGAGTTCAGCATTGCTGCTCTGGAGAGATGGTTCCCTTCATCCCAACGCACACTTTCAGTCAGCCTGTCGCTAAGGCTCAGGTTGTTCTGCTGCGTCTTACCGGTTCTTGCAGTTTCAGAGCATCCGTTTAAACAGGCCAAAACTGGATAAAGAGGCTGTAGGAGAGTTTACTTCAAAAACAAGGCTTTACGCTACACCCACTGCTTCTGGACTTGTTTTTTAATGCAGCAGTAGGCCTTAAGCTGGGAAATAACAGCTGCAGAGGTTGTTGTTAGTAGCGAAAAAGATGTTAATACGTACAAAGATTTCACATGTGCAGAACTGCAGAGTTCCAGAAATATACTCGGATTCCCTCAAAGTAACAGGCCTTAGAGGTTCAAAGTGGTTTCCTTACAACTTGCAAAATGACAAAGATTGTGTGTGTTTGATGTAGGCAGATGGTGCACAAACGCGCCCCCCCCCCCCCCCCCCCCGAGAAATGAGGAACATGTACTGCAAGCATGAGTTAAGTTTCTGAACAAGGAACAACATACTGGCAGCAAGTTGCATGAGCATTTTGGCTTAAAGCTGGCGAGGTCCCTAAGCCACTGCGTAGAGCTGGGGGGTTGAAGAGGCTGTGGAAAATCATGGCAAAATCGGTCATTCAGACCCTGCTGGATTGTTGAACCTCTTAAGATGGGCACTTGCCTGTATGTTGGTTAGAAGTAAAGCAAGGATCTGGGCTTCGTCGGTGCCTGAAGGAGCCTGGCTTTAGTGGTGTGTGTTTGGATGTTAATGCGTGCTTGTTAACAAGTTGTTACTTGACGAATTACTCTGAATTGAATCTTTCAAAGCAGTTCTCTGAGTGAATCATGCCACTTGCAGCAGACCCAAGAATTCAGTTATTTATGTAGTTCCTGTTTGTCAAGTGTGCCTTTTTACTGCTGATACTAACCTGAAGTTCTAAACTAAGATCAAATCTCTCTAACCACAGATATAGCAATAGCGATAAAGAATTTGCAGTGTGACACATGCGTTTCTTGCTAAGGCTGTATTAGTTTTGCATGTTACTGTAATTTCAAGCATCCCCCTACATAATAAGAATTTTAAATCTGCTTCAAACATTGAAGGATCATTCTCCAAGCATCGAAGTTGGTGTCTTATATAGCTATTGTGTTTAAGGCCCCAGCTCAGAGCCTTCAGATTTTCTCACGAAGTGTGTCCTGACTTACCTATTTTGAGTATATCTTTACTGTGCAAGTTTGGGGGGAGGAGGGGACCAGTAACTTAAGCTTATAAAGAACCAAATGTAATAATAAGTAACAATACCAGGATGAGCTGCCTCTAGCCTGTGGGGAACTGTGAAGTTATTACTTTATTAACTTTTGCTTTATTGTCTCATTAAAAATGCTGCATTGTATTTAATGTTGAGTAAACCAGAAATTTCCCAAACTGTCCCCCACTGAAGTGACATGCGTGGCTGTATTTCCAAAGATCTTAAGGAGTCAGTGGCAGCTTGTGACCAACCATTGCTCAGAAACTACCTTTTTAAAAAAATCTTTCTTCCCCTTGATGCTAGTGTTTTTCCTGAGGCTAGTGTAAATCTGTAATAGCAGTGTTTTCTAAAGCCAGAGTTGTTTTTTGAAATGGTGTAAGCACAAGTAGACTCCTGGTCATATTTCCCCTCTGACTTCTATATTAGACACCCCAGATGACAGCTTGGATCACTAATAGATTCTGTTAAGGTTAATTGTTTTATTTCTATTTCAGTCTGGGTCTGGCAGCAGCTTGGAGGGTCTAAAGGTCATATATGACTGTTTTGTAGAGAAAGGGAGTGGCTTTGCTATGCTCTATGCATGGTTTTTATTGGAAAAAGCGTACAGGTGTGTATTTGAATTAATTAACTTTATCAACTTTGTAAGCTTGTCACAATGGTTTTTTGGGGCAGTGAAGAGCCAAACCAGAAAAAACTTGCTGCATCACACTTAGGAGAAACTGTAGGTCTGGTCACTTCTTGTTTGGTACTGTGCACAGATCTGTATTGAGGTTTTGTGGGTGTGACTGTACAGAGAGAAATGCAATGGCTCAACCATATCCTGTCCCCTCTCTTCACCAAAATTAAGGGAAAACCTTAGTTGATCATGAATGATACTTTCCCCCCCCCCCTCCTTTTTGCTTTTAAAAGTTGGGAGTACATACAACCCATACAAAGTTGCTCTAAAACACAGGCTGACTTTTTTAAATGATGCATGTTTTGCTTTTGTGTAGTGGGGAAAAAGTTATTCAGGGCTGAAGTATTGCTGGTTTTTCAAATGTTACATTTTAAAATTCTAATTCTGATAATGTAACATTTCTGAGGGTCTGTGTGTTTCTGCATCCTTTGCTGCCTTCCACTGGGAACTGAGCACTTCTATTTTGTATGTTAGCCAGGAAAAGGTTTGTACTGCAGAGATCTAAAAACATCAGAAAACTACAAAAAGTGACTGAGCGCTAGAGAAGAGCCATATTCTTATTTGGTAAACTTACAGTATTAATAGGATAAAGCATTTGAATGCTCTTTTAATAATTCAGAATCCAGTAACCAGAATTAAGTTACTTCAACTGAAGTCTAGAAGTCTTTCATGTGGTCAGCTTCACTACTTGGAATAAGAGCAGAAGGTCAAGTTGTTAATTTGTAAATGCTTGATAATAATTTTTACAACCTCACACATAATTCAGATGCTTTAGAGCTGGTTAAAACCAGCAACAAAAGAGCTGGAAGAAATCCCATCATCTTTCAGTTGCCAGCAATATATCAGTCAGTCATGGTAAAAAATCTAAATATAATGCAAGGATTTTACAGTTTGCGTGTGCAAACCCCTTGCTGTTATGTTGTTCAGCAAAAGGCCCTTGTCTGGAATAGACGGTTCCTGACGGCTGGCTGCTTTGGCAAGTTGTGTGGTGGGGAGAGAGTTAATGGGCGGTGGAGGAAACACGTGTTGGTGCTGGGTGATGAGGAGGCTCAGCTGTAGGGTGTGCAGTGGTGGGAGGGAGGTTTGGAGAGCAGCTGTGCTCATCTACCTGGCTAGGGCTTTGGTCCACAGTCAGCGACATGAGAAATCAGATAGACTTGCTGGCCACTGTCACAGTTTTGGGAGTCCTGGAGCAAGGTAAATGTTCTTTATATAATGCTAGGTAGTGTTAAGCTAATTATATCAAGCTTTGTGGAACTTGGTTGCTGTGTTCTGCTTTGGAGTCTGTGTGGAATGAAAATTGCTGTCTTCCAACTTGGCAAAATGATGCAAATGTTTGGCCATTCCTGGTGGAAGTGTCATGCCTGAGATGCCTGATGTTCATTTTGTAATAGGGGCTAAAATGATCTGCAAGCCTCAAAGCCAGCATCCTAGAAGGAAATGAAATGTAAGTTTAAAAGTAAAACTTAACACAATTTCAGCAATAGAATGTCTTTAAAATATTTTCTGTGATTGAATTTTAGCAGGTAATTTGTAACTCAGAGGGACTGGAGGTAGCCAGAGTAAAGGCAGGTTAATAAATAGGCTGATGAAGAGCTCAGTGAATGGACATGCATCGTATCTATATAGAAAAGAGCATCGTGTACGCAGGTATTTCTCCTCTGTGACCAGTGTAGTTATGTGTCCATACAGTTAAGCAGATGACAAGATGAGCTGGCCACACACAGTCATTTGGGAACTAATGCAAGCCTTTCTGGTCAGAAATAGACACAGACATCTTTAAAGAAACTCGGTGACTTCTCATAATTTAAATAGATGTGTTTGGTTTAGACCATTTAAGCAGCAGCAGTGGAGTTGCCAGCCTGTCTGCCTGTTGTGTTTAATTGTGGGTCCTCTGGGCAAAGGCCTCTCCCCCTGGGCTTCAGGAGGGTCGCAGAAGGGGACACTTCCCCTGCCTGGGGTGGGGATAGAGTCCCCATGTCATTAAAATCTTCAAATTTGCCTAAGGAAAGGTTTGTCTGTAGGGATGTTTTTATTTATTACTGAATTAATTCACCGTAGAGCTCTTTCACCTCTGCTTATGAATGGGTGTGACTCTCTGAGCAGCCTGGTGTAATTTCAGCTATCAGATGATAAATCTCTCAATATAAGCATGATTTAAAACACAAATATGCTACTTGAAGCATAAGAGTTCAAGACTTCTGAATTATCAGTAGTTTCCCTTCAAAAAATTTACAGAGAAATATCTGCAACTACAAATGGAAGATACTTTTGTCTTACGATTTTTTTTGTTATTAAACTAAGTGGAGATGGAGGGAGTGTTTAATGTGCAAAGAGAAAACATAAAGAAAATGTGAAATTGGGTTATGGAAATGTTGCCGAGCCCTTTGCATTGGGAAACCCTCAGTTGCAAATCCCTAGATAGCAGTTTTGTCTCAAATATATTTGTTTTATGAGAACTTAAAGTATTTTTTAAAGGTTGCAGCCTTAGGCTTTTTTCTTGCATGCTATGCAAACCATACATAGGTGTGAATCCAGCAGATGAGTAGCAAGCATTGGCACCCTCTTATCTACATTAGGTCAGATAAAGTACCCTCCTGTTACTACTCTGCAAGGGAAGCCAAGCAACAAATTGCAAAATATTACGTGTTTCCTTTCTCTCTACTAGTACAAAACATGTTTGCTCATGTCACCTGGATTCGGAGCTGTGCCGTAGCTTTTTCTTGCATATTTTGAAAGGATATTTTGTAGGCGAGTTACAGATCTGAGGCTCGTTCCGAGAAGGCAGAGCACTGAAAGATGGCCATGCGCTATATGTACAAACGCTCTTCCATCGCATCCTGATGTAGGTGGTGTAATTTAATGGCTGAGTACAGTGCTGGTTGATTTTTATTTTCTTCTTCTTAATTTTCTGGGAGCCCACGGTTCTTTCAAGTAACTTTCCTCTTTTTAATGTAGTTGTGCTCAGATTAGCAAAGCTCTGAGCTTAGTGCTCTGTAGCTACATGCCCCTGCCCGGTGTTGAACGCTGTACCAGAGAGCAGAACAATGCCACCACAGTTTTTGGGTTCCCCCACCCCCTTTTTTTTATGGCTTCAAAGGAAATAATGCTTATGCAATGTTACTGGCTGTTAGTCCCCACAGAGCTTGTTTGCCAGGTTCACTCAAATGTGGCAGATACCAGCTGTAATATGGCTTGACAAATTTGTGGACAGAGTCAAATGGAGAATACAGGTCTGGCTGATACCTCCACTGAGGAGCAAAGTGCGGAGAGAGCTCAGCCCCTACGAGCCACATGGGAATCCACACAGATATTTAACCTGGAGACATGAATCACACAAACTAGTTTGAAAGGTTCTGCAGAGTAGATTGCACTTTTTTCCCTAAAAGTTCATGCTGAGAAGGGTTGTACAGTGTGTTTTTTTTATAACACCTCATTCTGAGAAGTGCTTTTGGAGTGTGATTCTTCATCCTTAATGATCCATCCTTACACCAGGTTCAGAGGGCAGCGAGCCGTCCTCCGCAAGGCTCCTCTTGGGTGGCTGTTTTATATATTATCCATCCTGAAGCATAAGGGATTTGTTGCAGGACTTGTCTGGATATTTGCCCCCTGTATACAAGCAATATTAAGTGTAGAGTTGATAGGTTGGGCCTGAAATTATTCTTGCCGTGCTCATCAGTTGCGAGAAGGCTGTGCTGGGAAGGGTGCAGATGGCACGAAGCAGGACGAGCACCGCTGCCCAGCACAGTCAGGCGTACGCCACGAGCCAGAGCTGCGCATGATGCGGTAACAAGCTCAGTCCCTTTCTTGAGACGTGGCTGGGATGAGACCCTGGGAGTGTGAAAATGGTTGTGCCGGAGAGAGGTGCTGATCTGATGTACAGAGGAGGTAACAGGATGGGTCAGGGTGGGTTTCATCAGCTTTCTCCCAGCGTTCTAGCAGCTCCTGCTGAATTGCCAGTCGTGCGTTGCTGCCGCCCCAGCTGCCTGGGTTCGCAGAGCGGGTGCTGCCTTGCGTTCTGCTGGACCTGGGGGCAGGATGATGGCCGCCCCCGCCCCCATCATCAGCATGCTGCAAACAAACCGAGGGGGGAGCTCCCCACCTCCCTTCCTCAGCACCCCTTGTTCAGGGCTGGGTCACTGTGCACGCTGGGGGAGACACTAGAACACACAAAAGTTTCCTGAAATTAATGTCTATGTGTATTTAAATGAATAATATGTTGTGTAATACACAAGGTCACATCGTGTCAGATTATTTACATTTCTAATTCCCTTCTACATATGTTCTAATGCTTTTCTGCAGGCATGCATGGATCTGTTTTGTCTTTAATCTTGCAACATCTGTCCCTCCTTTCCCTTCTCTATCCTGCTGTTCTGCTTTTGTAGTCTTTGTTGGAATAAGGCAGTCCACATGCAGTCCTTGCAGCTTGGCTCCTTGTGTCTCTGTCCAATGCTCTGGAAATGTTGCCGCGTTAGGACCTTGCTAATCCAGGTGACTCACTTAGCAGCATGCTGCCGCAGTCCCCAAAGTAATTGTTTTTATAATTTAGTTTACTCCTATATGAAAATTCTTATTTTCAATAAAGGGAGAAATGTAGTGGAGCACCTAAAGATAAACACTTGAAACATTAGCAATCACCTGTGGGAGTAAGAATTTAATCAAATAGTGAAACAGGGCAAATCTTCATGTTAACAAGTTTTCATCGTTTTGAAGTGATTTTCCACATCCCTTACAAATGTAGGAAGGAGCGATAAGAGCAGACACCGAATTAGTACCTTTGCCCAGATTTGCACCCGCTGGTAGCAGTTGTCTGCGCCTTGAACTGCTCGAGCCTTGGGGCTATCCTGCAGGAATGAAGTGGAAGAAATAGCCAACCCCATTCCCTTCTATTGCCATGATTACAAGCATCTCTAATTGACTTGATGATAGATATCCCAGGGCTTCACAGTTTGGATGCTGCTCTCTGATATGGGGCCATCCTTGTGTGAAAGCGTTGTGCTTGCTAGATGTAGCAGAGTTACACACCATTCCCCCCAGACTGGCTGAGGGTGTACTAATACCCTAAAAGCACAGTGCAAGATTAAAAAAGAGTAATTGTGTGTCTGGGTGCAGACTCAGTAAGGTTTTAGCATGTGTTGCTGGCCTTGCTGCAGGACCGAGGTGTGTTTGATCTGCTGGGAGCAGCGCCCAGGGCTCCGCTGCCGCCGCTGGGCATGAGGCTATGCAAAACACCAGCCAGCGCCTCAGCTCTGCCAGAATAACCAAATGAATTTAAATTACAAGCATGAAATAAATGGCATGTTTATTCCAGGTTGTGTGTGACAGCCCTGGACTATGAACCTAGAGACTATCGGCTCTAACCACTTGCTTGATTCCAAGCTAGATAAAGCTTGGCTAAACAATAAACAAAACACCGCTGGGCTGTCACCATTTGTGTGTTGTTCGTTTGTTTTTTTTGTTTTTGTTTTTTTTTTAGCCTATTTTGTGCTGCAGGTGATCTATGCCCGGCGGAAGTACAAGATCTCCCCTCCTGAGACAAGAGGTCACCCTGAATTTGAGCGGATCTTCAGAGCTCAGTAAGATTTTAACTTTTTTGGGTGACTCCATCTATGTATGACTTGGTCAGGTGTCCCTACCAGGAAAGACAGAAGTCACCCTCAAGTCACCTTTTCGCTTACTGCTACTGATACTATTTATTTATTTTTTTTAACACTTTGCAAGCAGAGGTCTGAGTTTTGACTTGGAGCAGCTGGCTATGGCTGGAGCATTTCTGTCCCCCCCCTCCCAGTAACCCTCCTGGTATTGCGAGAAGCAGCCGAATTACAAGTCAGTGGCTGTATGGAAGAAGTGTTGAGCATTAACGCATTATAACAGTGACGTTTAATATTAATTTTAGCTCTAAATTGTGAGAGTAGCTGAAGCTATAATAACCTAATATTTGCTTGTAAGTTTTTGCTGTTGAAGCAAAGGGCCTTGCTGGAAGAACCAGCTATGAGGATGTTTTCATTTTTTTCCTTATTTAAGCCATTCTACTGCAAAAGTTGGCACTCGCAGGCCCACGCTGAGGGCTGTTTCTTTTTGCTCTGTTCCTATGGAGAAAGCAATGCTGGAGCTAAACTGCAAGGGTTCACAGATCCCTTCAGCTTCCAGCAAGCACTAGATTCCATCTTTCATCTCAGTCGTCCCGTTTCATTGAAAGGAGCTGGCCAGAGCTGGTTTGAAGGGTAGCCTGAGCACGGCACTAAATCCTGAACAAAGCAGCTGCGTTTCCTTGCCAGCGTGCAGGAACCGCTTGCGAAGTGACAAAACCACCTACCTTGGTCCTTCTGTGATGCAGTGAAAGGCCGGCCTGTACGGGAGGCATCAGCCTTTGCTGCCTGGGTACCTGATGATGTGGCTTTTCGATACTGGGCTGTGTGTTACCAGAGCGGGGATGCGGGCTGTGGGGTGCCGGGGAGCCTGCCGCGATGCTCTGTGGAGGAGGTGGCCTCAGCCACTCGCTTCTGAGAAGGTATTTCTTCCTTGTAGTTTTTTTTCCCCCTCCTTTGTTCTTTTCCCTGTGGAAAAGCATACAAATGGATAATTTGGTTTGATATATTAAAAAAAAAAAAAAAAAGAAGGGAACAAAGGTATTGATTTATTACTCACTCGTGGAAACCTGGCAGACTCCCCTCACTGAGGCTCGAACTGCATTTGCAACGTAAGGTTCTTCAGGCTTTTTCCAGCTCCCAATCTGGCCCCATTCCCTAAGGCTTGGTAAATTTTTGGCCAAATTTAAGATTAAATTGCCTAGGGAATGGTAAAATGTAGGAGAAATGGAGAAACAACCCCCTTGCCTTTAATACCACAGCTCACCCTGTCCTTTCTTGCAGAAAACTGTATTTTTTGTTACTGAAAGAAAAAGGAAGAAAACCTGGCTGCAGATGTGATTGCCTTCTGCTGAGTTCGACCTGGGAGAAGGCTTGCTCTTGGCACGTGCTTTGTGTGACACCCAAACTTGGCCCATGGCCACTCAAGGGGAAGAGATAACGATAAGGAACCTCTGCCCATGCAGCGTTAATGCCGTAGCTGTACTAGGTGTCTGTGACGGCGCTGTGCGCGGGGCCAAGGACGGAGGGTCCAGCAAGGACAGAGCTCTGTCTCGGCTGTGGCTCATTTTTGCAAGGTCCATGTGAGTGTGAGTGAGGTGAACACTGTGTGTTTGGGTGCTTTTCTTCTCCAAAATACAGATAATTGGGTGTCCGCGGTTGCAGAAAAGGCCCTTTCTCCACAGCACAGCAACACCTCTTACCAGCCCTTTCGGTTTGCTCCGACGCGTGTTTCCAGCTCGTTTCTCTGGCCTCGGTTAACCAGCTCTCCGATGTACAAGGATGTGGTTTTAACTCTCATCTCTGGTTCTTACCCAGGGCGAATTGCTCAGAGTACTTCCCCATCTTCATGTCGCTCCTCTGGGTTGCTGGAATCTTCTTCCATCAAGGTAAGGGAGGGAACCCCAACCCAACCCACATGCACAAACTGACAAAACCCGTTTGAATCCCACTGCGACTCGGGTATGTGCTCTCTGTGCCCATGGGCTGTTCCTCGGGGAAAGTGAAGTTCCCCTTTGGGACAGACCCAGGAGCACCCCAGCTCCAGCGTGCATGAAGCTGCTGGTAGCGTGGCAGCCGGGCTGGTCTCCTGCCCAGAGCGGGGGTTTGGTGGCATTGACCTTCACCTGAGCCCGGCTGTCCCCCAGCACTGCTTCCCCTAGACAGGGTCGGGCTGGTGTGCGGTGCCAGGGCAGCAGCAAGCTGCAGCAGAGCTGCCACGCGAGACCCACGTTGCTGTCGGGAGAAACCATAACCCCAGCGATTAGTCACCCACCGTCCGTCCTGTCCCGAGCGTGTTTTGGGGATTTGGCTGTCACCCTGGGGAAGATGCAAGGAAGGAGCAGGGAAGGGAGTGCTGCAAACCCACGTCCCAGGGCAGCTTCTGGGGGGCAGAGAAGGTCAGCCCTCACAAAAAGGGAAAGAAGAAACCCCACCTAAGCTCCCACAGCATTCTAACGCTGAGTCCCTCTGCGTTCGGTTCTCGGGGCTGTGCCCCATCTGCAGGGGGGCATGGGGGCGTGGGTGACTGAGCACGGCAGCGGCTGGGGAACCCCAGGCCCATCACAACTCTGCTCCCCTCCCCCCCGCAGGTGTGGCTGCGGCGTGTGGGCTGATGTACCTCTACAAGCGCTTCAAGTACTTCCAGGGATACAGCGTGGCTGCACAGGGAAGGTAAGTACCTGGCCGGGGCTGCGGGCACCCCAAATCAACCCAGGGAGGCTGGGTGCAGGATGTGGCCCCTGGGGCAGGTTTCCTTCCCGTGGTGGGACTGACGGCAGATTTGCGTCACCCTCCTGCGCTCGTGGCCACACCACTTCTTCCCTGGCTCAGTCTCAAAGGAGAGCGAGGGTCACCAAGCCCTCACCAGCGCACTTCATGTCCCAGGGGGGGTCTGGTGGTGTCTGATGGTGTTTTCTCCCCGCGCAGGTTGGGGCCGCTGTACACCAGTGCCTTGCTGCTCTGGCTGCTGCTGGGGCTGGCGGTGGCCGGGCTCCTGGCACACTTCTTGCTGTCCCGCTCCTCTGCATGGACCACGGTGCTGGTGTGGCCCCGCCAGCTGCTTGGTGCCTGGTGAGGGGGGCTGCTTCCCCCCAGAACCCATGGCGTGCCCTCGCGGGAGAGTCACACAGCACGTCAGAGACCAAGCATCTCCCCAGCTCTGTGCTCACCTTTGAAGGGCGGTGGATGCTAGTGTTCCTCTGCTCGTGAAGCTCCACTACTTCACAGGTAATTCTCCCTTCTAGAAAGCAAACACTGCCCAGCCTCTGCCCCTGCTGATGGCCTTCACCGCCAGCTCTTGCAGCACCGTCTGCTCCAGAACTCCTGTCTTTGGCTCTGCCTCACAGAGCACAGATGGACCCGTACGCTGTTGTCACTCTTCCTTACTGCTGTAACAATCTATGTTGAAGGATCACACCATGGGTATACAAAAAATAAATTCCTTCTCTCGGTAGAAATCACCTGTGATTGTCAAAGCTGCTTGGGGACTGGGTGTGAGAACATCCGAGGGTTAGGGGACTGGGTTGCATGGGAAAAGCTGCTGCAATTAAAACAAACTTGAAAGGATGGGTACACTTGTCTAAAACTGTATCCCAGTTCTGGGGAAAAAAGTGGGAGTCTAGTCCAAATGCTAAAGTCTGTGTTAGGCATTGACTTGAACGATTTTGATTTGTCACTGACCCACAGCAGGATTTTTGCCCTCTCTCTGGATTTCAGCTTCCACTGCAAACTCGGTGTTCGCAGGTAACTAATGCAGGCATCAAGCAGGCAGATCCTTGTGAAGTTGTATGTGGGTATAAAAAAAGCAACATATTTTGTAAGACAACTGTTCCACAACTGCACCCTTAGGTGTGCTGGTGCCCAAGCACCTTCCTCGTGCCCTGCCAAGGAAAGACCCAGCCAATTTTTCTTTTTTTAGTAACCGGTGAAGGTTCCTGTGGCAAAAAATACCCAGTCTCCCACCGGGCTGCTCTAAGAGCTTTCCCCAGCACCAGCAAAGCTTTGGGAATGTCAGGTACTGGTGAGCACTGAGGAATGACACCCCTTTTGGGTGCAGGGGCTGCAGCTGGTCCCTGGCCCCCAGGGATGCCCACTGGCCCTGGGCAAGCAGAGCCAGTGTCTTCCTGCCACGAGTGACTCTCACTGCTGCACCAAAGGTTTAAATTTAGCTTTTATTACAGTGCACATTATTTTATATATTTATATATAGAGATGTACTGGAAAAATCAAATGTATCCAATAATAAAAAATACAGCACATTAAAGTAGTATAATGCATTCCAGTGTATAGCTGAAAAGATATTGGGATTTACACTAATCCCTACTATTATTTTTGAACTGGGCTACTTCTGCTTTTTTTTTTTTTCTCCCCCCAAAAATTCACACCAATCCATAACTGAAATCGTTATTTAAAAAAGATGGTTTCTGCACTCCACCTCAAGGCATGAAGACACTGGAGACTTCACCGTGAGTTACAGGGCTGTGTTCAATGCTGGCAGGCACAGTGTGGCTTTTGTTTTGTTTTGTTTTTTGTTTTCCCTGCCATACTCATAGCTCCAACCCCTTTGGATTCGTTCCTCCTCTGCCGGAGGAGGGTCAGTCTTCACCCCCACTGAATCCTCGGCTGTGGCCAGGGCTGTTGCCTGGACGAAAGCAAGGCAGAGCCGGGTCCCCCACCGCCTCTGTCCCAGCAGGACTCAACGTGACCAAGCCCCCGCTCTGTCCCCATATGCAGCTGGAGGTGGCCCTGTCCTGGGCTGGAGGTGCTTTCCATCCCGCACACTTGCTAAAGCTCATCCCGACGCCAAGCTCTCGCTGTGCCGGTGCGGCCCGAGCAAAGCCAGCCCTCTGCACAGGGCATCGCTGTTTGCTCTTCTGCCGGAGAAGGTGACAAGGTGATGTCCTGGCCCCACAGCACGCAGCTGTCCCCCGGCAGCTGTCCTGCGCTGTCCTGGTGCCGCAGGGAGGAGGGAGCAGGAGGGGAGGGAGAAGGACCAGGGATCCATGCGTGTCTACCCTTCCTCAGGCCCGTTTCACTCTGCTTTTTTGATAAAAATCTGCAGGAAGAGAGGGCTGGGGTCAGTGAGAAGCCGGGGCTGGGTCCCTCTGCAGATGAAGCCCGGCTTACCTCGCTCAAGATGATCCACACCGGGGAGTCGGTCTGGATGGACAGCCTGATGGCTTCCAGCGGCCCGAAGGATGGATCCACCTCGCCCTCTGCGATGCCCTTGGAGAAGGAGCCTGGTGGGGACAGCACACGGTGATGTGGGGCCGGTTCTCTGGCATCCAGGCCCCCCAAAGGGACCAGGAGTAGCCGTGGGAGCCCCTGCCCACAACGCCCCGACACGAGCCAGGCTGAAAACCAGCAGCCTGGACATCGCTACAGTGCAAAATGCTAGGCTTAGGGGAACAGCAAGATCAGCTAAAACCAAAATGGGGAGTATTTGGCTACACATCACTGCTGTGTGAGGTGGGCAGAGCAGCCTGAGGGCAGCACCGTCCTGTGAGAGGCAAATATCAGTTCAGTATCCATGCCATGGAGGCAAGTCTTGCATCCATAGTGCTACCGAGGTTTCAACGTGTTGCTATGTCCCATTTTTGGATGTGATTTTTGTTTTGTTTTGTTTTGTTTTTTTTTTTTAAATGCAACTGGGAGAAACCAGACAGCGGGCAGAGGAATCCTAAAATGGCAAAAAGCTACCCAGGCCAGGGAATTTTCCTCTTATTTGTCTATTAAAAAAAAAAAAAAAAAAGTCTTAGCAGGGACACCAGGGCTTTACCATGTACCAGCAGGTCCCTGTAGGCTACAGTCACTGGGTTTTGGCCAGTGCAGGACAAGCACTAAACCAAGCTCAGGTGGCAGGAGACAAAGTCCCAGCTGCCCGTGGTGTGAGTACCGAGACAGGCTGTGGAGGGAGAGCAGAAATCACCCACGGTGCCGATTTTTAACACCAAATGAGGCAGAAGGATAATCTGAATAATTCAGCCCCAGCTCTGAGCAGAGATGGGCAGAAACATAGGACTGAAAACTATCTGAAGAGGCCACCTAGGCTAAGAGGGGAGAAGACAATGACAAATCCCGTTCCGACCTGGCTCCTGGCAAGCAGAAACTACTCTTTGCCAAGCAAACAGCACCAAGGGTCTCAATTCACTTGAAGGATATGGGCTGGGTGATCAAACCCAGCCAGCAGTTTACCACCCCCCGCCCTGCTGTACCTATCTGGATGTAGCCATCCGTCATCCTGCGGTACTTGACAACTGTGCCTCTTCCCTCCTGCAAGGCTTCCTTGTCTGACTGCAGGCTCTGCAGAAGGAGACGAGCTTTGTGTAAGGCCAGTGGCAAGAGCCACCCAAAAGTCCCAAGCCACAGCAGCACTGTGGCACCTCGTCCCCCTGCCCGTCACCCCAAGCCTCGTGCCCCCAGACAAGAGGGCGTTTGCTGCCCTCGTGCTGCGGCTTCCACAGCACCATCCTGGCTCCAGCTCCGCAGCTGTCCCACCCCTCCCCTGAGCATCCCCCCCGCAGGCTGGCACAGCTCCCGCAGCGACTGCTCAGCGCAGCATCCCGTTCCCAAGGTGGCACCACAGCAGGCGCGACCCCTGGCTCCCAGCCAGCGCCGCTCCAAGGCACTTGAGTCTTGTAAAGAGTTCCCGGACGGCTTTAAGCAGTTCCCTTCTCTCAAACCTCTTTTGCTTCCCACTCCACCCCCGGCTCAATTCTCAATAAAACTCTTACGTCAAACGGCAGAACCTCCACAGTCGTATTGAAGAGTTTGTCTTCTGGGTGCTCGATGTTCCCGCTGCGGAAGAAGAACCTGTGACAGGGACCAAAGCCACAGAAACCCACACTGAGCGAGGGGGGAGCGGGGGCACAGTGGCTTTCACCCCAGCCAAACCATCAAACAGCTCAACTTCGCAGGCACCTTCCCAGAAAGCCCACAGGCACGTGGTTTGGAAGGAGACCTGCACCAGGTTAGCTAAATCATGGATTGCTCACAAGTGCAGGAAAGCAAAGGGCTCTGGCAAACATGGCCCCACCAAAAAAAGGGTGAAATTATCCTCCCCCTGGAAGAACACCGCTCCCTCCTGCTGGGCAGCCAAGCAGGAGATGGGCAAGAAATTCAACATGAGCCAGAAGAGCAAAAGCAAAGTGTCCCCACATGCTCCGGGCTGTCCCCACACACGCCCTGGTGCCCCCCCCCCCCCCCCCCCAAGCACTGGCCTTTCGATGCGGAGTGGTTTGAAGAATCTGAATCTGATGAAGTCTCCGGCAGTGGGAGTGAAGGCCCAGAAGAAGTCCTCCCGCAGGTAAGCCTTCTCCAAGGTGAAGTGCTGGTAGGTCTTCAGGCTGGTGCTTACCTCCGCAGGAGGGTTGACGTGCTCCTTCCGCAGGGCCTGCTTCCCAAAGTCCTTGTCCTTGGTGGGTGCAAAGCAAAAAAAAAAAGCTCTCACTCATTCAGGAACAGGGGTCCCAGAGACAAGGATTAAATTAAATTTAAAATTTTTTAAAAAATAAAAGCTCTCAATTTACACAGCACTGAACGATGGAAGTGATCTGGGGAGGGCACCAGACAGGGCAACGTGTGGCTGGATCCCAGGAGGACACAACTTCAGGAGAGGCAGCACAGGGAAGCACCACTGCTCTGCGCTCTGATCCAGCACCAAAGAACCTTTCATTGTCCAGTGTCCCCAGACGCATGTCCCTGCCCCAGGAGCTCTGCGAACACTCCTTACACCAGAGGAGAAGGTGGCTGGGAGGCTGATGACAGCATAAAATTACTGCATTACACGGCCTGACGGGGACTGCACCGCGATACAAACTGGATTCCACCATCCGTGTGCCTGGGGATCGGACAGACACAGGACTGAGCGTAGCCCAGGGATGCTTGTCTATGGGTCCTGCACTATAGCTGTGGGAAGCCCGATCTTGTTGACATTTCAACACACACAAACAATTAAGCTCTTACACAGCAAGCTCTAGTTTGCCTATCAGCAAATCCCAGCAACAAGGAGTGGGGCTGGAAGGAAGTCAGACCAATCCAGGAGTTTTCTCCCCAGGGTTTTTCAGCAGATGCTTCAAAATCACTTGCCCGGACCATGGTTCGTTACTCAGGATGGCTGGCCAGGACCAGTACCAAGGCTTAAAAGCTTGCAGTGACTCTTAGTACATGTCACTGCCATTACGAGAAGTAGGAGCTACGTGACCTCACTGTAATTCAGAATAAAAGACCACCACTGCACAGCAATCCAGCTGCCACTGTCCCACCAGTTGCCGTCACTGCTGTCCCCACCCCAAAAGCAGCCAGTTCCTGCCAGCCTGGCAGAAAGGCCATCTCTGGCTCGGACAGGCAGCTGGTACCCACCTTCAGCTTCTGTATCTTCCCAGCCAAGGAGGAGTGGGTTCCCACATGCTGGAAGAGCGAGGGCTTGAAGCGAATCCTCAGGTTTGCCTTCTGCCTGTCGCAGTGTTTCTGAAACGAGACAACCCCGCAGTGCTCCATGCTTAAACCTCTGTGGTCAACCGTGACCCACGAGAGGAATGGGCAAGGGCACAAGGAGGGATAACACCCTGCCTCGCCATCTCTATGCCTTTCTGTGTTATTTGGGCTTCAATTTGGCAAGAGAGCCTTTAGCTGCGCTCTGGGGGAACCTGCCCGTGCCCCTTGGCCGCTCACCCACCAGGCTCTGCTGGGCAGCCGGAGCGCCCCAGTTTATGTGCTCATTTCTCCTTGCATAGCTTTATGAACGCTGAGCAAATCTCCTCTGTGCTGTCAGGTGAGGATAGCCAGAGGATTTAGTTTCTTTTGTCCTGGCTTACTGGGAAAGCTTCTTTCCTACAACTCAGAGCTCGGGATCACCGATGTCTGAAGGTACAGTGAGTCCCAGGACGATGCAGAGCCTGGGTGAGCAGGCAGGAGTGCAGGCTCTTTTCAGACAGGCAGAGTTTCCAGCTGGTTGGCAGGTGTTGTTAAGCAGATGTATGGCACGTGCTGTTGTCAAAGCTGTTTGACTGTTTCACACCCATCCCACCACGTAAATAAACTTGGAGAAGCAACACCGATCCAGCCAGTGATTTTCCACGGAGTGGAGAGAGATGACAGAAAGGGAATAAAGGACAAAGAGGGAAAACACAAAGCACCAAGACAAGAGCTCACGTTTTAAAAATAGTTCATTCCTCTCAGTCTGGGGGAGCAGGACAAAAATACAGGGTTAAAAACTGGAGGGAGAGGGTACTTTTTTTTTCTGACTTCTGCTTTTTCCAAGAACAGAAATGGATGCGCACCCCTACTGCCATCTTGCAGCCTCCCACCCCAGAGAAACCCCGGCAGGATCCCGCTGCCAGGTGCTGTGTCACTGGCTGCCTGGCACCAAGCAGGGACAGCCAGCCACACCGAGTCCCTGCAATGGGCTGCCTGCACCGGCCACCGCCACCGCCGCCATGCCGGGAGCTGGGAAATTCCAGGCGTGACCCCTGCGAGCTGCAGAGGAGATAATCCCCTAATCCAGCTCACGTTACATTAGAAAATTAAAACTAGCCATGCTAATGGGAGAGACTCTACTCATAGCCAGAAACCCTAGAGGCAACCCCATTGGTTCTGATCTCCGGATGGGGAGAGGAGGAAGGGGACCGGAGGGAACTACAGCATCTCCTGACTTCTCTTTCTCCCCTTTCCCCCTTCTGCTAAAGAAGCATTTGCTGACTGAAGGCAGCGCCGTCACTCAAGCCAGGAGGGGGAAATGGCTCAGCTGGTGGTAAGAAGGTCATCCTTTCACACAGCTCTACCCCAGGTAAGTCTAAAATTAGTTGAAAAAGAAAGAGCAGAATACATCCAGAGCAGGCAAAGCACTTACCAAAAGCACAGGTCAAACAAACTTTCAATCAAAAAGACAAATCCTCCCTGCTACCAATTTGATTCTGCACAGCGGGATTTACAAGGGAAAGCCATGTTTGAAAGGGCGCTGTGCAGAGTTAATCATGCAAACAGTGGGGGAAAGGAGCCAGAAATTCACACAGAAAGTAGGTTAATTTTTAAAAAGGCAACACATTTAAGAGGTTTGCAGTTTCCCCTGGGAAAACCTTGGCTCTGCCAGGTAGGAGAAGATGAGTGAAGATGAGTTAAGGAGAAGATGATCCTGCGCAGCAGGATCTGCATTTAATCAACACTCAAGCTGAAGGTTTTGAAGGAAGGGCACAGACAGCAGCACCGTTCCCAGCTCCATCCCACCATCCTGCTACCCCAGCTTCGCCCAGGGCTGTGAGTACCCTGGGGGTTGCCAGACACACCTGGGAACTGCTCTGCTGCACCTGAGCACGTGGGTTAAACTGCCAGGAGGACACAACGGACATCACCTGAGACTGGTCCTGCTGCACACGGGGGACTGGAGCCAATGTCACAGCCTCTGCCAAGGATCAGGCCAAACTAAACCACATCCTTGCCCGAGTTCTGCAGAGCCCTGAGGATGCCCTGTCCCCTCACCCCAACACATAAATACAGCATTTATCCCCAGAGCGACCACATGCTCTGGCGTTTGCCACCGCTAAGCACCCGTGGCCATGAGGTCTGTCTTAAGCGACTGGCTTCAAGCTCTGCACGGGGGCTCCGCTGCTCATTCTCTGCCGGGGGAGGAGGGTGAATGAGTGTATGAGTAAATACAATATGTTCAGGGAGGAGAGAGGAGAGAATCTGGTGATGAGCTCATCTTACATTTGCTGTCACACACACTCCTCCTCTGCCCTTCCCACTCGCTTTAGCCCCTCGCTGCTGCTGCTGGGAGTTCAAACACAACCTCCGCAGGGCACAGGGGCTCCTGCGCTGCTGTCTCCATGGCTCTGTGCAGACACGGCTCTGCAAATGACATGTCAGTATGAAAATGGAGCCCGTGTCACCCCTCGGTGCCCTCCTAGAAACCCCGACAAGGGGTTTGCATGCTCTGGCTTCGTTTTGGCACATTACGCACGGCGGGCTTGCTCTTGGGTTATCTGGGGTGAGCTCCCTGGGCAGCCTGCGTGTCTGCTCCAGATGGGTACGGCACACGAGCCCAGAGCCAAAGGGTTATTCTGGGGTTATAGACAGTGAGTGGGGAATGGCTTCAAGGCAAGAAGCACACCGGAATGCAAAACAACACAGAAGAATGGGGAACGGCTACTCTCCTCAAGGACTGGAGGAGGAATACCCTGTTAGTGCTCAGATGCAGAAATAATGCCTTTTCTGGCAGCTGCAGACTACAAAAGCCTGAACTCCCAGGTCTGTGCTTACACAATCCACAAGGACACCCTGTGGCACACTCCACAGGGATGGCACAGCTCAGTGCAAAGTCAGTTAGCACCAGAGCTCACAGAAAAGGTCCTCTGGAGACACAGACAGAGTGTACATTTGCCCACACACAACAGAAGGTTTCCCTTCAACAGAGGTTGTTTACGTACTGCATCTTTCTCAGGGTTGCAGACTTTCACCCAAAGGATGTGATCCAGCAGCCAGTCAATGGGTTTGTCCTTATAGAACATCAGGATGAACTCCACGATCAGGCTCAGATCCAGAGACTTGAACATTTTTCCTACAGCACCAAGAAAGAGAGGAGAGAGCGCAGCTACAGTATGAAACTGTCAAGAATCAGAGCTGGGAAGAAAAAACTTGGGAGACTGAGCTGCAGAGGTTGGATGTGTCCATCTCTCTACGTAAAGCAAATAGCATGCAGCTCTGTTTTATGTACCAGTATTGCCGGCATTGCGAATACAGTTCCGGATTTAATATTCATTGCAGAATTAGAAAGCATTAGTCTCACAGGTCACAGCAGTATCAAAAGGTCTAAAGCTCTTCCATTCAGTAGGGAGAAATAAGGATGAAAAACATCCAGCCAGCTGCAGGACAGACCATTTCCTGCCCCCAAAACTACAAGTTTCAAGCCAGTCAAACCAGTATCCAAAATAACAGATCAAACTGCTACTGCAGCCACGTACTGCCGTTCCCAAAATAGTTCTGTGCTGATGTAAACTTCCTTTTGTACACTCTTAGGCAACTCCAGATCTCATCCAGCCTGAAAGCTACTGGTCACATCTCAAATGTTCGGCTGTCAGCTGGGCCACCGACCAGGTTTATTTTTATTAAAAGTGCATATCAGCAGTACCAGCTGTGAGGATCTTTCTCCCCTGTGCAATCACAAGGGCCACTGCAAAAATAAGGAGGGATCAAGTCCAAGTATTTCACTGTCTTGTGGGGACAACTCACTGGACATAGAGCAGAAGTGCTTGCAAGAGCCAGCAGGCACTTGTGCCCATGCCTGATGGGACCGGGGTGAGCAGGGGAGAACATCATTACCGATAAACCCCAACTGAGAAAACTCCAGGATCATCCACTCCTCAGAGGGCTGCTGCAAGGCAAAGTTCTTCATTGTGCTGAGATAGTTCGGTTTGGCCACAATATCATCCTCCAGCTGCAAGAGGAAAGGACACTCAATGCCAAGGACCCATCCAGGTTCCAGTAAAGAACCTCTCTGCGTAGAGCAATCACACCACAGACCAGAGGAAAGCTTTGGCGCAGCCCCAGTTTATTTTGGACGATGCTCCAAGCAGATCTTTCTCACCCAATCTATCAGGTAAACGAAACAAGGATTCCTGCTCCCCCTAGGCAGAAGGCCTCCAGGTCTAAAGCATCTTAGAAACCTAGCTTTTGAACGTATGTTGTTAAAACCTGCTCCCACTCTGCTGCATCACACAACTGGACACGCTCCTTGCCCTCTCTAGGCTGGGTATGAGCCACAGTGAACTCACAGGTACACACACCTCCCCTTTGCCCCCTGCACCGAACCCACCTGCACGTAATAGATGCCTTTGGACTGGGCATACATCATTAAAAAGCAGTAGTCGAGGTTCTGCTTTGTCCTCCACCTGCAAGAGACAAATGTGATGGGAGCACCGATCCCCCCTGGGAATGTGGGCTGCGCAGGGGGGCCAGCCGAGGCTGGGTTTGAGCTGGGAAGGTGGCACGGCTCTTGGAGGAGGGGATGGCACACAGCCTCTCCTGTTTGGTCTCAAACTGGTCAGCTGAGAGTTACTGGAAAACTCCAGAGTTCCCAAATGAACATCATCTGGGTTAAAAGGACCCCCTTGCTCAGTGATGGAAACACCGCAGCACCAGGCAAACCCTGCAACCCCCTGCCAGTCCGTACCCCTCCCCCACCTCCTTCCAGCTCTTGGATAACACAAGTTGAAGGGCCTCGCCTGGCCCTGCTGAAGAGATTTCCCTGCTGGAGTCAGGGGGGAAGATGCTGCAGTAACTTAATTCAGGGCTTGTTTGTTTTGAAGCTCATTCATTGATTCTTACCTGACTCTTTCCTTGGGGTCCCCAAAGGATTCCCGCAGGTGGGAGAAATCAGGATAGAAATGCGGAGATGGGGAAATTACCTCCAGGAGACCTGAGTGTATTTCCTTTGGGAATCTGAGGGAGAAAAGCAGCAGTAAACAAATACCTCCATGTCTGACACGCCACCTCATAGACTAAATTGCTGCGTAAACACTGAGCCACAGAACCAAACAAAAAATACCACCTCTGAGATAAAACTTCCCCAGCAGCTAGTGGACTTTCAGGCCTCATGGAAGAACATCAGCAGGGACTGCCACAGAGCTTTAAAGCTGCTTTCTCCCTCCCAAGGTCCCTAATAGCCCCACATGTGTGTGCCCCCCCAGCAGCATCCCTCCTCCCTGCCACACGCATACACAGATCAGCTTTAAAGACCATCCGCGAGCACCATGTACTCTCTACAGGATTAAATGGACCTGCAGACTGGTACACCAGTGAAAGGACTTGCTGGCATTACCGGCACTTAGAGATTTTCCAAATGCATCAGTAATTAAAAGCCATTTTGCAGAGATTATGTTATGCATTTCTGAGGTTACTTAAACCACTGCTGTGCCGTAGTTAGGACGGCCAGCAGGAATTCTACCTAGTTCCCTTATGCTGATAAAACCAGCATCTATTTTCCCTATAATGCAGTTAAAAACCCTTTAAAAGAGTCAAATTCAAACAGAAAAAAAAGTCACCCATCTGAAACATAGGTACCTACAACAGCTTTGCAAGCAATACCCAGAGATTACCGTAACTGGGAGAGATAAGCAGGAAAACCAGTTATTTTTATACTGCCTTTTTGAGAACACAGGGTGTGAGGCTGGTTTCCTTTGTTTGTGCAGAGCCTGGAGGACAGGAGATGGGGCAGAGGGAGACAGAGCAGCGAGACTGCCAAAAACTTCTCACTTATTTTTCCCTTCCTTTTTCCCAACTTGGGACTGGCAAGATTTTCAGCTAGCATTTTCAAACCTTCCTTTCCCCGAGCAGCAGTGAAACAGAAGCTTCTCACAGAGGTGACAAAACCTGTACTGAAGCAGCAATGACTTTCTCCCTCCTGTGACACAACCTCAGCCTGCCCCGGCCCCACGCCACCGCAATTCAATTTGGAAGAAAAATAATTTCTGTGAATCAGGGAGGGGCAGGAGGCGCTGGAGAGGGGGGCGGTGAGAAATCAAATCATTAAGTCAATTAAAGTTTCAGGCCTTCTACGCAGAGGCACTCTCTGCAGCAGCGCCCAGTAATTTCATCGGGATCCACTGGACAATCAGTCCATTATCCCCGGGATAAGTGCGTCCTCCTGCCAGCAGGCAGAAGGAGGGGAGCTCTGCCAGCTCCGGCACAGCAAGATGGAGGGCTCTGTCTCAGCTCTTCTGCAAGGGCCCGGAACACCACGCTCCGTGCAGCTCCCAGCCCCTCTCCCATCATTGGCTCGGGATGCAGGGCGCCGCGAGGATGTGCTGCCCTTTTGCATCTCCTTCTTATGGCAACCGCGATCCTTTGGAAACACGCAATCGCAGGAGCTGGACGGGAGTCACAGCCCCTTCTCTCACCACCTTTTTCTTCTGCCTCCAAGCTCTGATGCTGCTAATGCCTGGCCAGGCTCACAGTTAATAATCCGTCACCGGCTTCTGCTTAAGCAGCTACAGACGAAGCTGCAAAAGCCACTAAGACTCCAGGACATAAATAGCAGCTAGTGTGAGAGACAAATGTAACTAGTGCCCAGAACAAGGGAAAAACAAACAGGCTGGAGTGGGAAGAAAAATGGATCATGGATTGCAAAGCAAAATACAACAGAGGCATTTGGCTGTGCTTACCACGCTGCCCAGCTGCTCTGACTCCGCAGAGCAGGTAGAGGGCTGCACTAGACACAGAAACAATTGCCAGGATCTCTGGAAATCTACATAATCCATCTTCTCCCAACACCACAGGACAGAAAGAGCAAAATGAAACGGCATGACCATGCGTGTTAAATACTATGAGCACAAAGCAGCCTCCTGGAAGCTATATAGGGAATGCATTTTAGAACAAACAGAAAGTGGAAGCAAAGACAGCCCAGAGTTTTAAGAACAGAAAAAAACCAACCAAACAACAACAACAACAAAATACAAAAGGGAAGCAGAAAAGTGTGTATCTGCTCCTTAACGAAGCCATTCCCTAGCCTTGCTACAGGCACAGACTTTACCACTATAGTCATTTGGAAGTGCTTACAAAGTTTTGATATTTTCTGCCACTCCGGCTGTGTACTGCGGATCTGTCTGAAAACAAAAGATAAGCAGTGTTACATCCTTCAGCCTCAGCCTGTGCCCCCATGGGGACCCAACCCCAGGGGTACTGTCAGCACCTCTGCACCACCCTCATTCACCTTCACGTCTCCTTTATCCAGTTTAACCGCTCTCCCCATTGCTGCCCGCCTCCCAGGAGCCCCGCTTTGTGGCCAGCGTTAACCGAAGGCATCACACACCAAAATCCACCCAAAGGACTCAACACCCTGCACATCTTCCCCACGTGCTCTCCCGCCCTTCCGCCCCTGCCAGCACCGTGTTTGCACAAAGTGTTAACTCCTGGGCTGTTTATTTTTTTTTTTCTCTATACATGTTGGCTTTCATCCAAGTGAATACTCTTGGCAGAAAAGGATCTCCGCCCCTTTTGTGAAAAAGAGGGGTCTATTTATAAGCGTGCATTTTTCATTTCAGGTTCATTTTGATGCCTTTCTTCCTTAAAAAAAATACAGTTTGTTCCCACAATCAACCTGGCAACCCCTAACAGTTGGGAGGCAAAGGTCGCATGCCGCTATCTGCAGGCGAGATAAGTGCAAACACAGGGACAGGCACCAGACAGAAACCATCTGCACAGTGACCGGGAAAACAAAATCCAGGAAGGCAGGAGACCCAGGAGCAAAAGTGGTGCCTGTTTCTTGGTGGCGGCATTGTTTTGGGTGGTTGCACGGATCATGGGATCATGTGTCCCGGGGGGATATGCAGATGCAGCATTGCAGAAGCTGGGACAGCTGCTGCTGTGCTTGGCACTGGGGTGGAGGTGAGAAGGGAGACACCAGAGGTGTGTGTCACAAGCTGAGGACAGTGCTTCTACTCCGGAACAGTGACAAAGGAGGGTTTTCTCAACATAAAAAACGTCCCTTTCCCAAACAGGGCTCAGGCTCCTGGTGCTGGACTGATTTCTTACCCCGGTGTTGTCAATAAAGCAGCAATGGGAAAAACAAAGGCAGTGAAGATGCTCCTGGTTTTGGGAGCAAACACGCAGCTCCGCTCCAAGTTGAAATAACTTCCATAACTGAAATGGTGGGTCGGTGACAGCCAAGCCGGCCAGCTGGCCCCGGGGCTCTCCTGTGCCAGCCAAGGACCCCCAGCTCTCCCAGGCAACCCAGCTGGTACCCATGGTGGCTAGTGGTGGCACTCGGAAATGAGGAGTCCCCCATTCCAAGAAGGACATTCAGTGGTTCCACTTGTCCTGAATCTCCACATGAACCAGCATCATAGCTCCATAACCAGGTTCATGCCACCTCACCCACTATTTACGCTTTATCCCGTGCCTGAGGAGCCCTAACAAGCATCACCAAGCGGAGGTACATCGGGAAACCTGTGGGAAGAGGCAGAGCCAGCACAGGAGGACGTTGTGTAGCTGCAAGAGCAAACTTGGCAAGAGAGGACAGTGACGGTGGTGATCTGCAACTAGTACTGTTGGCGCTACTGGGATATGGTGTGTATGCTCCTGCAATTCATGGTATCGGAATTAGTTTATTCATTGTTCACTTCCCTCATCACAGGTACACACGGAGTCAGGAGCTGCCAGCACAGCATGCACCCTATTTTCAAGTCAACTAAAAAAAGATAACCACAGTCTAAAAGAGGAGATGTTTTTGGTCATGTTGCTTAACACACCTCACGCTTTAACTCACCCGCTGTGAAAACAGCCGTCAGAGCTGTCCTGGCTCAAGGGGAAATGACAGCCAGGACCGACCCCGGTCCCCGGCACTGCGGGCTGCACCCACCTGTGCACACCTTCTCCTTGTACAAGATAACAGCCAGAGACCTGATGGCCAAATGCTAATCAAACCATCAAATTACGGATAAACAGGCAGCAAACCCAGGCATTTATCTTTGTTCTGCTCCCAGTAACGTGTTACTGAGGTTTATCTTTCTCACCGGATTTCTGGAAATTAAGACAAATGCACTTCAGGCTCAAGAAAATAATCCTGAGGGAGAAGCCATGGAGAAAAATAACCATCTAAACGCATAGATAAAAGCAGCTCTTGTGGATTAACGTATCAAGGCTCTTTAGCCCTGGGATTCAGCAACTGATTCTGGGCTCCAGACACCAGTACAAAGAGGGATATTAGTTTCATCCCCGAATCAGTGCGCTCTTTTGAGTGGAGGTTAGTGCCGTCTTACAGGTACGTGGAGAAATGAAGCTGCTTCAGGAGCAGCAGGCTCCTGGGCACAGCCATGCGTCTGCTCCGACACATTTTAGGAATAACCCCCCAAGCACCTTGTAACAACCCCGATTTAGATCGGAAAGACGAAGGCATGTGCCGTGCTGGCAGCCGCTAGCGTGACGGGTTTGCCTGCTGACAGCCTGACCCTCTCTGCTCAGCCGGTGCTTCGGGGGATGCACCCAACAACCCCGGTCGGACGCAGCCCCAGGCTGGGCTCAGTGGCCCTGGCAAGCGCAGACTGGCCTCCGGGTGGGCAGCCGCCCCGCGGGGCAGGCTGCGGGATGGGACGGCATGGGATGGGGGCCAGGGAAACGGGGTAAACAGGCAAAGCTCCGTCTTACCTCCGCGATGAGGACGACGATGACGGAGTCCTCCTTCTCCTGCTGAGTGAGCTCTGAGATGAGGGAGTTGAGGGTGTCTGTGAGGTAGGAATGCACCTCCCGCTTCACGCTGGGGATTCCCATCACGACGGACACTGCCCAGGGCCACGGAGAGATTTTAGAGGGGGGGTGTGTGCTGGGACAAGACACTTTGCTCCGCTCCCGTGACCGCCTTGTGGCTCACCTGCTCAGCGCCACACCGTCATTAATAACCAGCCGTGATCAGCAGGTTGGCGGGTTCTGTGCTACGTAGCGTTCCCACACTCCTGTCCCCCAGCCCAGTATCAACCAGCAGCACCCCAGTGTGCCAGGCTGGCAGGGCACCCACGGCACAGCCAGACAGACTCTTTTTCTCCCTGAAAGACTGAAGCCTAAGGGAACAGCCAAACCCCTTCCCTCTCCTAGGGGCCTTTTCAGCCTGTGAACGGCAACTTCAAGACCACTCTTGTTCTCCAAACCCCTCCCGCGGCAAGAAGCACCTCAGTTTAGGAAGGGCAAGTCAGGTCTTTGGCTTTGGGTTGGGATTTGGGAGCAGGGGGCAATCATCTAGTAACCAAAGTCCTATTCCAGACGGGATTTGTCTCGTAAAATGGATTACAGTCTCTATGAAGCACCCTGCAAACTATGCTTTCATCTGACCACCTTCCAGGCAAAGCCCAGAGCACTCTGGAGATGGCAAGCAGCACAAAACATCTGGCAGAAGCATCGGGAACATTTTAGTGCCCGTTGAGAGCACAGACAGCACTTCCCTGTAGATTCGCAGCTGTGACATGGCTTACCCCCCCCGTCTGTCACCATACCAAGGAAGCTTGCATGATGCATGCAGCCGTTCCTCCAGTCCTGCTCGTATCTGTACCACAGCCAGGCCCGGAGGAAAGGGGAGGGACAGGCACCAAGGTGAGGAAGAGCACCAGAAGCAGCACTAATTCCCATTTACCTCCAGTGCGCCCCTGTCCCACATGCACGGCTGGCTGCAGACTGTTCTCCTTTGACAGCAAATGTGGCAAATGATGGAAGATGGTGGGAAGGTGCAGCACATTCTTGTTGGTGATATTCCACAGTTTTAACTTGGTTTCGTCTTAAAAAGGAAAAGGGAATCAATTGCAAGGCACGGTAGGTCGGAAAAGACTGCAAGGCAAACAGCCTTTTTAGAGCAGCCTGGCCACCCGAGACTACTGCTGGGTTACAAAAAATCAGGCCAACCTTTAACATGCTACCACAAACCCAATTAAAGTTCAGCAGGAGTCATGAGGGCCTTAAAGAAGTCCCAAAATATTTGGGAAGGAAGGGGGAGAATGAAGATAAAATGAAGGTCAAATCGGATCTTTACATAGAGATCCAATTTTCTTCAACTGAGCAACTTAAAAAAAAAAAGAACAAATAAAGTGGCAAGGGGTGCTCAGCCAGCCTAACTCCTTCCTCTCCTCTCTCTTTGGATACCCATTTTCCATATGGATTCAATACAGCCATAGGAAACGGCACGTATGACTTGCAAGAAAAAAAAAGAAAAAGCTTGTAAGCAAGCAAATTGGCAAATATCTCGGCAGAGGCAAATCTCAGTGTTTAATGATGCATATGCACCTCTAATTAAACAGGAGTTTAAGAGTTCCCAGGTCCCTCTGAACTCCACCATTTGCTGGCGCCGGGGGAGAGGAGAGCACGTCCTGTGGGCAGCCCCGCACACACGCACACGCACGCACACCTCTCTACCTCCTCAATAGCAACAGCTTCAACACAGCCCGAGATCCTCAACTTCTCTGTTTATTCACCAGATAAGCTGCTCCAGGTCCGGTTTATATCCCGCAGGGCCTGTTTCTCCGAGATAGCTCTCTTGATCTCCTCCAGGACCAGGTTGAGCTCCTTGGAGCGCTTCAGGCTCTCCTGCTCAGCTGCGTGCAGTCGGTCCCGGAGGGCGAGAAACTCCCGTTGGTAGATGTCCACAACGTCACCTGCGGGTGAAGAAGAGAGGGCAGTGTTTTCCCCTGCACTCTGAACATCAGCCCATCACTCCTACCTCCACAATCCTTAAAACATGGATTTAGGGAGCTGTGGTCCAGCACGCACCCACTGGTGACCAAGTTGGAGAGAGGCCAGTTTAAGCTGCAGAACTATAATTAAAAAGCAACTCCCATTTTTCTCTTTAACTTAGGTTCCCAGGTCATGCAGAAATACAGCCTGGTTCTCTGTGAGCAAAGCATGCAGCAAAAAAAAAGTTGCATGGTAGTTCTTCTTCACTATATACTTAGTAAAGGGGAGTCAGCTCTGGCATTAATTTTACAAGCAGCATTCTGTATCTCTCTGTAGCTCCAGAAGCTTGGGTGCATGAGACGGCCACCACTGGAACAAGCAGCAGGGAACCAGAGTCAAGCAAAAAAGAACTGACAGCACTGGTGATGACGGCCTGTTAAAGCCACGACAAACCCAAGGAACGTGTTCAGTATTTTTAATCGCCTTGCTCCTTGCTTTGGTTTCCTTATGGCACACAAAAGACAGAGTTTTAAGAGCACACATCAAAGGGTTTTCAAATGGGTAATTTGGGAGAACCTCTGGACAACATCTCAAAAGCCTTCTCCAGATGGCACAGGACATCTCCCAAATGACACTGGGTGATGGAAAGCAAGATGCTGGCAAGGGGGATGCTGCTCTGCAGTGAGACAAGGGCAGGGACAGCACCTCCTCCAGCTTCGGAAGACAGTCCCAAATTCTAATGGCCAAAAGGGATTTTTGGGAATCTAACCTCTCCAAAACATGGCAGGATAAAGAATATCACATGGCAATAGCTGCCTGGATGCTTATATAGATCCAAGTGTTTGGATATGCGTCTTAAGGATGCATCATAATGTAATATATAAAAAAGACATTTTTTATAGGGTAACAAAGCTTTTTATTTTGAAACAACATCTTATCACCATGCCCTTTTAAAGAAAGAAAACTATCAAGAGCCTTCAACTGGAACTAACTATACAGTAGCTGGGAGTGGAATCGGTTAGTCAGTAATGAACTTGCCCAGGCTTTTTTTTACCCCATTAGTAATGAAACTACTCATTAAAAATACACTTTTATCTGTGGTCACTCATGTGTTTTCAGTAAGGCTATAACTCAAAGAACTACACCCAAACCAGATTTATCCACTGAATAGTAGACCCTTAGCCCAAACACGACCAGGAGAGCTAATGACCAAAAATACCGCACTGAAACTTCCCAACACAGGGCTAAATATAAATCAGAGCCATTGAAAAAAGATACACTGACTGCATTGACAACTTCTATTTTAGGGTCCATAAAGAAAAAGAAAAAGGAATTTTGAAGATCAGACATACCCAGCTCCAAAACACATGAGTTTCCAAGACAACAGTGCTTCCCAGTCCAGCTCTTGGTAATGCTTTTGCCTAGGAAAAGTTTCCCCCATGGGGTCTCTTCCCCCCAAAAAAACTTCTTAAAGACTCACTTAAACTCTCTCCAGGACAGCCTGGCTCCTGTTAACCTTTCAGCATTATTTTCAAAGCCACTGGCACAGGGGGAAGGAGCAGAGGAAGTTACACTCATTTGATTACTCCGTCCATCTGACAACACATCATTCAAAGCCGACGGACAGACATAAATAAGACCAGTCCTTCCTTTTTCCTGTGTGGTGCTGCTTGCTCTCCACTCCCATCGAGAAAGCATTTAAAAATTTGCAGGAAAACATGTTAACACCCAGCTTTGGGAGGTGCCACAGGAATTCACAGGGGGATGCCAGGCTTTAAATTGACTCCATGATGAGCCGGACCTTTGCCTGCTGGTACCTCTCAGATGTATGAATTACCTTTCAGCTTCCCAGTACTCTAGATCATAGGTTTTCCTACTTGTATCTTTTACTGGCTGCATCTGTGAACACCAGCAAGGAACAAGTCTCCCTTTCTGTTTCTGCATGACACGGTGGCAGGAACCATGCTTGTGCAAGGCTAGAAGCATTTAGTTCTCAGCGTACCGAGGGGTTACTATCCCATGGATGCTATCAAAGCCAAATCACTGCTAAAGGCTGCCATTAGATCTCGTTCTGCAACACCTGGAGCAGAGTAAAGGCAAGGCTTTGCACTTAATGGCTTTTTCCAGAGCACTGCACTTCGTTTGTGTCAGATTTAGAAGGGAAATGTCACTGATTATTCAGTCACTAATGACCTGCCCGCCGAAGCCAAGAGCTGTACTTTTCATTAGACTGCAATGGTGATGTGCAGTCAACCATTTGCTGCTTTTCTGGCTAATGGTTGGAAGGGAAATTGTATTTGTTTCCAGTGCTCTTGTCCTACGATGTCTTCGTAGGCTTTCCATTCTTTAATTAAAATTTCATGAAATTTAAAAGCTGATCGATCATGGCCAGTTCCGGTGACAGCTTGAGCAGTCCGAGACAAAGCCCAAGCTGGGTGTACAGTTTCCCATGAATTTCCAGTAATGCCATTTTGCACTTGTTAGTCCGCAATGACACGTGGATGCAGCTCTGCCGTCCCTGCAAAAGCCCCCGGCTGCTCAGCCAGGGAGGGCTCTGAAAAAACACCAAGGGCAGCAGAGGATGAGGGCGGGGGGAAATTGGCTCCCACCTCTACAAGCAAGGCTGGACGCAGAAGTGATTTGCTGCTAATTGGGCTGAACAAATTTTTTAGCTAGTGTCAGTTCAGCACAGACTCTTTCCTCACCTTCCAAAGCAGCAGCAGCATCCCGATCTACATATTTATTGTATTCCCTCCCAGCACAAGATAGCAGAGCTCTTAAAATATCTCCAGACTCAAGCACTGCAGGACAAGAACTCCTAGCTATAACTATATTAAAAAAAAAAAGACTCATCTTACTTTTTCTGGAGAGATAACACATTGCTTCGGGCTTAAAATACACTGGTTTAATAAAGAGGGAAAGTCGGTGTTAGGGGACGGTCCGCAGGACAGAGCTGGGAGACCAGAAACCTCCCAGACCCGCGGTACTCGCAGCACACGTCGTGCATGCCCAGTCCCTGCCAACCACCCACGTCCCACCCTGCCGTGCCCGGTACTTGCACTCCCCAGCCTCCCACACGCCGCCTTTGCAAACAGGCTGGGTGCAAGGCTGCGAGCGCGCATCCAGCAGCTCCCCGCAAGCCGGCTCTCCGCAGGGCAGGGCAGGCAGCGCTGGGCACCGCCAAGCGCCGGCCGCCATCTGCCCATCCCAGCGCTCACCAGAGCAGATCTGGGGGTGCACCTCTGGAGGGGGGAGCAGCCTGCGGCAGAGGGACAGCGGCTGTAGGAAGCGGCCGGCTGAGCATCACTCACTGACCGGCAGCTCCCCACCCTGCTGCCTTCTCGCCCCTTGGCTGCACCCAGATGCGGCTGCCAGGATTCATTTTTTTAGTGGGGGGCCACCAGCCGAGCACCCTGCGCCAGGTTTGCTGAGCAAGGATGGGACCCGCTGGGAAGCGGCAGGCAGGGGCGGCTCGAATGGGTGCCATTCCCAGCAGCCGGGATGCAGCGGTGCGCAGCGGGTGGGCACACACTGGTATGGGCTATGGGCTGCCCCCCAGCAGCCTTATGGGGGGTCCACAGAGCTGATCTTCTGCAGCCTTCCCAAAGGCTTTTGTCCATCCAAGACTGCACCCATTTAATAAAAAGTATTATATATATATGTAAAAGTATATTTATATATATCTCTCCATCATGGACAATACTGTGGCCTTGTTCTTACTTAAATGACTATTAAGTGCAAACCATGTTTGCTAGCAGAGGTGAGGGCTGGGACATCTGTGTCCACTCCGCTTGTCCATTGTCAGTTTTTAGGTGAAAGCAAAATACCTAATCTGATCCTAAACCAGCAGATGGGCACAAATAAAGCCAATAAACCCCCCACCTTGAAATCTCACGTGGTCATCCCTATATATATATACACACACACACATATATACACACACACAGTGTCAGGAACATTGTAATTCTGTATTCTGCATTAGTCTTTCAGATTGCACTCCAACCTCCCAGGGAGCCTGTGGTGCATTTTAAACATGTCCGTATTTCAGGACCAATTACTTTTGGTTTTGTTCTCTGCAGATAACCTCTCCCAGCAGAGCAGACCCATCGCCAAAGCCAGCGATTTCCCTCCAATTCAATAATTTCAAAAGCAAATGCAAAGTCTTTGAGAGCTGGATTTGCTTCTCATTAGGAAGACTTTCAAAAGACTTTGTTTAAAAACTAAAAACAACCCACAAACCTCTAAACCATTTATCTTTATAAAATCTTGGCTTCAAGAGCACAACAGCACCTTTTGACCTGTCTGCTACAAAAGTTCCCAGGGCCAAAAGAGCCGAAACAAAGTGTGGTGCCCAGTTCACAATGCAAACAGAGTTGGAGCAGAAAATCAAACTGCCTACAGAAAATTTCTCTGCAATGACTATCCTCCTTTGTTTTATTTAAAGCATGCCTTTAGCAAATAACTGTTCTCCCTCTAGGACTTGCAAAGGCCTGGGGGCACTCTAGAGCACACAACAACCCCCTCCCCATGCTACAGCACCTACGTTACCCAAAAATGCAGCTGGTGAAGCATGGGGAGCCAGGCTGGCGAGCCACCCCACCCCAGCTCGCCACCATCCCCATCGCAGCCAGACGCCTGTGCTGCCCACGCCTGGCTTCGTCCCCAGCCATTTACAGGAGCTCTTGGAGTTAGATGATGAATAGGGATTTTTTTTTTTTTTTTTCTACGTTTTGATGTTTAATGATTTATATAATGCTGGCACCACTCCACGCATTACACTCTAGATTACCCCAATTGAATCACAACATGCATTAGGTATTTTGCTAACAGAATTTCACTGGACCATTAAAATGGATATAAGGACTTACCATGCCATATCGGTGAATTAAATTCAGCTCCTGAGATGCACAAAAAACAAAGTCCATGCTTTACATGGAAATCTGATGGCTAGCATAGCACACAGGTGTTAGACACTTCGCACACAGGTACACAGGGCTCAGCAGTAACTCCACAATGAACATTCCATACCATTAAAAACAAAATGTTGCCCTTTGCTTATCTGGCTGTAGAAGGAAGAAACCAGCTTTAGAGGCTCACGATCAACAAAAAGCATCCCCTAAAAACCCACTGGGAAGCAACTCTGCTGGGGTATGTGGAGCTGCTACAGCTAAGTTGTAACACCAAAAATATTCTCTTAAGTAGCAGAAAGAAAAAGAGAAGATAGTTCAGCACCCAAAATACTCCCCAAAAGTCACTGCCTTTTCCAGGTAGGATGAAGACTGAGCAGGTCTTTTCCTTCAAATCTAAAGGAACACTAACTGTGCTCCTGATGAGCAAGGTGAGAGATATATCGCCTCCCCTTCCATGAGTCAACGGACCATTGTTCCCAGTCTCAGACTCATCCTTTAAAATCATAAATATTTTGGCAGCGTAGGATATATGCAGCCACTGAGTACTTGGTTTGCGTTAAGGAATTGAACACCAAGACATGCTGAGCAACAATGAAACCCCATCAAGGACAGATTTTGGGGAGCGGACAGTATCTGGCAGGGTGAACCTCCCAAAAGGCTCCAGCAGTTGCAACTACCCTGCTGGGGCTGATTCACCCCCTCAGAAGGAGCGAGCATTTCAGCAGTGCTACCACCACACAGCAAACATGGATGCTTTGTTCAGTAAACATTATGTGACATTTACATCTCCCCTGCGTCCCAAACTGCCTGGATACTGAGTCAAAACAGACATTTTCTAGTTGCTGCTTATAAAAATACACCCCAAGTTCCTTTACTATAAGCTTCTTTAACTTTTTTTTTTTAAAGCAAAAAAGTTTTTAAAGAAACTTTTTCAAGTTTGCACTGATGGGCCAGCCCCGTCATAATAATCAGAGAACCACAGAATGGTTTGGGTTTGAAGGGACCTTAAAGACCACCCGGTTCCACCCCCTTCCATGGGCAGGGACACTGGCCACCAGCCCAGGCTGCCCCAAGCCCCATCCAGCCTGGCCTTGAGCGCAGTGGGCACGGGCAGTTAAAGCAGTCATCAAAACCAGCACCTATGGTTTAGTTCCTTATGTCCCTTTATTTACACTTTGTTCCAGTTCAGTCACTACCTAGAACTATCCTGAATCGTGGCCGAATAACGCATCTCGATGCCACCACTGCCCCAACGCCTGCCTCCCTCGGTGCCATCGCTACGCTCCAACTCAGAGCCGGTGCCCGAGCGCTGTCCTGAGCAGACACAGAGCCGTTCTGCAGCACCAGCCTGCGGCACGTCACAAAACCCAGTAACTGACCTCCAAACCCAGCGGAAGGCGCTGGCTGCCAGGCTGGGTGATGGCAGCGATCCCTCAGAGCCCGCACCCACCCAGCCGCTCAGCCCTGCGGCTGCTGTCTTCAAGCATCCCACTACACCGCTGTCGCACCGAGCTAAGACATCAGCAGCAACAAAAGGCTTATTAAAAGTCAGCCTGTCCGAAAAAATGATCCTCAAATAAAGTACTTCCACTGGCTGCAATGTGTTGTGTGAATGTGTGTGTTAGGGTTTGTTTTTTTTAAAATATAGCCATTTAATAAGAGCCTGCAGTATATTTAACAGCATTTCAACCTTCCACAGCTCCACGTAATGAGATAGAAATGCAATGCATCCCTCCACTGACACCCTACCCAGGAGGGAACATGGGCACCCTTAAGTCACCATTTCTTCTTTTCGCAGCAGTAGGTGTTGATCATAATCCTGTTGCCTGTCTCCTCGCTGGAGTTTGATGTTGTCTCAGCACATTCAGTCCTCTAGAAGGAGAGAGGAAAATACATATCCCCTGTGCCTTATTACTCCGAAGTAGGAGCATCTGTTTGCGTTTAAGATCCCGTTCAGACAACATTCACACAGACGCTTCCAAAAAGAAGCTTTTTTTTTTTTTTTCTTTTAAAGCCCTAAGTAATAAATTTTCAGGGATGGGGATGGTGAACCACCACATGGATGGTGACCATTGCAATGCCAAGAAGGAGAGCAGGTCACAGGGGTGCCTGCGCCCAGCCCCAAAACGCTCCCCAGGGAGGGGCAGGAGGGCTGCAAGCTCCAGAGCAAGGCTGCAGAAACTCAGAAATGAGGAAAGCAACCAGTGGTGCCCATCACCTCTGCCTAAAATGTCTAGGATCAGGGCAGCAGAGGCAGCAGAAGCCATCAGACGGCTCTCGGGCACCTGCAGAGCCGGTCTGGGATCCCTCTGCAGCCCAGCTCCGTGGTGAATCGCATGGAGCGACACAGAATGCTCCAGATCACGGTGCGTCCCTGGGGTTCACCGTGCTGTGAACAAAAGTGCTGGCGGGCAAGGAAATCCCTGGTAGGTGCGAACCACCATCAGCTCCTGCAAAAGGAACTAGTCCTGATTTTTCCTGGGGTTTTATCAATCCCTGCAAGGGATTTAACCAAGGCAGAGAAATCGGACGGCAATTCGTTTTGCTGCCAAACAGCTAAGGAGGAGAAGGGGAGAGGGCAAACACTGCCACTGAGCTAAAAGAGAAAGAAGACGTAATTAAATAGTGAATTTTCATCATAGCAAAAGGTTAACTATCAAGAGGAAGCCACACAGATTGGCATTAAACTCACTGTCTAATAGATTTAGTGAGGATCTGGAGAAGGCGATGAATTTGCGAAGCAGCCAAACAGGAGCTGACACAGAGGTAAGTTCATCAAAGCCACAAAATAAGCAAATGACCAGGAGAAAAGGCAACAAAATGGCAACCTGATGCCAAAGCTGATAGATGCAAATTAATCAGCAGGGGAATCGAGGTATTTTTCACGTTTCTTAAATAACAATATTAACTAGGAAGGAGACCAGAGTTATCAGTCTTGATGCTGCTCTGCAGGCAGCAGCAATCCAGGGATAAAAAGGGGAACGGAGAGGGAGGCAAACAAGATGTTAGTCTGCTTAGTGAACAGGACGGGGAATAATAGTATGAAGATTATAACATTATTAAAATGATGCTGCCTAATCCCAGAATAGTTTTCACCTCATCTGAAAAAGAGTATTATTACAGACTTAAAAGGGGCTTTAGAAGAGGGTGATGAGAATGATCAAAGGCCTGAAAAAAACCTCTGCTCTGTGAGGAAAGAAAAAAATATATGAGATTATTCATCTTAGGATGGGCATAATAATAGGGCTCACGATGAGAAGCATATAAAATAGAGCGATATAATGAAAATATATCACAGATTTCCATTCTCCTTGTCTCAAAATATAGGAATAAGTAACCATTCAAGTATTAATTTGAAGCTGATAAAAGGAAATACGTTGCCCAGAGAAAGTATATTATTTCTCTGAATTCACTGCCATGGAAAAACACTGAAATGAGGAATTTAAACAATGTCAAAGAGCTGAAAGGTGCTGCGAGCACAGAGGCACCACGAGATGGGGCTGAGACCAAAGTGGGGTAAATCGCCACCCTGCCAGTGGTCCCTAGCCTTGTCTGGGCTGGGAACCCCCCTCTTCCCCATTTCTTGGGAGAAAGGTCCCACATTTCTCTCTCTTCACAACCTAATTAGGAGCACTGCAGCTTTCGTCTTCAAAGCGAAGCTAATTCATTGGCAATCTAATTATTTACCTGTGCAGCACAAATACAGCTTTCGAAGCATTTTTCTCTCAAATGGAAAGTGAAGGCTTTGTTCTTGGTGGGTTTTTTAATACTCTTTACTTGATTAGGGAATAAAAACGTGCTGAAAGTGAACAAAATAAGGCATTACAGAAATCATGGGTCATTAAACCTCAAAATAATTGCAGCTTTACAGGATTTTTAAGTGAGAGCATCACACAAGGCAAACCCGGGCAAGGGGATGTGTGGAAAGAAAGGGGTAAAAAAGGTGATGGGGAAAGGCTGGGGGCTTGCACCCATGGTCTGTCCTGACTGAGCACACCTGTGCATGGTTTAAAAGAAGATGCATTTGGCCAATGCACCGTCCCTCCATGGCACAGACAGGGAAAACACTCTCGCATGCACCTAATGGCAGCGGGAACAGACTTGCAGTGGAACGCGTGTTGTTGCGCTGTATTGAAAATGCACTTGCAGGGACCCCCTGCAGCCTCAGCTGTGTATCGTCAGGGTCCAGGCACATCAGTCTCGGCAGGATCATGCCATGGATTCTTTTACTTGTCGCTTGTGGCTACCAGCTTCACGGTGGATTGCAAGCCATCACAGACAGTACAAACCCAAATCGGATTTGCCGGGCTCTCACCACCTGCAAACCTCCAGACCGGATCGCTTTCCCTTTCACCTTGTCACAGTGTGTACCAAAGCTAGTGAGTACAATCTCATGCACTGAAACAACACGGAAGAAACAGCTGATGCCTGGCGCGCACAGGACCACATTCCCGTGGGTGCTGGCAAGGCCCAGCTCTGGAGCTTCAAGGAAGCAGAAAATCCTGAAGCAGAGCAAATGCCTCACAGTCTAACAGGAGCCTCCTTTTATTACAACCTAATTATGTTAATAGTGAGACAGAGACCTTGTTCCACCAAACCCTTAAGCACCCAGGCATCCCACTCTGTGCCTCGCGCTAACAGCTCGCAAGTCCATCCGAAAGGAATCCCTCCAAGAAGGGATGCCGATCTTTGGAAAGGTCACTGTGTTAATCATCACGCCCTTCCCCTAGCAGCAGCTGTTGCTAATTGCCTGCGAAGGAGTCAAAATGAAATTCTTGTTTAACCCTCCTCCCTCCCAACATTAGTAAAAAAATAAAATAAAAAAAAAAAAGGGGGAATCATCATCATCACCCCCAACAAATGACCACGAGCCATCGGCACTTCGCAGCTGGCGGACGAGCTTAGCCCATCGCAAAGATGCAGCGGCCGGTGGAAAAAGCAGTGCCACTGTGTGACCTGAAGGATAGCTTATTGATCAGCAAGAGCGAGTGCCTGGGCGTTGCATTTCCCCACCTCCTCGCACAATCGACCGTCGCGCTCGTCGTTCCACTAAGGTTACCACCAGACTCAGAACAGCTGAAATCCTGGAACAGGGGGTATTTGTTTAATCAATAACATATGAAGCCTTTGGCGTGGCTGAGCGTATGAAAGAATTTTACGACAGAAAAATAAAGTGTGGCTGTGTCATAAATCAGAGAGCACATATGGAAAAGTTAGAGCGACGTCCTAAGTCAGAGGGATATCAAGGAAATCACAGAAGTTCTGGCTGGAGTCCCTGGCTCCACTGATGTTAATAGCCAAGAACTTCAATGCAAGTCAGGTTTGACTTCTTTTTCCAAAACAGTAACTCATTTGCAATGCATGTGACTGTATTAGAGTGAAAGGATATTTAGAACGTTCCCTTCGCTCCACTGTCTATGTAAATTGTACATTTTGTCTACTACAGATCCGCAGCAGCAAACAGATTATAGTTTCCCTGTTGTACCAATGCCTGATCGAATGCAGGACTGTGCTGCTGGGTAGAAGAAGATTTTAAAATCACCATATACTGATCATGGGATGAGCTGCTCTGAATTGCATTTTGTTTTAGTAGTCTTAAATAATTTGCAGGATACTTGAAATAAAATGCATGCAGAACCTTTTAAAAATTACTCAGCATTAATATTTGAAATATTTATCCCCCAGGGTGCAGGCTTGTAACATGAGCACTTAATGGGGTCTATTTTCTTCTCTCTGGAGAAAAAACAAGACAATGCCATTAAACAGCACACTTAGACCAACTATAAGCGTTGATGCTGTCTGAGGGTTCTTGTTTCATTTTATAGGCTAGGATAATTCCTAGGAAGAAAAACATACCGCTAAAAGAGTCGGAAGACTCACT
Organism: Falco punctatus; assembly: GCF_963210335.1. Lineage (NCBI taxonomy): Eukaryota > Metazoa > Chordata > Aves > Falconiformes > Falconidae > Falco > Falco punctatus. Next base: position 59,197,015 of record NC_137588.1, on the reverse strand, counting down.
TCTCCCTTTTCTCATTCAGCAGCTAAGAAAGCATGAGAAAGGGTTATTAAATAATGCTGGCACCCCCTCCCACAAAACCACAGCAGCCTGCTGTAAAGTGCAAAATCCCCTCATTTCTTCCCCTGGCAGAAAACACATCACTAGAAGTACAAGCAAGATGGACTTCCCGACTTTCCGACTTCCCAGCAACCTGCAGTAATTTAACTTTTCCCTATTCAAAAATGCAGGGACTGCCGCAGTGCTTGGAGGCCTGGGGGCCACATCGGCCAGCAGGATAGCTGGAATGCCGCCTGCCAGCCCCGTGCCAGCGGCAGCGTTATCCCTCTGCCGTGAGGCAACACAGCTGCTGGCGATGGCACAGCACAAGGTGGGGGTTGCAGGACATTTCAAGGGTAGAAAATAAACAGCTGGGGGAGGAGGAGGATGCTGACTACGCGGGTGTCCTACTGCTAAGACCTTTAGTTGCTTATTAAATGATGCCTGAAAGCTTCCCAACAAGCTGCTGCTCTGAAATGTTACTGGCATCTCCCGCTGCCCCATGCCGAGCTCCAGGCAGCGTGTCACGAGTGGCTTTGGGCGACCGCAAGCCAGGCACGCTGAAATGGGCAGGGTGCTCCCTGCGCCATGCCTCTTGCCATGGCACTGACACCCACGCAGCCCCACGGTCCACCGTATCCATGGGCTGACCCAGCTGCACAATTAAGCATCCTCACTGCAGGCTTAATTTTCAGCTGGATCATCCCACTGAGCGAGCCAGTGGAGCAAAGGAAGCACATGGGAACTAGGACGCCCTTTTGGACGACAGCCCATAACGGACAGCAGTTCAAATGGCTTGTGAAACCACATCCCTAGAGGTTTTGCTTTCTTGCAATGTCAGGTTTACCTGATGGCTTAAAGACAATGCACCAAGCCTCACGGTGTGCTGCCTACCACCTCCCAAAATACGTCTGCTTCCCATAGCCTCGGACCACAAGACCATGGTATTTATGCTTAATTTCACAGCCACTCCTGAAGTGCTGTTTAGCCCTGGCAGAGGACACCTCACACTCCCTGTGAGCAGAGAGATGCAGTTCATGCCTCTCATTGCCTCCAAACATGTCTATTGGAATGCATTTGGGGTTTCAGTTTTTCACACACCATTACCTTTATTGGTGGCACGTGTAACGTAATGCCAATTGGTATGTGGACTGCCGCGGCTCGGTTTTCCGGACTTTCCACCCAGAAGGAACCTATGTTACAGAAAGATTCAATTTTAAATGCAAGAAGAGCACAAGATGGCCAGGCTGCCTGCTGAAAGAAGAGCCCCTGCCTCCTGCTGGGAGCCCGTGAGCTGCGCCCAGCAAACAGCGTCAGAACCCACAGCTGGAGCTTTCCATGACTAAACTTGCATCTTACACAGCTCAGAAAGCACCAGCATGGCTGTACATGCTCACAGCAGCAGGCGCAGGATGATGCTGAGTTGGGCTGTTGGGAGAGCAACGCTGCAGCATCCCAGCACGGCTCTCCCGGCAGCGCTCACCGTCCCCAGCCACTCCTTGGGATGAAACCAATCCATCAGTTGGTTTTATACTGGGACAGGACGATTCGCTGAAATGCTCAAACCAAAAGCCCAGACGTTTTTAAAGTCGGGGAGGTGTGAAGGGAAGATGAGAGAGTGAGGAGCCCCAGAGGAGCCGCAGCTGCTCAGCAAAGGCACAGAAGGGTGAGGGCTTTTGCAAAGCCTAACCCCAAGCACAGCTGAACAACGCCACAGCTCGTACTGAAGGAGTTAAACTGCACAAAATCACAGCAAACAACACCAGTGGGAGTGACAGAATGCAGGGCCTGACCCGCTTGCTGCAGTCCTGCTGTCCCAGGGGTGCCAGGAGGTCAAAACCCAGGGAAAAATCCTACCGCGGGGGAGCAAGGCGAGGCACAGCACGGGGAAAACAAGCAGCATGACTCACTCCGATGGAAACTGCCCTTAAAAGCTGCAGCACGAGTGTTCAGAGCTCAATTCGAGCTCCCGTTCCATCTGTACAAAGAGGTTTACTGTTGGACTGCAGTGCCCGGGGAGGCCGTTTCTGTACTCGATTGCTTTAGGTACCCCAAACATCGCTTTGGAAATGGTCTCTCAACGGCCACCCAGGCTGCTCAGCACCTCTTTGAGGGCAAAAGCTGTCACGTGAGCATGAAGAATTGCTTAGCAATCAGTTCATCCTTTGGAGTGCCTTTATGAGAGGTCCATAAAGCGAATCACCCTGGGCGAGTCCCCTGTTAATAACTTACCCTTGTACCCAGCTTCCCAGAGCTCCCTGTGCATAGAGCAGCTTCATTACCCAGGATCACCACTGTGCCCTGCTGCAAAAAACCTAATCCAATTTTCTTCTTCTTTAGGGATAAAACATCAAGAGAGGGCAGTCAGCCTGTCAGACACAACAGTGATGTGGAAGAAGTGGAGGCAGAGCTGTGGCATCATCTCCAGCAAACCCCGGTCTGAAGAGGAGCAGTGCAGATGGGTGAGCTCCAATGCTGCCCTGGGCTGGGAGGAGTGGGTCAAGACACACAGCCTCTTTTGGGGAACTCACTATTTAGTTTTATGACCATGGAAAAAAATAAAATGTACAAACTATAAGATTGTGACTTTGTGTGTAGGTATTTATGACTACCAAGATATTCCTAGAAGGCTCCCATGCCTGTCCAACGCCTGGTGAGAGCAGGGGCATTCTGACAGCCTTACAAACCAGCACACTGGAAGAAATATCTTAAGTTTTCCATAACAAACCAGAGCAAGGCCTGCCAGGAATCCTGGATGCTGTCAGTGTGGGTCAAGCGTTTATCAGCCCTACACTGGTGCAGGGCAGGGCAGCCCCAAGCAGAGCTGCCCAGCACTCTGCACCACCGCTCGGCACTGTGGGCTTTGCCTGGGTGCAGCACCCAGAAATGGCAAAACCACTCCAAAAGCCAAAGTGGGATCAGGATGCCACAGAGCACCACTTCGGCATCACTCTGCCCCAGCAATGTCCCCTCTCCAGATGGAAACACACCCTCTGCCAAGCTACCTCTGGCACCCCTGCAGCTCTGGCACCGCTCCCGTGCAACCTGGCCAGTGCATGTTGACTCTAGCTAATTCCCTGGACATGTTTCCAGAGGACAAGCCCAGTAGCTCTGTGTGTGTGTGTGTGGCACATCAGATTTCAGGGGTGTGTGTGGCAGTTTCACACCCCTTCCCCAGCGCAGGTTTGGAAGGTGTCGAGCAGGCAGGTGTGCAGGCACCCAGGAACAGGCAGGACGCACGTGCTAAACCAGCCTTGCACACCTGCAAAGACAAATAAATCCTTTACCATCAGACAGCAGACTATAAAACGAAGCTATAAGAGCATATCACTGCACATGAAGGGAAATTCATTCTGCTGCTAATGCCCATAACTTCCCTACTGAGAGTAATGGAGATCAACAGGGGAACAGACATCTGAGAGTACTAAAATGTGCACTGGGTTTTTTCCACATTTGTGCTGGGCACGCTACTTGAAATACAAAATAGCTGAGTTCTTCTTTCTCCCCAACCCTCAAGCTGACACAAAATGCCCACATTTTAATAGTGTGATTAACCATTAGCATAAATTACCAGGGTTATAATGAATTCTCAGAAAAAAACTTGATTGTTTCTTCTTCGGTGCTGTGTTCCAGTTCTACACCAAGTGACACTTCAGTTTAAATAAAAAGCAACTCCTATGATGGGTATCAGATAAGGAGTCAATCTAAATGATGCTGGAGGTCCTTCCCACCTTTGAAATACATAAACATATGTGTTATTTATCATCAGCATAGTACAGGGACTGGCTGATCCTCTGGAGCTGAAGAGGAAGAGCCGGAAGATCTTCCAAAGGTGAAAGGAGAGGAGAAAAGCCAGCGAAGTCTCCCAGCCAGGGCAACGCAACAATTTATAGACGGGAGTATTTTCTAACTTCAACTTCTTCCGCAAGGAGACCATACACACGCGTCTTGCTGTTCAAAGGACATCTTGTGCGTATGAGCAAATTTGTCCAAATTGGTTTGGCTCTGGCCGCAGTAGTATGTTCAGTACACCACTTCCAGATGTGTTTTCTATCCCCGTCAGGCCGGCTGCTGCCTCCAGCCAAGACAGTTATATAAGCTGCAAAGCTCAATTGGATTATTTAGCCCAAATCGCTGGCCGAGAGGCAGCGGGGCTGGGGAACCGGCCGGGCAGCCAGGAGAGAACCTGCACTGCCACCGGAGCGTGGGGAAACGGGAGGGAGCAGAAGCCAGCAAATAAATTAAAGAGTTCATAAAGCATGACCGGCCTCCCTGTCTCCCTCGAATGTTTTCTCACGCCTCCCATCCCTTTTACAGAGGGTGTATTAGATGGTATTTATTAGAGATGTGTTTTCCTATTTTAACAACAATTAAAAAAGAATGCAACAAGCATGCAGAAGACGCGAGCGTTTCCTCTCCGCGCTAAGAAGCATTTCCTGACTGTGCCGCTCCACGACATGGAATAACACATCTAGCAGCTTGGCTTTCCCACAATAATATTTTTTTTGCCCCGAACTTTGGCTGTTGTGGCGGCTTATTTTCCATTTAAGGGCACAATCCTGCTTGCAGGATAATCCACGCCAGTGGATCTTCACGGATGTAATCATTAGGGCAAAGCCCTAAAGAAGAAGTGTTGCAACTATTCTTGGGAAGAAATCAGGAAAGAGAAGAGAGAAGCTGAAGAGTTTCCAAATGCTGTAGCTATCAAAGTGTGCCAGAATGATTTAGTTCCTTTTATTTTTAATAAAACTGGATAGTTAAGTCAGAAGTTAACACAAGTATATAAACTCACACTAAACTTTGAACCGGTTCCCTACTCCATTACTTAAACACAGGGTATGTGCATGCTTGAGAGCTACTTAAACCCTTGCCATGAGGTCCTGGATGGACTTTGTACAGCTTCACTACAAATAATGAAAAAAAAAAGCAGCCTGGCATCCTTCTCTGCCACTGCTGACAACATTCCCACTGCTCTCCACCAGGCAAAGCGCCACGGATAAATTCAACAGATTAAAACAACCAGAACAGTACAACAGGCATGGATGTGCTCGGTTCTGCTGGAAACGGCTACACAAACACTGCGGATCACATGCAGGGCTTGGAGAGAGATGATGCCTCTCACTCACCCCAGCTCTGGTCCCCAAAGCATCATGCACACCACAAACCCCCAAAATTTGGGGCTGCAGAGCTCCACTGCCTGCATCCCTGCTGCATCCCGTTACGAATATTCCCGTGAATGGGGAGCTTCACCATGCTGCATAGAGTAATAGTAAACAGCAACGGTGACCAAAAAGCTGTTTACAGAAGGGCTCTCTGCTACAATCCCATGATTACTAGTTAAGGAAATAAAAAAAAAAAAAAAAAGAATACAAAGAGAGATTTCCACAGGGCACAGTGAGCCATACAATTTGTGCTGTGCTTGGACTTTGTAAATCAAAATCCAAGCGATGTTTACAGCACCCTAGTCATTCCTTAAACTTTATTTTTCTTTACTGTGTGCATTTTATGCCCTCAGTGAGCTGCAACGTAAAGCGCTCTGTGTGACTGATGGAAAGCAGAAAGTTGGCACAGCCCGATTGGGCAAACCAGCCTCACCCCCCGTTATCTGCATTAAGAGCTTCAACAAATTTGTGTAATACCCGGCATTATAGAAATGGATTTCCAACCAGAAGAGCAGTTGGCAGGATTAAACAAGTAGAAAAGCACATGCACATAAAAAATCAGGAGGTCTGCACACGAGCTAATGGAGCAAGCAGAAAATAACTGGGCATGCTCCGTGGGCTCGGGGACCGCTTCCTTTACAACAGACAGTAATGTCTCATTATGGGAGAAACAAATACAATAAAGATGAATATTCCACCTTCCCCTGGCTACATTTTAAGTGTTAAGCCAATACAAATTCTTGGGTTGTATTTCACAAAAATAGCTACTCGGGAAAAAAAAACAACCCACAAACCAACCAAAACCAAACAAAACTGCTGGCAGCGCAGCAAAGCAAATTTCATTTGAAAGATAAATCCTACGTTCTTCACAGGCAGATGTGAAAATATATCAGGCTTTATCATAACAGCCCCTCCCGGGAGCAAAAGAAGCCACAGAGTAAATTTACGACAAAAAAGTTGTGTCTTTTCCCTTCTTCCCCTATATTGCTTAACTCACTACAGACAAAATTACTAGCAAACCAGCAGTTACTGCATCTCAGAAATAGATGCTACACACCTTCCCCGCGCTGCGGTCCTCGGCAGAGTCAATATGGAATCAACCCTGCACTTGGGATCATTAGTAGAACTCTTGGATGGTGAAACTACACGGATGCTGCAATTACTGTCATCACAAAATGACCATTCAGTTCCACTTCTCCACTGAGGCAAGACCGTACCAACCCTCCGCTAACAAACACAGCCTTGTCGGGGTGTCTGGGCACGAAGGCGCCTGACACCAGCCAGCGCCTGCCAGGAGAAGATTGCTGGCAATTTAAGGACCCGCTTAATGCTGAGCTGGACCAGGACACTGTAGCATCACTATTTCCAGCTGATAAAAGGGTGAACTCAATCTACCTCCACAGTTTTGTGAAAAATCCTACAAACTGGCATGTGACATGGCCTTAAAACTGCTCCTCGGTGCAGGATTATAAACATGGATCACCACCGTCTTCCCCCCAGCAAGAACACAACACTGAGGAGCAATTACCCATCTCTTACCAGGATAGGGCAGGGAGCAAAGGAAGAAGCATCTTTAATCGAGTAAATCCCAGCTCAGTCCGAGTCAGCCGATCCCCTGGTTGCTCCCCCAAACAAAACAAAACAAAACTCCCTACGCATGCAAGTGTTGGCAATGGAACACAGAGAGGCATGCACCCTACCCAGGAGTGTGCTGGATGCTCAAACATTAAAACCTGTGGCTCTACTCAGTTCTGCACCCACAGTTCTCACCTAACCCCCTGGCTGGGAGGGGATGGATTCAGGGATGGGACCACGGTAACAGGAGCTGGAATTGTCCCAGGCAGCTGTGGCACCAGGGGACTGAAGGTTGCTTCTAGTCTTGTACCTCTTGCAATCTCAAGAAGACCTTTCTGGATTCAAAATATTTTTAATGAGGACTAAAACATTAATTATGATTAGTAACTCCAGCTTTAAAAAGAAGTATGAAGCAGCCAGTCACTTTTACACCACTAACTAGGGGGAACAAAAAAAAAAAAAAAAAGGAATAAAATATACCTACCTAAAAGAAAACTGGTATGCTCGGCTACGCTTTGCTGCTGCCTAAATCAAGGCTGGAACTAGCTCAGTGATGACCTGAGGTGCAACAGAGCTGTGCAGGGGCAGCAGCTCCTGAGAGCTGCAGCTTTGGCCAAACCCTGACTGCAAACTCCAGACGGATATCCAAGTCCCGGGGACTGCACCCCTTGCACTGGCGGCAAACCTGCACCGAGCGGCAGCTGCTTCAGTGGATCAGTGCTTAGAAGAAGAACTTAGGATTTTGGGATTGCTTATTTTTGTTAAAGTTGCTTTACCATATATCTATTGCATCTATAATCTTCCCTTGCCCTGCATCTCCATTTTGAATTATTTATCATCAGGTATCACATTCATTTGCATACTTCATGAGGTGCAAACCAAATGATCGGTCATTATAGACTTTCCCAAACCACCTGTGCCAGGCTCTGCAGCAGCTTTGGTTTGGTTTTCACTAATACTTGAGGGGGAAAAAAAAAATTCAAGGGGAAAATATTGGATTTACTGGAAACACAGAGAACAACAGCCCACATGCTTGCTGACAGCAAAGCCTTATGACTCTGTTATAGCCGTGATCTGCAAGGAACACGCAGACTATCATCTTCGGTGTAATTTAACCGGTGATACAAATTGCAAGCAGTATTATTTCAAAGACCTTTATTTATTGATTAGCAACAAAGTCCTTATCCTCTTCCTGCTCCCTCCTTGAGTCGTGCTGATTGCACACAATAGAGGGCTATCACTTAAAGAGCCAATTAAGTCAACTTCTGAAAGGTAATTGAATAGCTGAAATTCTTAGTGCAATATTGTACTGCATTATCTTGATTGCAAGAAGAAAAAGCAAAGCAGTTGGAGCAACAAAAATTAGAGAATGAGGCACTGACCAGAGGCAGGAATACCAAAATGGATGGTCCCATTAAAAAAAAACAAAAAACCAAAACAACAAACCAAACAAAAACCCCACAAAACCAAAAAGACAATTATTTTCACCTTGTGCTTACTTCTAACGCTTACTGGAGGTGTGAGAAGGAAAAAAATCCCAAAACTTGGTCTTGTTTATTTTCTGCGAGTGGCAGGACTCTATGGGGGACCGGCTGCGCTGCTGGCGGGGCACAGAGCAGCACTGACCACGGCCACCCCAGCACCCCCCGGCCCAGGGGAAGCCCAACATCTGGGCATCCCAAACTCAACCAAAAGCTTTGGCTAAAGCATTTCTTGTGGCTGGGGCTTTATGAAGATAACACCTTCAGTATGGATTCACCCACGCCTGATGGAGGAGTTCATACCATCCTCCGGCAAAGCCACCAACAGACCTTCTCTCCTTTGCCCTCCTGTTCTCCCTTGGAAAGTACCTGGAGGATGTTGGATCACCTCTGGGATTTCCATGCCATGGCCCAACCGGGCTAAAGCGAGATGAGAAGTTTGCAATCTGTTGGGAAGGACATAGCTTCAGTCCCTTTGAAAAAACAAGCTTAAACAGAACAAAAAAAAAAGGGGGCGGGGGGGAAGAAAGTGATGGTAAGTCTGCCAATACTCACAAGTTATATAAAATCACTCATTTAAATGAGTAAAAAATCCACATCACAGAGAAGAATCTTCAGTAACCTGAAGGCGCTGGCTATACACGGTCAAAATTCACCATTTTTGAGGAACTACTCAAAGTCGCAGCATTTGGACTATAAAGCATTTACACAGGCACATAAAAAGGAAGCTTTTTCCAAAGCAGGAAAAGAGGTGCCACAAAACATAAAAATCTCCCTCTTTCCTCTGTGGCAACAGCAGCCCCTGGTGTGACCTGCCACCCCCGTGCTCCTGCCCCTCCATCCGCCCGCGGCCCCACAGCAGCAGAACCCATCCACCAGCCCAGCCTCCCAGTGCGTTAATGGCCAACTGGAGCCACCCGGGCACCCTCTGCCCCCCCCCCCCCCCCCCACACACGTGTACTTTGCCCAGTGCCGGCGCCTTGCTGAAGGCGGCACAGCTGGGCGGGATGCGGTGCCGCAGCGGGGATGCTTTTCCAGCTGTCCCCCCAGCACCTGCCGCAGCATTCGGGCTGCCTGCCCGGAGCCCCGCAGCCCTGCCAGCCCAGTGCCAGCACAGACCTCCCAGAGCCGCCCGAAAAACGCCACTCCTCGGCTAGCAAACGTGCCAGCAGAGAGATGCAAGCCCATCCTTCTGCAGACACGGCCGCTGGCTCTGGGGGGCTGCGGGAGGGATGGTCAGAGGGTGGTTCCAGCAGGCTGTACGTGCCTTCCAGGTTGGGAACCCCTCTTGTGCCTTGACTTCCCACCTGTGAAACGGGCTGACGATACTCAGCCAACTTCACCTAGAGCTTTGCACTTCATCAACCCACTTCCAGGTCTAGGACTCTGGTGCCACCACCCTCATGCTGCTGCTCTGGGGCCTCTGGGAGGTGTCAGTCCGAACCAAAACGTCCATTAATCCACTGGGAATTTGGCAGTACCTTGTAACTAATCTCCAAAATACAGGTGGCACCAACGTTTGCCACCGTGCACCAGAAATACAGCATCAGTGTGCACCGATGAGCTCAAACTTCTGCCTTACCCAGTTTTGTCAGGCCCTCCTCAGTTTATTTTGCAATTATTTCTGCAATTCCCACTGAAAGACAGGGCACAGTTTAAAGCAATTGAACAATTTTTTCAAACTTGTCGGTCTTTACTCAAAAGAAGCCAGAAGGCAGCCTAGGGACTCCCATACACCCCAAAAATCCCAGCCCTCAGACAGCACTCCATGAAATGGGAGCTTCAGTTTTTCTTAATTCAGCAGACCGAAAGCTCATCAGAAAAGGCAACGCACCAGCCTCTCCCCAGCCAGCCTGTACTTGAGACTTGTTCTATCTTTTCAAAAGCTCTTTTCAGTTACACAATCACAAAAAAACCTGTAAGGACTACGTCTAGAACAGCTCTAAAAATTGTTTGTACTTTCCCTGAGAGCTTACGTCAACTCATGGGACAGAGGAGCGAAGAGAACAAATATTTCATGGAGCAGCCACGGCACATAAATATTGCCCCCGACACAGATGCACCATGACTACAATTACATCCTCACATCAATTACTAGTACACTCCCGAAAAAACATCTGTAGAGGACAAATAAATAAACAAACAAACAAACGTAAGCTTGAAATATGAAATTATCTGACATTCTAGCAAGCTGCTTCACCTTATAATCATTATTTCCTGAGACACATGGTGCTGGTTCGTATTCCAGTAACGCATCCGTGTAACCGCACAGGTACAAGGGAAGCGTACAAATCATGTCCTGCAAAACAACTGTTGGCAAAGAGCGGGATTTGTGTATTCACTGCTCACCACCGAACAGTTACATACATTTTAATTCCAACCTCAAACGCAATTTGGACCACGGCAGATGTTTCCTACAGCACTGGCTTCCTTTGGATGAGAGTTAATTCAGTTTGAACATGGCAGCAATGAAGAAAGGGATTTAAACATTTACTGCTTATTCTCCAAGCTTAATACCATCGAGGTAAAAACGAAGGAGCGCTAAATTGAACAGCTAGACTGGTCTCTCCCAGCCTCGGCTCCAAATTCCGACCAGCCCAGTAAGCCCCTGCTTCCCAGTCACCCAGGGCTCCCCTCCGACACCCACCTGCATGGAAAAGAAATCAAATTGTTTAACAAGGTTCTTCCAAATGTACACTGATGTAATGCAGAGGATACGCCTCTTGTTCTAGGCTGCTTAAGTGTCACCAAAAAACGGGGCCACGCTCCTCTGCAAAACCCTTCCTCCTCTCCCCTCAGCAGCTTCCTCTGTTACTCTCCACTAATAAGCAGATCGTTATTTCACCAGCTGCAATCAAAACCTTCCATAAGATGAAATCCAGTTGCAGTTTTACATTCACATTGCTGCTCATCCTGAAGAGCCCTCAGACGCTGGTAATGAGCTGCGTGCGCTCGCATCGCCTCTCCCTGTACCAGCAGCACAGGCCGGGGAGTGACGGCTGCTTAAATACCGCACAGGCAGCCCAGCAGTTTAAGGGGAGAAGAAATACTATAAATAATCGAAATCACAGCAAGAAGTGTAGGCAGAGCAGAGGGAAAGAGGACAACTCAGGGAGCTGGCGGCAGGAGGAGAGATAAGGGTTTCTCCTGGAAGCCAAACTAGAGTGCACGCACAAACCCCGCGCCTTCCCACCTGCGCGCTGCGCCATGCACCAGCAAGGACCTTGCCCTTTTTTGCACCGTTTGGCAATCCAGATCTTACGCACTTACCAGCCCTCTCATGCCAACATCTTCCCTTTCCTCCTCTCTGCCACCAAATCTCTAAGTCTGATGCAAACGACCCCCACGCTCGTCCCCAGCACTGCAGCAATCCTGGTCACCAAATGATGCTGACGAGTAGATGTGGGGTTTCAGTGGCCCATCCTGCCACGGATGACTGCCTCAGCTGCACAGACCGCTCCTCCCAGCCCAGCCTCTCACGGGGAGGCCGTGTGGAAGGCTTGCCCGTGCATCCAGCACGCTCAGGGCATACCGCAGAGGATCCTGCTCTCAGGTGGGGCTTCTGAGCACCCTGGGGTCACCATCAGGGGAAGCTGCAGAGACGACCACCTTGGGTTTGAAGGCATTAAGGATAATGAACCAGCACTCTGGAACAACAGGCAAGGGCTTGAAGTTTCCATACCAGCAGTGAAACACCTTCTTTGATGACCACAGCTTCTATGAAGGGCTAAAGGTCATCATTTTGCCTGACCTTTAACTATTTCAGCAATACACCTTGACCTGCATTTTAGAAGTTAGGAGCAGACAACACCACTCAGGCTAAGCGATCTGCTGCTGTTCTGACAGGTTCCCAAGGAGACATGAAACACCTGCCTTTCCCAGCTGACTCGCATGATGCACATAAGAGCTCTGCAGACATCCCAAGAACCGCTTCGTTGGGCACAGGTCACTCAGGCAGGAGGTGGCAGGAGTTTACTGTGCTCTACGGAGCAACACTTGGCACAACAGCTCCAGACACCACTTCGCCACAGCACAGGCTTGGAGAAAGGAGACTTCAGCTAGCAACTCTGCTAACCAGACACCTTTGATGAGGGGCAAGTAAAGGATTTCTTAGCAAGCAGTTCATTCAAAGGGCGTGCAGTGATACCAAGAGCCAGGTAAAAATCCCCATTAAGATCTCTGTGCAACTCAAGAGCATGTAAGAGGGCTGGTGTTCTCAGAGATAAGATGGGTATCTCGCCTTACACAGCAATCAATCAATTTTTAGGGGTCAACTGCCAGACCTCACCAGACTCCTCTTGCAGAATGTCAGTGGTTTCAGAGCAAGAGCCTGCACCAGGCATCGCTGTTAAAGTGCAGCCCTGCTCCTGGAGCCTCAGGGCTAGCAACTGACCAGGAGGTGAAGAAGTTTTGATACTGACTCTTCTGTAAAGCAATTCAGTTTAAGAGCTGCTGTTCAAGAAGCAGGTCACCAAGATGAAAGGTGACCACATTTCTTAAACATGACTCATTTCTTACAGAGCCTTCCGGAGGCAGCAAGGATCCCACGCAGTCTCTTTTCTACACACAGCCCTGCTGGGCAAGTGCTTTATCAGGGTGTGCCTAATTGTGTATCGGAGCCTGTGCAGCCTACCTGTCCCAAAACCAAGCCTGGTATGGGAGGGCTGAGCTTCATGTGCCTCTAAGGACATCCTCTGGTTGGGACAGGCAAGTGACAACTCATGGTGGTGTGAACGGCAAACCTGGTGTCAAGAGCAACTTCCAGTCCACAGCAAAAATACACATTCCGGCTTCTTTGATTTCAGCACGAGACTGGCCCTTGTAACCTCCCGGTGCCACAGGAAGGAGACTGGAAACAGGACAGCATTTCTTGTCTGACTTCTCATTAAAAGCAAGGAAGCCCTTCCGTACTTCCAAAAGACACCTGAACCTTAACTGTACTACCATGGCAGCAAGAAAAGATGGGAACCTTCTGATTTGAGAGGCTCTGCCGCTGAGAAACTACATTTGGGCACTCCCCACATTGTGAATGATGGAGTCTTTCCTTGACAAGACAGCGATGCACAGCATCTGTCCTCCAGTGTGCAAGGGGACGATGCTGACAGACCATCCTCCTCCTCCAACAGGAGGACAGCTCGTGGGCAGCCATCCCAGCTGAAGTCCCGTCCCCAGACCTGGCTCCCATTGACGGATGCACAGCCTGGCTCACCGAAGGATGCTGCAGCCAGTTCAGGCATGCCTCAGTGCGCTTAGCGGGAGGCCGGAGAGGAGCGAGGCTCCGACAGCTGGCAAAGGCAGCTGCCTGCAGCTGGCGGGGGCTAACGAAGAACCGGCGCTTCTCAGAAGCATGTTTCTGTTGCCCATACCCCCGAACAGCAGATCTCCTTGGACCATGGGCTCATAGAGAACAGAGATCCCATAACACGGATATTTGAACATTGTTAATTGATCCAACCCCATCTGAATGTCACGGTTGCTGTCAATGTTGTCAAAGGAACAAAACTGTTCCTTTCTCTTCCTGCCATCTTCCACTTCATCCATGGGGCATCCATTAGGTTCAAACACAAAGGCAGCAAAGAGCCTACAACAAGAGCCTCGTTAACTGACCGTACAACTGGATTTGTTTTGGAGCACAGTGCTGCCCCCCACATTGCAAGGCGGAGATCTTCCTGGGGGGGAAATATGGATGAAGTTAAAAAAGTATCTCGCATACCTTGATATTGCAAGTGGCTCTTCCATCAGACTCAAAACAGCATTACCAGCTGTAAAAGGGAAAAAAACAACAACCAGGAAGTCTCCCAAAACAGCAGACCAAATGAAAAAGGAAAAGGATGAAGGAGGTTTCAAATCCAACTTGGAGAGAATGTGTATCGCAGCTTTAACTTGCTGCAAGGGAGAGGGGAAATAGGATAGCAGAGACCAGCAATCAGATCTATTAGGACCATCCAGATAGATAAAAGATAGATGATCACCAAGCAATGATGGCTATTTTCGAATCAGCTAACTTCCGAAAATGTCTAGTCACTTCAGCTTCTCATACACATGAAATTAGTGTCCACACAAGAGTACTCTCCTGAAAGGACAGGATCTAATGCAGCTGAGATAATTATCTAGATCCTTCTTTATCCCATTAGTGGTTTTCATTCGCATCCTGGAACACCATAAGCAGATTGTTCAAGAATTATTTGCCATCCGCTGTTTCAATCCTGACCGAATTATCTTTATACCTCAGTATGAAGAAAAGAGATTACAACCCTGCCAGGGCTTGCTGCAATGCCCTCTTTTCTGAGGCTCCTTTTATCATTTTCATTCTATAAGGTGATGAAAGGAATCAGAAAACAATTGTCACGGACATGGTTTTGCCCTCTCCTCCTCCTCCCTCTCTCCCCACGTGTGCGTTCGGGAGACGGAGGAGAAGCTCTTCCCACCACATCCCCTGCAGGAGATGCACCACTGCACCTGCAGAGAGATGAAGCTCGATGAGACTTAGTCATCAAATTACCCAGGACAGGATCCAAAAACGTTCCCAGCTTCCTTTTGCACCATGATCCACTAATAAAAGAGCAAGGATGAAACTGTTAGAACCAATTAAACAAATCACTTGATGCAGGAGAAAGAAGTGGGATTCACTGCACTAGCGATCCCAGGGGCGCAAGCTAAACGTTGCGTTCCGTGCTCTCCGGTTAATACATGTCACCGCGCGAGCTCCAGTGGAGATAAAGCCAACATCATTCAAACAGCCAACACAATCCCTTGCTCCAAGGCCTAAAACAACAAGAGGACAAAATTCCCCTCCCAGCCACTCCAGCCGCCTGCCAGGTTTTGTATTAATGGCAGAATTACATCTCCTTCCAGGTATGGCAAAGACACAGCTCGTCTCGCCACGGGCATCTGCGAGCCTGCCCAGCGGGGAGCAGAGACGTCTGCATGACACAAAAGCTGTCCCTCCTCCTCAGAGAAAAGTAAGGAGGTAGGTCTCCAGCCCTGACGTGAATAGGAATGCATGTATTATTTTAAAAAAGCGTGCTTTTTGGCTGTGTAGTGAGATCTGGAGGAGAGTTATCCTTATAAACAAGTTATTAAAAGGGGGAGGAGGGACACAATAATAGCAGGTGCCAATTACTCAGCTCCCAGCAGAGACTCTCCAATTTCTCACCTTCCCCCAAAGCAAGATGTGCCGCTGTACGGCAGCACATTCACTTGCAAGTGCAACACCCTGCCGGAGCATTGCTCCTCTCCCACCAGGCATCGCTACATCGCTGCCATGCAGCCGCCGGAGCAAGGCAGCCCATTTCCCCACCACCCCTGCACCGGAGCCAAGACCCACACAACTTAAAATTAATTTGGAAAGAGCGAAACTGCAGAAAGTAAATAAAATTATCTTTTTATTCGACTCCAGAATCTGGCCACTCCTCCTGCCAACAGGAACAGCAAATTTGTGAGCTAATTGCAACTGTCAGGTTTGCATCTCTCCAAATATCTGCTTAGTTTCAGGAACAAACCACCAGTAATGATTTTGTTATTTTAAGACAGCGGCATAGTTTCAGACAGTAAATGTCCACATTGCAACTGGAGCCATCAGAGAGATCCCATCCTTCGAGGCAAGCATGCCAAGGTAATGATTAATATTACAAAAGTAATCTGAGCCTTTAAAATCATTATTTCCAAAATCAGCAAATAATTACCAAGGCCTTCAGCAATCAATACCCAAAATAAATAGACAATTAAATTGCAAAAGCAACAGAAGAAAGTAGTTAATATTGCCAAACACACGCCAAATAGACTTTTTCATGGTAACCAAATACTTCCAGTAAATAGATATTTCAGCTCACTGGAGAGGCGCTTTCAGAAAGTAATAAATTAATCTAATAAAACAGACAGACAGGGTGGAACCAGACATTAACGAAACACTAACTGATCTATACGAAGCCAACCCATAATCCATGTCCTAATTATGCTCATCCACCACTCTGGGTTCTTACACCCCCCCGCCCCGCCCCGGTCAGCTCTTTAGCTCAGGGAAAATACACGGTTCACGCAGATTCACTGGCACGACAGAGCAGACAATTTCAGCCATCAAACAACAAAGTTTTTGCTCAGCTAGAATTTGCATTTCCAATTTTTTTTTTTCTAAATACCTCTTGCTCCTCAAAGTCAGCAGATTAATCTGCTTTTAAACACAATTCTTGCTCTGCCTTCAGTTTGGTTTCAGCCCCATGCCGCAGGATGAGCTCTCGCTGCCCAGCCACCTGTGCACGGTGCCTGCACGAGCATCCCCACAGCACGGCTCCGCTCTGGGAGCCAGGGGGTTTGTCCTGGGGGGCTACACCCTGCCTCACCATCACTCCTGGGATCCAGAGGGACCTGGAGCAACCCCTGACACCCAGCGCAAGGACCAGCACCACCTCCTCCCCAGGCAGCCCAACCCTTACCAGCTTCCACCCAGAATCATTGCTTCGAGATAACGATGCCACACTATTAGTTAATCATCTGGTGAAGTTCCTCAAGTGGTGGGTAACTGGAACTGGACAAGATTAAGAGAGGGAGAGAAGATGCCCATCCTGATCGTTTTCTGTGACATCAAAGGAAGGAAAGGAGAAAACCCAGGGAAATAATTACAAAGAGAAAAGATATCAAAGCCAGCTCCGGAGAGTGCGGTGAGAGACGGCATGAAGGAATAGTTAGAACACGAAAGGCAAGATCAAATAAAAGCAAAAGATCACAGTCTGGGCACAGAGAGGAGGGAGGGGAGACCACCACTTTTTGCCAGCATCAACTGAATAACTCATTTGGCAGGTGCCTGTCTGTGGTCACGGCTGAGTCAGAGTCCAACACTGCCCAGGTCCAGCCACCCACCAGGCAACCCCCACGGGCAGGTGCTGCCCTTGCTCTTCACACCCAGCATGGGGACACGCCACGGGGACGCTGCACAGCCGCCCAGCTCCCCGCGCGCCCCTCTCCTAGGAGGAATACAGCGATTTAGTTCTCACTCGGAAAACTCCAGCTTCTTCTGCATGAAGCTCTTGATACCGGCAGGGTTAGTCTTGCTACTATGCTTTCACTAAACCGGGCTTTACAAACACGTAGTGCTATTACACGTATCTTAAGTAGCTCCTGTCTCAGTATTGGGAGTGTTTCTTTGATTATTTACAAGGACTTCTGAAGGCTACACAACTTTTTTGGTACCACAGGCTTCTTATCTAAGCCGTGAAATTCCTTGGAGCAGTGAGTGACAAAAAGGGGTCTTCAGGTTAAACCTTATTTCCAGAAAGCTCTCACTACCGGGGAGAGAAGAAAAACCTGTGTTCTCTAAGGTAGTCTTGAAAATTTGATCAGGATGGTCTAAAAAATCATTGTGGAACAGGAGCGGTCCAGGTACCGGCATGGACCCAAGCCAACACTATGCTCTTCCCCCAGCTCAGCACCCATCCCACTACCCACAGCTCCTAAACCATGAGTACAACAATTACAGTCACAAGTAAACAGACACTGCAGCGCAACAAAACTCGTTACGAAAATAAAAGACAGGCAGGGAAATTTTTGCATAGGAGCTTCTTTAAAGCCTAATAATTTACATGTTAATGCTACTGCTGTCCACTTTAATATAAGCAGAAATGAAAACGCCTTGCACAAACATGTCTAGTCACTTCAAAATACACATTAACCTTTAGGTAAGTATTTATCCTGTACATAGAGCAAGAGGGCAGGAATATTAGGGGAGCAACTCCAAGGCAGGGGCAGGCAGGAGAGAAGGAGCTACGGAGCCGTCTCCGTGCGTCAGAGGCATGTCCATGCTAATGCACGGAACCTGGAGACTTGAATGTGACTTGACACCGGGAGAAAAACAGACGGAGAAGCAGACAGTGCTACAATTAATGCAGAAAGAGATAATTTAAAACAGGAATCTGCCCTTCCTAATTTTCTTGCTTTGCAAGAGAAGCCTGATGTGAGCTCAAAAACAAACTCAAGAAGGGCATCGCTGGATAAACAGCCCCCTACACTTCAACTGAAATAAAAAAGGCAGAAAAAATGCATTTCTTCCCATCAAAGACAACAATCCTCTCCCTGAATCAGGAAGCTGTTAAGCAATGCTTGGTCAGCACTCCACGAAAAGCCTCTCCTCCTAACAGCCTTAACCTGCCAGCCCCCGCCAAAGCCCTTTGTTTATTTTAATAGTTTCCATAATTCTTTAATTTGACCAGTGACCTCTGTCACCACAGCAGCCCTCTTCACCCACCAAGCCCCACGGATCCCTTGGGCTTTGTCTCGTGAAAGACAAAGTGTCACCGTTAGAATTGGCACGATAACGATAGGGAAAACCTTCACGTGACACATAAAGCTTCGTCTCCGAATACTGAGGTGGGCGGCTGCCCCAGGACGGGTATTTGTTCATGTTTCTTTATACCGTGAACTGAGAAATTGGCGCTTTGGTGCCTGGTTTGGGTTTTGTGACCAGGGAGAACCACGGATAACCCCAGCCCACCCGCAGCAGCCTGCCAGCATTGCCCAATCTATTGCTAAAGCCATTTCTCCATCACTTAGCAGACTTCAAAGCTTTCTAGAGATGACTGGCAGCTTCACTTAAACTAGCCAGCTATAGATGTGTTTTACATTAAACACTAAGTGAATAATCAATGAACATTCAGGATATAAGCACAAATCAATGACTTGTTTTAGATGAATCAAAGGAGTCACAAACGAGAAAGGGTTTTGTTCTGTAACAGAAGTAAACCAAGAGATGTACTTGATGTGACCGGGGATGTGCGTATTAACCTCTGCCCGCTCCTCTCCTACACACCAACACAGACCCTGCTGTCACAGAAGGACGGCTGTGTCCTCCAGACCCCAGTGACAAGAAATGTCACTGCCCCCAGAGAGCAGATGGGAACTGAGGTACAAAACCAACTGGTTGACTTTCCCAAGACTGAGAGGGATATGGATAGCAAGGACCCAAATCCAAGTCTCCTGTGCTAGGGAACACTGTCCTAATTAGGAGAAAGCCCTCTTCCACTTCCAGCAACTTCAACCCCATCACGCAACCTCAGCTCTGATTGCTGGAGCAGCAATGGACACGTGCACGTGCAGTGCAGGTCAAGAGCCTCATTTAAAGACCTAATAAAAACTGGAAAGAAATAAAACCAGAAATACAGGTGACTCCAGGCAATTAAGGATTTGATAAATGAATATCAACAGATTGCACGGTGTCCCTCGCTCTTAGGATGAATTTGGTCAAATCATACATGGGATAATTTTGCAAATGCTGCTGCATTCCAGCCACCAGTCCCACACAACATCTGCTGAGCACCACAAAGTCTCTCAGAAATGCTCCCGCACACCTTTTTGTTCACCATGCCTTTTAATAACAGATTTCAAACCTCTACAGCTCCTCAACCAGGTCCCCACTGCACCTCCTCAGCCATCAGAAGCTTATGCTGGGTCTGCTGTTGGCATCTCTCCTCCTGGTAAATGCTTCCAAGGGTTGTAGTGAAATGACCCCAGCGCAGACCCAGGCTGTCACTCGCACTCATCTGGCTGTAGCCAGTGCCCAAGACCTCAAAGAAACTACAAACACTGAAGTCAAGCTGATGCAGGCAACAGAAATGGAAATGCAGCAGGAACCATATGCCACAAGATAAGGTTCGTATTTCGCAGTATCACAAGCTTTGACTCCGCTGCTCCTGGAGCGGATTAGCGTCCACGGCTTTTATGCATTATATAAGGAGACTTTGTAAACACGCCCCAAGGACCAGCCCTCCGGGACGAAGTCTGCTTCCCACAAAGGGCACCCCGAGCAAGAGAAGCATCCTGCCACGTGCAGCACTGAACAAGCAGTATTCCTTTATGGAGATGCTGTCTGAGCCTGCCCTGCCACAGTGGGCACTGGAGCAACACTGCAGCTGGTGCCCCACGCTCCCCAGCACCCCAGCATCCCGCTCCCCAGCACCCCAACATCCCACTTGCAAGCCACAGGAGAGACCCCGTGCTCAGACCTGCACAGAGATACCCACCTGGGGTGCCAGGGGAAAGTCCTTCAAGGAGCTGCACACATCTATTCCGAAGGGCTTTCACAACGCCCACGGCAAGGACAGTTCCCACGGGGTGAGCATCCAAAATACCGCACAATCAGAACTCATTTCAGGGGTGCAAAGCCGCTGTGTAAAGCACAACCCCACTTTGCAGGTAAACAGGTACAGAGGTGCCTACCAGCTGTGGCTTTATAGTGGAAACCTGGAGCTGGCTGGTACTGAGCACCTATAAATCTTTGAGGGTGGAAAAGCCTGCACAGGCAGTGTGGGCACAGAGCCCACCCTGAGCTACAGAGCCATACCCTGGAGGTCCAACCCCAACCTCAAAATGCAGCATTTCCAAGGGGCAGCATACTGGGAGTCTCCTAAAAGGGTCTCCCAAGGTTTAGCATTTCCTATTCAGTAAAAAAACCAAACACCCAACACTTAAAGACCAAATATCCTGCAGCACTTATGGCCC
The DNA here is from genome assembly GCF_963210335.1 of Falco punctatus. NCBI lineage: Eukaryota > Metazoa > Chordata > Aves > Falconiformes > Falconidae > Falco > Falco punctatus. Next base: position 59,176,275 of record NC_137588.1, on the reverse strand, counting down.
TGGAGTAGGCTGCAAGGGGCAAAAAGAAGGGCTGGAAAGACGCTATATGGCTGGTTGGTCAGTCAAAATGAGAACAGACACTATGGATGAGAACTGAACAGTTTTCATCACTGGAAAGAAAAAAACACACAAAATTTGATCGCAGCTAGGTTAAAATGTTTGCCTTCACCCCATCTGCAGCTTTGACTTATCTAGTCAGGCAAGCTGCCTGGTGCTACTGAGCCCTCCGTAAGACCCCCCCTTGTAATGCCCACGTCGGTCACGCTAATGCCCGCGCTTGCCCAAGCCTTCCTGGAGGCTTGATCCTCCAGCTGCAGGTCGCCTTCCACAGCGAAACCTATCGTGTCCACCCCATGACAGCAGGTTACAGAGGAGCTTCTTCCAAGGCAGCTGCTTTTGAAAGTTAAACCCACTTAAACCTAAACTCAGCACACAGGCGGTCCAGCTCCAAACCACCCCGTGACGTTGGACATCGGCCGCCGGTGACTGGTGGTGCTATTTGAGGCTGCGCTTCTCTCCCCGCTCCAGCAGACTATTTCAAACCTCATTTATAATTGGAAAGAGGCAGCATCTGTTTTTGCAGACCACGAGGGCAAAAATTTACTAATAAGCACAGCACAGCAAAACACGGTTAGGGGGTAAACAAACCCTGCGCTGGTCACAGAAAAGCAGCTCTGGAGCTGGTTTGACCTGGTTTATTTTCTTTCAACTCATTGTTTTATCCTCCCAACACAGAGCGGCAAGACAAGCAGGCTCTGTGATGCTGTATGTGTGAGTTTTTCGTATCATTTTATTTCCCATCGGAGGCAATGCAGACACCTTGCCAGCCTTCCCCAGAGTGCCACGACAAGAGCAGCTCAGGATCACCGGGAATTACCTCTGGTCACTCACGGGGGGCAGCCGGTGTTAGAGAGGACTGGTAAACACAAAGCCTGTCTTTGAAAAATAAGGGGATGGGGATAAGGAAGAGGCAAGAAATTGTCAAATAATCAGCTTAATGTCAGCTGAAGTGCTTAGAAGACAAGGAGAACTTCAGCAAGAGCTAACCTCTGTTTATCAAGAACAATCTATCATGAATTTCTGTTACAGTGTGCCAGGACTTGCAGGAAGGGGAGAAGAAACAAAGATTTTGGAGGGACCTCTGATAGTCTCCATGCATGTGCCCGTAACACAGCTAGGGACACAGAGGCTGGACTGAGCCACCCAAAGGTGGGCTCACAACTGGTGGGAAGACTACTGGTGAGCTGGTCGTTGCCGCTCTTTGAGCACAGACTGGGAGGACCTTACTGAAGCGGGTTCCAGGGGAGCCCATCCCAGATCTGATACCGTTTGGTGTTTTCATCCATGACTTGGCTGACAGCAAAGAAAACAAGCCAATTGCCTTTGAAGTCTACACCAAGCTGAGAGGGACTGCAAGCATGCAGGAGGACAAGATCAGAATTCAAAATGATCCTGATACTTTAGAAGAAGCAGTCTGGGGAAAAAAAAAAAAAAAAAAAAGGACACAGTTCAACAAGGACAAGCGTGAGGTAATGCCATTTGGTAAGAATAATCAACCAAGCAAATACAAGATAAGGAAAGAGAAGCAGGAAAAGTTCTGGAGAAGAATGGCTGAAGGGTGGGTGAGATAAAGAAAATGAAACACCAGTCATCTGCGGCAAAAGTAAAAAGCAAACACACTGGGATGTATAAATAGGATCATTGTGTGTAGGAGACCTGAAGTAATCCCTTATTCTTCTGAGCAAAAACAAGGCAGCGACTTCAGCCCTGTAACACGGGTTAAGCACCACTCTTCATGAAGGACGATGGAATGATTGAAGGAACCAGCGTGGTTTAATCTGTATTAGCAGGGCCTAAGAGGAAACACGGTAGCAGCTTCCAAATATCTAACAGGCTCCTGCAAAGAAGGAAGAAACTTTTCTGCCTGTGCCCAATAAATGGAAAAGAGCAGCAATCACAAAACCAAACTGAAGGAAAAAACCTCTTCTGTTCAGATCATAAGAAAAATCTAATAGCAGGGCCGCTAAATGTCAAACAGATCGTTTGGGGAGCTTTGGCATCTCTGTCACCAGAGGTTTTTAAGAATGAATACAGTAAACATCTGTCAGGAAGGCACTGGTTATCACCAGTCCTGTGTAGGGGCAGGAGATGGACTGAATGACCTCTCAAGGTCTTCTCCAGCTCTGTACTGAATAACAGCCTGACACGCAAATGACCATAATAGCCGGAAACCTGGTGTGCTGACACGGCCTGCCCCGCGTTATTTGTGACCTGTTGTAGCGCTCTGTTTTGCAGGAGATGTGTTGCTGTCAGAGGGAAACGCATATCCCAGGGAGGGTCCTACCAAGAAGGACAGGGACAGTGGCACCCAAAGTGGTTGTTTTGGCACTTGAGTGAGCAATGGGGAAAAGCTACCTGTTAAGAAATAGAAGTGAGTTAAAGGCCGACTAAGGCCAACACAGTCCAGACAGCACAGACTACCTAGCGGGGCTGGCCGCCCTGCTTCAGAAACCGGGAGCGACTGCCTGGAGCCTGTGCAGCACCGCACGCTGGTTTCGCTTCGTTGACGTGAGGGAGCTACGAGCAAGACGACTGCTCAGCGGTAGCCACAAGGGCTCCTCTGCCCCTACACAACTTACCATGGTCTAGCATTTCTGGCTGAAAGCGCATACACCACCAAGCAGTTCTGCTGGTGAGATTTTTAACTGGACAAAATGTTTGCATAAGCAAACCGATCCCCTGGCAGCACCCCTGCATTGCAAGTGCCCATCACCCAAACCTCTGCGGGAGGCAGCTGTGGTGGGATTTAAACCGTGTTAGCAGCACGACAGGAGAGCCCTGCTGGCGATGAACAAGGCAGACGGGTCCAAGCAGCTGCCTGTCAGGTGCCCACAGCTGCCAGGAAAAGGTGGCACATCCCAGGGGCTCCTGCCCTGCTGCTGGGGAAGGGGCTGAGCTGAATGGGTACCTACATGGGCTCGTGTCATCCTGCCCACTGGAGTCAAAAAGCCTTCCCCCAGTGCTGCCCTGCCCCCATGCCAGCCTGGCACCACGCGCAAGCTGCACCTTGTGAGTGTGCACGGTGTGCCGCGGGATTGCAAAGCCATCAGGTCACGTCTTACGCTTGGCAAAAGCTGCTTCTCACCTGTAGTGGGGAGAGATGCTTATCTGGTGAGGGGGAAGAGAGGGTCAAGGGCTGGACGGCCAGACCACCCGCCTTTAATGACCTCCGAAATTGCAAGAACTGGAAGAGCGGAGTGACCAGCACGAGCACTCCAGCCTGCACACCCATACACGAGGCAAATACACAATTCAGAAGCAACTACCAGAATCGCACCCCAGGCCAGTGTAAATCCGGTGCGCTGCTTTAGCGAGCAACAGGATGGGGAAACGCAACTGGTACACTGTCAGGAAAAAACAGCCCCGAGCATCCCTGCGATGCCGCCGCAGGATTCCCCGCAGCCTCGATGGGACGGGGCCCCGTGCCCCTGCCCCAGAGCTGCCCGCTCCGTGCCACACCAGCACCAGTACGGGACCCGTCCGGCACCCGTCGAAGTGCTGGGCTCAGCACCCAACTGCAGCAGCCGCGTGGGGTGCGGGGAGGGCAGGGCTGCTCCCATTCACCCCCCGTGCGCCCAGGGACCCCCAGCATCTGAGGGCTCCCCGGGTTTTGGCATCACCACCCCCCCGCGAGGGTTCAGCCCGCCGGGTCCCCCGCGCCCGCGAGGGTTTTTGCCATAAACGCGGAGGCTTAAGGGAAGCGAAGCCCAGCACGCCCCGACCCGCAGCCCCCGGCCCTCCCTGGGCCCCCCAGGCCGCGCCGCGCCCCGGGGAGGGGCGGGGACCCCCAGGCCGGGCACCGCCTGCCCCGCCGGCCACGGGCACGCCCGCCCCGGGGAGCCCACGGTCCCGGTCCCGCGGGGACCGGGGGTCACCAGCGGCACACCGTCCCCCGCCGGCGCCAGCGGGATGCTACCGGGCAGCATCCCCCGGGGTCGCGCAGGACCCCGCCGGGTCCGGACCCTAGCGGAGCGGCCCCCCGCCCCACCTGCCGCCCCGGCGGCGGGGTCGCGGCCGAGCCCCCCTACCTTTGTGCCCGCCGAAGGCGCCGTACCAGGAGAGCGAGAGCAGGGCGCACAGGCAGCCGAGCAGCAGCGTGAGCGCCGTGCCGCTGCGAAGCCTCATCGCCTCCTCGCCGGCGGGGGCGGCCGCATGTCCCGGGCGCGGCGCGGCCTCGGCGGCCCCGGGGCCCCGGCGAGCGCGGAGCGGAGCGGAGCGGGGCGCACCGCCCGCATGCAGCGCCCGCGCCGGGCCGGGCCGCGCCGGGGCGGGCGGGCGGGGCGGGGCGGGGCGGGGGCGGGGCCAATGGGCGGGGCGGCAGGGGGGGCCAATGGGCGGGGCGGCGGCGGGCGGCGGGCGCCCCCGTGCGGGGAGCGCGGGGCCAAGCGGGCAGCGGGCGGGGGGGCGGGGGGCGAGGGCGTGCGCGCGCCTCTGTGTGTGTGTGTGTGTGTGTGTGTGTTTGTGTATGTGTGTCTCTGTGTGTGTATCTGTGTGTCAGTGTGTGTACATGAGCGCTCACTCATGGGTTACATATATAAATGTACATATCCAAATACTTGGCTTATCCCCATAGATGTAGACATGGATACTTGTGCACATACATATGTCCATACAAAAATACATACATCACTGTGGGTGCCTACATGGGTCTGTGCACGTGTGTATGTGTGCACACACGCCTGGCTCTGTGTGTGTGTGTGTGGGGGGGCATATCTGTGTGTGTGTGCGTGTGTGTGTGTGCCTGTGTGTGCCCATATATGTGTGTGTGTGAGGTGTCCGTACACCTCCATGTGCGTACACACCTGGGCCCCTACATCCATATGTATATATGCACGGGGGGGGGCGCGTCTCTGTGCGTGGGGGCACATACGGAGTGTGCGCATGGACCCCCACGTCCGCACCACTGTGCCCGGGCAGTGGTGTGGAAATGACCCTCGACGCCTGGGCTGTGCGCGGGTGCCTATGGACGGGGCACGTGCTCAGCCCCTGTGCACGGGGGTCCCGGTGCCCTCAGAGGGGGGCTGTGCACAGCCGCGGTGTGGGGCTGTGGGGTGGCGTCGGGGGCAGCAGTCCCCGCAGCCCTGCCAGGCGCGCGCACTGCCATTTCCACAGAAGCGTTCCATCTTGGTTAAGGAAACAGCATCTAATGTTTATGGAGAGAAAATCGATGCCAGATGAATATTGCAAGTGGAAGCCGCCGTCTGGAAGGACATCATTGCTCTTCCAAAGGACCTGGCATTCAGGGGTTATGGCCTCAAGCTGCTTGCCAGGATGAATGACAGAAGAAATCAGATTTTAAAATTATTTTCCTTGTGTTTTCTTCTCTTAATGGGTCCAGCTTTATTTCATTATAGACCGGGAGGAGCTGTACAGCGAGGGCTGGCTCGAAGCACGGCGTTTACACGCCTCCAATGCCTGAACTTGTTCCTGCGGTTGGTCGTGAGGTCAGGCAGGAGTTGGCAGCTCCTGTGCCCCCTGTGTGGGTACATAAATCCTCCAGAAAAAGTTGTTGTCTTCCATTCCCTGGAGCTCTTTTAGTGCTCAATATTTTTATTATTTATTATATATTTTTATTATTTATAAACACATATTGTTTGTTAATGCTATTAATATAAATATTTATCAGATGTATAAATATTGTAGGACTGGCTTCCAGTGATCACAGTCTGTTGTTCAGAAGGTTTGGGTCCCTTGGAGAGCGAGGCAGAGCGACGCACACGCCGTGCCGGGGCAGGAGCAGCGACCCAGGCGCGTGGCCATGCTCCCCCACAGCCTGGATGGCAGGCGGCCGGCAGGGATGCGCTGGCAGCCCAGCACGTCTCCTCCTGGCAGCATTCCAGCTGGCACAGGAATCCTTCTGAAATGGGGAAATCTGGCAAATTTTCCTGCTGGAGAGGCGAGAGGGAGTGCAGCACCCAGGAGGGGTGGGCACAGGGGCTGCCTTGGGGTGCTCTGGGCGACATACGTGCCTCGTTGACCGCCGTGCACATGTGTGAGGGAAAGCACGGGTCGCCCATTTCTGCAGGAGATGGTCTCACCTACCTGCATCCTTAGGCTTTTCTCTCGTTTATGAAACAAACCTTATTTTTCAGTCTTGAAATGGCCTCTCCCAGCTATTAGGAAATCTGGGAAGGGAATCGGCAGAGGGAGCCCGTTGGATGTTGGATGGCATGGACAGTGTCTGCCTGGCTGCCAGAGGCCAGCAAGGAGCTGCAGGACCCCAGCACGGACCATTGCTCCCGCCGGGCGTGTCCCTGTGTAGGGAATTGCACCGAACATCACTCTTGGGACTATTGAAAACAACCGAGGGAGGCTGGATCTGTGCTTCCTCACCGGGATTTTGCAAGGCATTGCCCAAGCAACAGTCACCTGCCGTGAGCCAGCAGCAGCCCCGTGTCTCGGGGCTGCCGAGCCCTGGAGCACTCGGTCGGCTTCACGGAGAGCGGCCACGTCCCAGGCTCAGACCCCCAGCCCAGCACACCCACCCCTGCCTCACTCCTCGGCCGCAGGGAAAGCCGCAACCACATCACCAGTGGCATTTCCACCATTAGAGCGAAGCAAACAATCCCAGAAGCTCCATCCCACCCAGCCTGCTGGCTTTCTCGCCTTAAACCTATGGATTAAACCCAGGAGCCCACAGAGGGTTCACAGGAATTAATGGCAAGTAAGAGCTGCTTGTGGGGAAGGCGTGTGAAATCCTGCGGCCGTTAAAGAGTTGGAGAAATAACATGACACGTTTTAGTGCACTGGCTGTTGGCTCTTTACTTTCAGATGTGCAAAACACTCCCACTGCTCGGGATATGTGGTGTGTCTGCAGCAGAAAAGAACAGAATATTAATAATTTCTCCAAGACAATTAATTAGACTCACTCCCAAGGATAAAGCTTAATCTGATTTCTGCTGTTACACTTTGTCTTCATAAAAGTCTGCAGAATTGAGTGAGCTTTATACCACTCGCATGACAAAAACCTTGGGCTCTCCTGGAAAAAAATGAGGGACTAAGTAAAACTGCCAGCACTTGCAGTTTTTCTATCAGACTTGCAAAGTTCCCTTTTACTCTTGAAGTCCTTCCCTCTTATCCCAGTTTTGGCTTTTATTCTGTTTTTAACAAGCAAGTTTTCAGCCTTGGTCCTTCTGCAGAGCAAAGTTTAAAATAGTTTAAAGTTTAAAAGTGTAAAGTTTAAAATACGCAGAGACTTGAAACCCCAGCAGCAAATAAACAGAGAGAAGACGTTTTTTTTAAGGTGACCCCATGATCTTTGAACAATTGATGTTGGCAACGTGGTAGAAATGAGGGCCTTCTGCAGAAAGCACTCCGATAGCAATCCATAGGTCCCGAGGGCATTAGAGAAATTAGAAAGAGAAAACATTTATTAGGTCTAGATATAAAAAATAATCCAGATTTATAGCTGATTTTATCTAGCACTCTAAAGAGCTTGGCTCTGGAGTTTGGCCCACCCATGAGCAGGGCCAGGCTTGGTCCTTCCCAGGCTGCTTTAAGCAAAGAGCACTTGCTGTTCTTCTCATAAAACAACGTAATTTCATTTTCTATGTGTTTTATAGGCTGCTGTGTTCAAACATCACCAGGGCTTGTTTCACTGCAGTACAAATGTTTCCAAATTCTCCTTAGCCACCAGAGATGAAGATCAATCACAACAGGGTGCTTACCTTCCATGTGTTGACATGATGCTTTAATTCAGGGCAAAAGCTACAAGTCAGGTTCTCAAAGCAAAGCTCACCCGAAGCAATTTGTGTAGGCTGCAAAAAGTGCCTTCCCACCTTGGAACACAAAACACTTATGTATTTGCACAACACCGATTAGCGTGCTTCTGCTTTGTGCCTCCCCTCCACCTGTTTTCCCTATCTGTTCCTCTGTCTCAATGAAAAAAATGACCCACGGTTTTCTGCCCTTAAAAGTTTTACGTTGCACCAATGAGAAATGGTGCTGAGCCTGTGTAAACACCTGACGTGGCAGAGGTAACCTTCAGGAAGACTCAACCTCAGCAATGAGACAGCAAAAAAAAAATAAAACCACCCCACTGCTCGGCTTTCCCTGCTGCCTGTGCTGTTGGGGAAGGAGGGTTTCTGCTTTGCAGACAGCGAACAGCGTTTTCGCTGGGCTGGCGGAGGAAGGAAGCCGTCACGGGACCAGGCTGAGTCACCAGCGTCTGACCCGATGTGTCTGGAGCATCCCGCACCTCTCCAGAAGCCTCTGGAAGGTGTGCATGTCACTGCAGCAGTGCGTGGACCGTGGCACCCAGTCCAGCCCAGTGAGGACCTGCTGCTGCTGCTCTGTGCCGTACCTCCATCACCGTACACTGTCCCACCAGGGCCGGGGGCCAAGCCCTCCCCTCCTCACCGGCATTGACGGGGCAGTGATGGGGGCCTCAGGCTGGAGTGGTGATTTGGGAAACAATGCCCTCTGGAAAATCATCAGCCTCGGCTGTCATTTGCAAGCAAAGACTGGACACCCCCCTGCCTTCATCCTGCCAGGACTTCACTGCCAACAGAAGTTTGGGCATAAGGAGTATTTCTGGTGATCGTGCCCTCAGAGCAAGAATCTCACCAAATATTTTTAAACACTTCCGAGCAGAAAGTGGGTGTAGAGAGAAATCAGAGCACCGCAGGGATGCTAATTGCTCCTTTTTGAGCCTTTCCTCTTTAACTTTGAAATTTTAAACTCAAACAGCTTTTTTCCCATCCCCATTGCTGTTTCTTCACTACATCCATCTGCAAAGCTGGCTGCTCAGCAGCTAGGGCTGACAAACCACTTTTTGGGCAGGGGTTGCTATGATCCTATGGGATTCCTAAGGAACCATAAGAAAACATCCACACAGCCAGTGTGTCATGCTGAGAATGCCAAAACCAGATCCTCCAGCAAACGGAGTGAAAAACATCTCAAGTTAATATGTGTGGGAATCCGGCACAGCTTCTCACATGGCCTCTCCAGGGGGCTGAGGAGCGTCCGGAGGCACATCCCAGGGCTCAGGGCTATAGGAATCATGGCAGAGTGAGGTCTGGGGTCTGTGCCAGGGAAGGGCTCACTGGGAGGAAATCCCCGACCTCGAGGAAGAGGAGGAGACAACAACTCACTGAGTCACCCCAGTCCTGTGACCGGTGAGGTAAGCTAACAGCAGGCTGGTGAAAGCCTTGTTTTCCTCATGTTTTGTAAAAGTGCGTGATGTCATGACCAGAAAGCTGAGCATGATTCAGCATGCTCCACCAGGAGAAGAGAAATTCCCTCTGGCTTTGCCCCCTTCTGTATTTGCCAACTGGATTAAAGGTCACATGGAAGAAAACTTAAGATTTCTGTTTTCAGTTCGGTGCATCACCTGATAATTATAAATGCGTCAATTAATCTGGAGACACAACTGGCTTGAAAAGACCCAGCACCTCGAGGACAGACAACACACTGTGCCTCAAAAACCTGGGCAGGGATGGAAAGGGGAATAAGGGATTGGTCCTGTCTGGGACGGCAGCAACTCGGCACCTAAGGAATGAACATGCTGGGACTGGGTCCCAAAATACAAACCTCTTGCTCTGTAAATGAGACCAAAAGTGGCTATTGGAGTCCTCAGGAATAGGACATGAGGTGGACATGCTGGAGGTGCTGCTTGGCAAAGCAGATTCAGCGTTGGCAGAGTGTCCTGTACCGCCTGCCCTGCTACCGCCGGTCCTTTTTCTGATTCTATGGAGAAAAAAAAAAAAAAAAAATTATGTCAAGTCAGCAACTTTCACCAACGTTTTCAGAACTAAGGATATACATAGCAAAGAGGCAAAAGGGAAGGTGAGTGCAATATGCCTTTGGTGTGGGACCAAAGTTTTCAATATCTTGTGCTGTAAAAGCCGGTGAATCATTCCCTGTGCAGCATCATTCATGCTTAAACCTGAGTCTGCTTATGTTTAAACTTTAAGTCAGCACTTCACAGTGGAATATTTGCCACGTCATACCTAGAAATCGAAATTCCTAGAAAACTTCTGAAGTTAAAAAGGGCAACCCTTTCCATTGTAAATACTATTTTCCAGAAAAGTGTTGCGATTTCAAAATTGTCACACATATGCCAAAAATGTATCTATACAGAAGGCTGAGTGTTAAACATATATACTTTAGGTCAAGAAATAAACTGCCCCCCATTGTGGAAATTAAAAATCACCCTTCTCTTGATTGCAGAAGATGATAAATCATGACAGTTTCTCCTAAGTTTTTATTATCTTAAACGAAGAAATATGTCACTGAGAGTCAGAGTGGTCAGGCCCTTGGGTGAGAGGAAATTAACACCAATGAGGAACGTAATAATCATTGATCCATCTTTATTTAATTAGGTTTGGACAGCACAGATGGTGTGTTCTGCCAGCTGGACTCTCCTGTGGCCAGATTAAGATGCCTGTCAACTGTATTTTATCTACAAAAAAATACTGCTGCCAACCGACTTGGAAAGCCCCCAGAACATCCTCCTTAATGTCAGTTGTGTTTATTTTTGTGTGTATCTTTATTTTTAGCCCCCCCTTTCCAAAACACTGGGTTCAGGGAAGAGCATTAGCTGAAGAGTTATTTATTCCAGCCACGCTGAGCATGCAAACCCCTGTGACGCGTACTGCCACCCTGCTTGGCCATGCTGGCCCCAACGCAGAAGATGTGGGTGACGAGCAGGACTGGGATGGCCAAGCACATTAGCACATGCCCCAGCTAATGCTGGTGGCTACTGCCAGCAGTGACGGGGACCCGCTCAGCCCGGGGCTACCCTGTGGGTCTCGCAGGCCACGTGGCCACCCGGAGGGTAGTGATGCTGTGCCCACTGCCCGCTGCCCGGGCATGTCTCCGGTGCTTCTGCGCTCAGCAAGGCCCTGCGCCCCCAAACTGCCGCACGGCCGCGCAGGGCTGAGCACACACGGGCACGTCCCAAGTGTTCACTTGGCTGCGGGAAGCGCCCCCCTCAGCACTCACCCCGCTGCGCCGCACGCAACGCACCGAACGCGGCCCGCAGCGCGCCCAGAGGGGGCGGAGCCTATGCCACGGGGGCGTGGCCTGGTGCGTGGAGGGCGGTGGTAGGGGCACGGCCTGTCCCCCCCGAGGGCGTGGCGAGCGCCGTGCCCCGCCCCCCGCGGCGCTATAAGGCGGCGGCGTAGGCCCGTGTGCCGCTCGGCCCCCGCCGGCAATTCCTGCTGCGCCACAGGCATGGCGGCGCTGACGGTGAAAGCCTACCTGCTGGGCAAGGAGGAGGCGGCCCGCGAGATCCGCCGCTTCTCCCTGCCGCCGCCCGCCCGCTACCAGGCCATCCACGACCGCGTCGCCGAGCTCTTCCAGGGGCTGCTGCGGGCCGGGCCGCCGCCCGCCTTCCGCATGCACTACAAGGGTGAGCGGCGGGACGGGGGGGTGTCCTCTGCGCACCGGGCCGGCCACGCACCGGCGGCGGGTCCGGGCCTGAGATCGGCCTCCCTGGGGGTGGGAGGGCCTCGGGGCGCGGGGTATCCCCGCAGCCCCCCCACAGGCTCCCCCCTACTCCACCAGGCACCTCCCGTGATGCCTGACCAGGCACCTAATCCTGCACTTGGCCCTTTCTAGATGAAGACGGCGACCTGATCGCGTTTTCCACCGACGAGGAGCTGGAGATGGCGATGCCTTACGTGCAGGATGGCGTCTTTCGTGTTTACATCAAAGGTAACCCGTGCAGCTCCGGAGGGCGGCAGCAGGTCTCTGGCTTCACGCTGCTGGCTGGCAGCGCTCCGAAAATGGGAGCGGCAAGGTCCAGCTCTTGCCCTTGTCCTCGAGGGCCTGGCATAACCTGTAACATTCTGGGGGGAGGTGAAATAAAGGGCAGGGTAATATGCCAGAATATGAATCCGCCCTGCTGAGGTGGGGTAAACAGATCACAAGTTTCCTCCTAGCTCTGTCAGCTCAGCTGGCCCAGTGCGAGCCACTGTTGTCATCCTGGCTCCCTGGAAACGCTGGCCTGGCACGAGTGTCTTTAATAGTCACAATGCATTAGGAAGCCTTAATTCCAGCTTATTCAGTGCATAGTTGCTACCTTGTCCATTCTGTTCACGTAAATACCTGCAAAGCTTTATCTGCAGCCCATCTAATGAGTCACACCAGCCAGCGGCTGTTGTCCCTGTTCTCATGTGTTACGTCTCCTGGCATTTCTTCCTAACTGCCTCTCCAGAAACATTTTGTTCCTGCAGTGCTTAGGAAGGTAGGATAAGAAGCCAAAGGGGGTAGCGCAGCACTAATCTAAAATAAACATGCTGGGGGAGTGTTACAGATCAGGCATGCTCAGTTTGAGGAGCAGGTATCTTTGCAAAACCCCTTTGCACTTGGTTTAAGTTCTCTTACATGCCCCTGGCTTGCATTTGGCAGCCAGTGTAAAAATAAACTGACCTAGTAAGTCAATACTGCTCTGACAAGGGCTGTTTGTGCTTCCTTCTCCTGTGCCTGATTTCCAGCCTTTAAATAGTAACCTCGTTCTTGATGCAAAGTTTCCTTTCCTTAATACAGAGAAAAAGGAGTGCCGGCGGGAACATCGTGCGCAGTGCAGCCAGGAGCCTTCCCGTGAGATGGTGCACCCCAATGTGATCTGTGATGGCTGTGACGGACCGGTGGTGGGTGCCAGGTTCAAGTGCACTGTCTGTCCAAACTACGACCTGTGCAGCACCTGTGAGGGTAAAGGTATCCACAAGGAGCACAACATGGTGATGTTTCAGAGTCCATTGCTAAATCCTTTTGAGGTGAGCAAAATCCATGGAGGGGAACTAACAAATGGGGTATTCCTCAAATTTAAGTCATGAGTTTGTTACTGTGTGAAGAGTCACATGAATGTTACCCTTTACAGTGGCTTCCCCGAGGACGCTGGCTCCGTAAAATGCGGCATGGTGTTCCACCTTTCCCATGGATGCACTGCTGGGGATATCCTGGCCCGGCAGGTCCATGCCAAAACTCTGAACAAGCCCAAGCCAGTGCTGCAGCCTCCAGTACACCTGCTGCAGAAGGTAAGAGGAGATGCCCTAGTAAACAAAGTGGTGGTGGAGCCAGGCTAGCTAAGGATCTGCAGCATAGGGTAGAATCTGGGTGGAAAAAGTCAACATAGGAATGAATCTAACTTGCTTGAAATAATTGGCAGCTTTCAGCACAGAGTGGGATTATTTTAAGGCATGCTTGGGCCCATGCAGTCAATGAGGATGCAGAGAGAAAGTATCTGGAACCAAACCAAGCTGAGCTGTTAGGTCAAGCATGTCACTACTCTACTCCAGATCTGCCTTTCAGCATGGCTAATGAGCCTTAACAATGCTAATGCCACTGGTTTTCTGTTCCAGGGGTAGCTCAGAGTTAGTTTTTGTCTCTGTACTGCCTTTGTTGTGCAGTGTATGTGAGTGACAGGAAACGAGCACCAGGATCTCCTTGGGGATACACTCTGTAGGTGCTCCTTCCTTCTGAGCTTCTATGTGTGCTAACAGAAATTGTTTTTCTAGAAGCTTCTACTAACAGCCACCCTCAGGACCCCAACGTCACCTTCTTAAAGAATGTTGGGGAGAGTGTTGCAGCTTTTCTGAGCCCCCTGGGTAAGTGACTTAGTTTGTTATCCCAATCCCTGAGACTGGCTTAAAGATCCTTCTAACAGGAGCAGCAATCGGCTGTTGTGACCGATACTGGAACTACCTCATGCTGCTAAGCCTTGAAGGCTTAATTTATTCCTGGTACTAATAATGTCGAGGCTTAGAACAGCCACTTGGTACCTTTTCAGAGCCCTGCTTTGGGAGGAAATGAGGAAAGATTTCATTAACATGTCACCACTGCAACACTAACTTTTAGAGTTGGTAGTGACTCGGGATTTTGCCTGGCTTATATGGACATGGGTAACTTCTGCCCTGACCCTCTAAAAGTATGGCTCGTCAACCTAGAGGAAGAGGACTATTTGGTGCTTTGTTTAAAGAATGCTTTGCTTTTTAATTCCTGCGTGTTACCTGGCAAACTGTAGGATTACAGAAATCTTACAATGTTCAGACAAGCATTGATTCATGCTCATTTAGGACTGCGCTTTGGAAATTTCTAAGACTTCCTCCATCTCAAATGCCATTCTAGGTATTGAAGTTGATATTGATGTGGAACATGGAGGACAGAGAAGCAAAGTGACTCCTGCTTCTCCCAATCAGGAGAACAATGCTGAGTCAAGCAGCAATACTTTTGACCGGAATGTTCAGACCAAACCAGATTGGAATAACACTGATTCTGCTACAGAAGTAAATACTGTTGCAGAGCAGATGCAAGACATGGTGATAGATCCTGTGCCTACACAAATGGAAGATGGCAGCTTCCAGTCCCAGGTACAGAAATGATGATGCTAATTTAATGATGCTTGCTGAGGCATTACTAAAAAGGAAAGTAATAAAATTTAGGACGCATTGTGGGACTGAGTATTAAGATTTCAGCAGATTGTGATACACAGTATGTTTGCTTTACATGTTTACAGCGAAGGTATGGGACTTCTTGTGGGTGTAACCCTGTATTAAAGGCAGATAGTAGGAGCATGCATCCTGCCTGGAAAGCACTGCAGCACCTGGACCTTTTCTTTCCATTTCAGGAACACAGTGAGTCTAGCAGCTCATCAGGGGGTGATGAGGACTGGACCCACTTATCTTCCAAAGAAGTGGATCCTTCCACAGGTGAATTACAGTCTTTGCAGATGCCGGAGACAGAGGGTCCCAGCTCCTTGGATGTATCTCAGGATCCTCCCCAGCCAGGACCTACAGGACTGCGAGAAGCTGCACTCTACCCACATCTCCCACCAGGTACGAGAATGTGTCCAGGTTTTGTAGCTGAGAGTGATTTTTCACTGCAGAGCTGCCAACGTGGCTGACATAAGTAGTCCTGCTTTTAGAAATGGTAGAAACCAAGGTCACATAAAAGTTACAGCTAAACTTGTCTGTGACTTTGGTAGCAGGTATGGCAGCTCTTGCACCCTGTTAGAGGCAGCCAGGTGGTTCTCTTGAATGTAGGCAGCTAAGTTTTAACAAGACTTCTGACATTAGACTAATATCCCATTTGAGCAGCATGAAAAAAGGTGGTATACTAAATCATGTCCTTGCTGCATACTCTTGAGGAGAGCCTTTTGTAATGCAGGATGTGAACTAACACATCCTGTGGCTTTAAGATGGCATTTTTGTGGTGGGAGGCAGTAACACTATACAAGGCCACTTAACTAAGATAAACAGCAGAGTCCTACAGCAAGGCCAGCAAGTCTGACTCAGCAGTTTTCTTAGCTGGTTATGTATCTTTTATCTCAGACATCTGCCCTCCTGACAGACAAAGGAGAGTGTGTCTTCCAGCATTTAATCAGCTATGCTAGATTTACTAGAAGTGGTGCCAGCCTACCTACTGTGTGGTATTACAGCCTTGGCTGGTTTGCCAATTACATGAAATATTTAAACTGTTCTTCTCTTAACAGAGGCAGACCCTCGCCTCATTGAATCTCTGTCCCAGATGCTGTCTATGGGCTTCTCTGATGAGGGGGGATGGCTCACTCGACTCCTGCAGACAAAGAACTGTGACATAGGGGCAGCACTAGATGCCATCCAGTATTCCAAGCAGCCACCTCACATGTAGTAGTCTGTGTAACACAAAGCACTTTCCTTCTAACTGAAAGCAGACAATACAGTACAACTCACTCAGCGGTTCATCTTCCTTCCTGCTAAGGGTTTGTGTCTCATGTTTCTAAGTGCTTGTAGAACAGAGGAAAAATAAATACTACTTCATGTGCTGAGCGTGTGTGGGTGTTAAAGTATCACAGCTGTATTACCTGGTTTAATGTAGCCTAGTCAAAAGACTAGAGGGACTAGGCTAAGAGTCTGTGACTTTTACCAAGTGCTCCCTCTGCAAGGAGGCAGTCTAGGACTGTGGGCCTGCCTTTTTGCACATACTGTGCTATACCCTTTCTGAGGACAAATGAAATGTTTTGCTGGCTCTGAAGCCTGTTCTAGAAGAAAGGGTTGCTATGGGAGATTGAAACAAAGCATAGTAGAGGGGGGAGAAAGGGCTGTAGTTTCTAATGGGGCGGTAATCACAGAATTGTATTGGCCAGGAATCCTATCTGATAAGGTTGCTAAACAAAACTGCATAACCCTCATGCTTGCCCACTGCAGCACTCTCTTCCACTCTCAAACAGCTTTAATAGTACAGTTCTGTAAGGCTTCAAATAAAGCTAACTTGAGTTCAAAGTTATGCCTCAGTACTCAATATACCAAATACAGTGACAGACAAGAAAGCAACGCCAGAGAGGCCTGAACTCAGAGATCATCATCAAACTCCTCCCCTGTGCAGAAGAGTCGTTCAGAAGAAATATTGCTAGGCCTTGGCCCAGCGTTACAATTAGTAAGGGTGTTTGCCTTCGCCTTGCTCATGCTATCCAAGCAGCACCCTCCTGCAGTGGTTACACCACCAGATCCTGCCCCTATCAAATGGCTTTGAGGTGCTTTCAACAACACATCCTCCTTAACTGGGCAACTGGCACTGGGGACCATGGTGCCAGGCAATTCTGAGGCAAGCCACCCAGTACCAACAATACACTCTGCAAATTCAAAACCTGTACCTTGACATCGAGTTCTTCCAGCCTGTTCTGAGCACTTACTGGGCATACCAGCAGCCGCTGCACTGGTGCTGCATAGTCCCAACCTTCCACTGCCCTCCTGTGGTGACAAGGTGGCCCTGGCAGCATTTCCACTACAGCTGTCAGAACATGTGAGAAATTTTTCCCACTTTGAGGGCTTGTTACAAGCAGCTGCGGTTTGTGTATTCTCCTCAGGCACTACAGACTTGCAGACAACAGGAACCATCCTGTCTCCAGAAACGGCATCTCCATGATCTGGATCTGGCACTGCCACTAAACATTTCTTGCGCTGAAAGAAGAAAGAGAGATTGGTTATAAATCCAGCACACACAGCCAAGAAGCAGGCAAAGAAGGAGCACTCGGGTCCTTCAGATGCACCCAAATTCTCACCAGGCCTCCAAGGCAGAGCTGAGGCTCATGCTAGGTGGGCCTGCGAAGATTCAGGCCAACCTCACCACCACTGCAGATAATCACAGTAACCTTAACGACTGCAGCAGGTGCCACTGCTCAGTAAGGCAAGGCAGCATAGATTGCAGCTGTGCTGACAGAGGAATCCAGCTCAACCACTCTGTCTACACAAGGTGGCATTGTCTTTGACTAAAGCCTTTCAGAGACAAAACTCCTGACACAATTTTCTTCTCCTCCCCAGGCATTCAAATAGAAGAGCAGAGAAAGACTCATAAAAATTCAAAATTATGATGACACAAAAGAGCAGTGTTCCCTTGACCTTTGTTTTACTGGTAGGAAGCATTTTCTACAATTGAAATACCTCAGCAGTTTTAACTTTTTTGGCTTGGTAGGCAAGATGGAAAACTCCATTTTCTTCTACATACTCTGCAACATCACTGGAGAGGAAGCTCTTCTGGTGTTCCCTGGTCAAGAAAACCATTCACAAAGAGGACAGATGAGCTCCACTGTGGATTTTTTTCACAAATCACCAGAAGTGTTCATAAAATGCATGGCTCTAGCAATTTAGAGGAGTTTTAGTCCCTAATACCAAATCACTGCTCAGCTTGATACAAAAATTATTTTTTTTTTAAAGAGAGAGAAAAAAGAAATATGTAAATATCTGTAGTGAAAAACAAGAAAGAATTTAGAATTTGAAAACAGAGAATGTTAGTTAATCCTTACAGTTAACAAAACATGGCCTTGGCAGAAGGAATAGACACCATAAATATGTCAAGCTGGGACACAACAAGATAAGCTCAAGGAGAACCAAATGGTTAATGAGACCAAACAGAAAATTACTGGAACTGTGTGTGCACTATCCTAATTAGCATACTAAAAATCCACACTCGAGCAAAGAAAGCCCCCTCCCCACAGAACATGGGCGGTGAAAACCAAGAATGCTGTATCTTTAAAAGGAGCCAAGCCTCGTAAGAACCAATGAGAATTAACTGACTAAATGTAATTATGAACAGTTTTTTGATGTGTATAAAACAGTTTACTATGTGTTAAGAGGTGTGCTAGCTGTGTGGGTTTACCACCTAGCACCCATCTCTGTGCAGACATGCAATGAACAAATACCTCGGCTCTGTGTGTGGTTCTGCTCTTGCACAACCAGGCAAAGAACCCAGATGTGGGATAACAAACTCAGGTCTACGCTGCAACCTGTACTTTGTTCAGCTATCAGAAGTGAGCCACCTCCCACACCTCCAAACCAAATGTCACCACCTGGGGGCAAGAATTACCAAAAAAAATCTCAACCAAAAAAACTTTTGTACCTTTGTTCTTCTACTGTGTTCTTCCGGGAACAGAACTGTTGCCTTTCTCTATCTGTCTCCTCCTCCCCATCTTCCTGATCTTCACTGTTCTTGTCCAGATATTTACTCCAGCGACTGACCTGTGCCCTTCCCTCCTACAACATAGGAGAATTACTGAAAACAGCAGAATACAGGGTTCTCATTTTTGGGATTGTTAAGCATGTGCTGAATGCCTCAAATCACAAGTTTAGGCCATGTTCCCAGGCTCAGTATCCTGGTGGAGCAGAGAGTTTCTGTATACATCTCATTCTCTCTTTGCTGCAGCCGCTCTGATTATATACACTAGTTCAGCTGTCTGAACCCAGATAAAGGGATTGCTGATTTCGCTTGGATTCACCTAGGTCAGTATGGGTTGGTATTTACCTCAGCTTTGTAGGTATCTTACCTGCTGGACTGAACTGCCTTCATGTTCTGCTGCTATATTTTTGCTGTCATTTACAGATTCTTCTGTGCACCTAGAATAGAGGTTTAAATTAATGTTTCTAGAATACAATTCTGCTGATTTGTGATCTTCAAATCACCTAGTCACAGGACAAGGGACTGGACAGAAAGCATGGATAGGAACACTGGATAGCAGCCATGTCAGAAAAACAAAGGTTCTGTAGAAAAGCAGAGGTCAAATGAAAGATTTGCAAGATACATTGCCCAAATACTTGAAAGAAAAATCTAGTTAGAGGGTAGCCTTCCTTCTTTCTATACAAATAGAGTAGCAAGTTTGATCTAAAGCTGCTAATCATGCAAGACAAATTCTAATTGATCATAACAAGGGATATAACAGCATGTCTTTGGGGCAGCAGCTTAAACCCACTAAGTATATCCCAAACAACTGAAGGAAAAGGGAAGTTATTCCACCATGTTTTGAGAACAGAAATAGTAACCCTTTTTGACGAAGTGAACAACAGTGGCTGTTCTTCACAAAGGTTAACCCTGGAGTACTACACAACTATGTTATCTAACTAGATATGTTGACCAGATAGATGACTGATTTCTGAAAACAACCTTGAGTAAAAAGGAAGCTGGACTAGTTCAAGACCAGTTCAAGACAGGGCGATTTGTAAACAGATTCAGGAAGGAAATAAACAGGAAAGTGCTACTCAGATTTTCCAGCAGGAATTACATCCAAGTGTTTGCACTAAACAAGTCTTTTTATCAATAGCAGCAGTGATTACTCAACAGATTCAACAGTCTGAAACCCCCAAGTGCCAAAAGTTAAGTAGCAACAGCTTAGAGTGGAGGATGTTTTCTCTCCAAGGATGTACCTCTGCACTGCTTGTCAGTCTGTAAGATGGACATCACAGTCAGCTCATCAAACAGCAAATAAGAAAGACCATTAAAAAAAAGCACAACCAAAACAAAACCCAAACCCTTTTGCCTATCTTTTAACGGGTAAAGGCCTGACCAACCCACACTATTGATCACTAAACTTACCTGAAAAAATTCCTTGTCAAAAGAAACGTGTCAAGACACTAAACCCAACAAAGAGCTTGTTCCTAAGAGGTGACCACAAAACTGGCATGTGTCATGGCTTTACAGGACAGAACACCCTCCATGAGCTCAAATTAGGCAACAGGCTGAAGATGCACATCAACTGCAGCACATCAAAAGAAACAAGCAGATAAAGATTAAACACTCTACCGAGATGTCCACCTGACTGCTTCCTCCGCCTCTCCCTGCAGCAAGTTTAATTTCTGGACATGGTGCCTACAGTCCAGGCCAGACCCTTGGCCGTAAATCTGCAAAAAATTAATAAAAACAAGGCTTCGGGAGCAGCCAGAAGGAAACGGCACAAGGTGAGGCTCCCCCAGGTAATAGCGACACACGGCTGAGAGCGGGTGGTGTGCCGGGCAGGGCTGACTGCCACGCTGGGCTCCCCAGTGCCACCCCACAGGGCTCCCCGCCACCGCGCTGGGCTCCCCAGTGCCACCCCACAGGGCTCCCCACAGGCCCGGCCCGGCCTCTCACCTTCTGCACCGCCTGCCGCTGGCCGCACACACTGCAGCTCCACTTCCCGCTCCGCTTGGCCTAGGAGGGCACAGAGGGGGTCAGTGGCAGCCCGCCCCCCGCTCCTGCCCCCCACCCCGGCCCGCACCCACCTGCTGCACCTGGAAGAGACGGCAGGAGCAGCACCGCAGCACCCAGAACTGCGGCGCCATCCCGCCGCCCGCCCTCACCATGGCAACGCGCACTTCCGGCCACGTGACCGCCGCCACCAGCGAGTCGCCCGCTCTGCCCTCCAGTCCGCCCAGCGCCCCCTGGCGGCACAGCCCCCCCACAGCCCCCGCCGCTCCTTCTGGAAAGCCGGACAGCCGCCGCGGTCCTCCCACCGGCGGGATCACCGCAGCACCAAGGGGTGCGAGGGGAGCTGGGGGGCGCCGGGGGGGCTGCAAAGGTAACCCCCTGCCGCGGGGCAGCGTGTGTGCACCCGCCTGAAGCGGCATCGGCGCCTGCCACACTGAAAGTAAATACAGAGAAGAATAATTAAAAAAAAAAATCCAAAAAAAAAGGAAAGAAAAAAAAATTAACTGAAAAAAGATGGAAAAAAGAAAAATAAGAAGGAAGAAAAAACAATAAGAAAGAAAAGGAAAAAGAAAAGGAGGAAGGGAAAAGAAAAGGAGGAAGGGAAAAGAGAAAGATCAGACTCCAGCCACACCAAGTGCGCTCTTTGAGATCACCTCCATGGACAAAGAACAAGCAATATACCATGAGCCCAGAGAAATAAAAAGCAAAGTAGCTTACAGGATTCTGGTTCCTTTATTGAGTACGTGACAGATAAGACAGACAGACAGTGTAAAATCACATGTATTATTTGTACTTTTAAAAAATTACAATAAATTACTGAATAATTAGTAAAAGCAGTTTTACTAATGGCTGCTCTCCAGTGATACAGGACAGAGGAGGCAGAGAAGTATGTACCAGCTGTGAATACATACAGAGAATGTCACAAGGAGGAATTAACACTGAGTAGCACACAAAGTAGTGTTAAATGGGAACATCCACCTGTACGTGTCTTTCCCATCCTTTATATTCCAAACACCAGCCAAAAGCTGCAGCCAACCTTGCCTTCAGTGCGGGGTCTGCTCTCGCCCAGCAGCAGCTCTCCCCAGCCCTGCGAGGCAGATGCCTGCGTACTGAGATGAATTTATCTGTAGAACAGCATTAATTCTCCTCCCTTGGAGTGCACACCTTGCTACCAGAAGGCTAACTCTTAGTTTCTTCTGGTCTTAATTGATTAAAAAAAGCATTAACTCAGTCTCCCAGTTATTTTATCTCTAACTGGAAAGAGATCTAGTCTGTTGAGGTTTCCCATAATGGGCTGATGGCAGAGGGCTGCACTATGAATTCTTCCTCTTCAGGTACAAATGCCCTTTGATGTATAGCAGTTTCTAAAAGCACATCCATTGCTAGACTCTTTGTACAGGAGATGTTCAGAAAGGACACACTGAGCAGCTGCAGGTGGCACAACGCTCCTGTACATCTTCTGGCCCAAGCATTTGTGAGGGCTGATGGATCAGAGTATTTGTAGGGGTCCTCCTAAAAACTGGACCCATCACTAGCTAGTAAAAACAGAGTTAGCAGGGAACAATGAATGTTTTCTGTACCGATGGGGAAAGTCCAGCAGACCAGTGTGTCACTGCCCTGTAACGCTGAGGCTGATTCACTGACTTCTCATCTAGGAACTTGTTCCCTCGTTATAACTGTCATGAGCCCACTGACTGACTTAATATTCTTCTGCACTGAAGTCAAGGAGCTTGTGGCTTCCCAGACAAATGAAAAACAGGGGTTTTCAAAGAATTAGAAAAACAAATGCTAGAAAACCAGGCTTGTCTGAAAACTCCTGAATGCTGAAGGAGACAGTGATCATACACTATGAAAATCACATCTGAAATAAACCAGCAGATCCGAGGAACGTCTGTGTTTAGAACTTAGGGTGCTGGGGGCAGTGGGGCATATTTGCATTATAGCTGCTGAGTCACAGAACAGCACTGAAGAACTTACAAGACTATTTATAGGCCAGGGTCCTACAGGACTTGACTACACTGCATTAGCTCTCAGACTGGCAGCCAGAGGTGAACATGGTTTCAAGCCAGGCTGCATCTGCCGTGCAAGTTACTCAGAAACCTGCAGCAAACAAGGAAGGGCAGGCAAGGAGCGGTTACTGTCTGAAACAGAACTTCATTAAAATAAAAGATAGCAAAAGGCAGACATGCATAATTTATGCTGGTAATTCTATATGTCAGGGGCTATTAGGTTCTAATGGCTCTTGAGAATGTAAATTTAATTCTGTCAGCCAGAGTAGCCAAAGAAGCACCTACAAAAAACAGTCGCTGTCAGAAGCCCCTTATCAATTGGAATCTACTGTAATTGTGTAGTTACTGGTCTCTGATTAAACAACAACAACAAAAAAATCCCCAACACAAAATACCGAACCATCCTGCCATCTGCCACATTATCTCCGTTTTATCTCCCAAAGACAATTCCTGCTTTTTTGAGTTCACCCTGACACGGAGGAAAGTTCATAGTCACTGGATGAACTGAACTGCCTCTCTACTTTCTTCTGATCTTTGATCTTTTGGAGAATGTCGACCTTTTTCTCAAAGTAGTTTACAAGGGCTGTTTCCGTCAGCATGGAAGCTAAGATCTGCTCAAAAGAGATAGACCAGTCAGTATCAATGGTACTACCATACCTGGCAGCTGCACTGCTGCCTTCACAGCCAACCAGGACCGTGTCATCTGCAATGTCTTCACACTGCAAGGAGCCTGTGCTGACCATGGAGTAGGAAGACATGGACATATCATCTTTGGTTTCATCATCTGATAGCAGCTGTAAAGGAGAGCCTGGTCCTTCCGCTGACGCATCTCCTAAGGTTTGGTTCTCCTGCTGTGCTTTTTCAGGCTGAACATCTCCACAGGTTTTGTCCTCATGGTCAGCTTGGGGTTGCTGCTCCACTGCTGAATTCTGACTGTGTTCAGATGTTGGTGACTCCTCTTCACTCACAGGATCTTGGGTATTGTTTGCTCTGCAGTCCTCAGACTTCCTCATGGGCTTGTTGGAGAATTTTTTTCCAACCTCCCCAATTCGCAGAAGAAGACTGGCTACAGTGGCGATTGCATGGTACAGCTCTTGCTCCACGGGGTCCTCGCTGAACATGTTGTATAGAGTCTTGCATAACTCTATGAATTGTTCCTTCAAAAGACAAAGACCAAAAAAATCATACTTCAGGCTGAAAAAACTTGACAGCGCACAATCTTGACCAACTCCTTGTTTATTTGCCTCCCCACCAAGTAAGTGGCAACTTACTGTACTGATTCAGAACAGTTCAATACAGGCAAACGTTTCTCTCTCTGCTGTAGCAGCTAAATTGAGACATGACTAGCAATTTAATAGCGGTGGGGTTTTTTTGCTGACAGATGAACAGAGAACTCACACACTCACATCTGAGAAAACACAAAGTTTTACTTCTGTCCTGCTACACTTTTGTGGTCAGCTTCTAAGCATTTCCAAACTGGTTTAAGCAGCACCCATCAAGGAAATTAGAGACAGAAAAGATCACACCAGTCATCAGACTCTCATTGCTGTAACCACATTCTTCACTCTCCACCAAGCAGCTGTAACTCGAGGCAATGCAAAACCAAAAAAGCCAGACAGGTTTATGCAACTGGTGCCATATTTGAAACATACTGCTTGGGAGGGAAAACACAGATTGCAGTTCTTATAGGAAAAACTGGTCTGGAGGCAGAGAGAATCAAATACCTTTGGTGGAAACAAAGCAGTTTGTCCATGTCCACTGAGGAAGTCAACACAAATGTGTGGAGTTAAGAGGCTTCTAAAGCTCACCAGAACAGCAGGGCAATCTACAGGCAAGGACTGAGTATGCTGGCAAAGTGGCTGCACATACTGCTGAATTCCCCACTAAGCTGCCAGTTGTCTAACTGGAAACCTTCACGTTCATTTCTTACCTGACTCATTTTGGGGAGATCTTTAATGGTTTCTTTCTTGGACTCTTTTTCCTTGGCCCACATTCTTAGGTAGTATCTATAGTCCTGTGGACTGGTACCTTTCTCCTCTGCAAGGCAACAAGAAGCTGCTAGTGTCAGGTGGTTAACTGTTTCAGACTTAAGAAGTGAATGGAACGCTGTGCCAGCAAAAATCATGCTGGAAGCAGGTTTTATTGACAGTTCAGGAATGCATCTACCAGGAAGGCTGCACCATTTTCTCCTGGTTTATCTGATCCAGTTCAGTAAAGCAAATATTTTAACACTGCTGCCTTGGTCTGACTTCTCATAAATAACTCTGAGTTGACAACTTAGCAAACATGATGTACAAATGTTACGATCTTGGTATGTAAGAGTTAGAGCAGTAAGGCATGAGAGATTTACTTCCCAGCTTGCATCCCACTTTACCTCTGTCCTTGAGGGACACTTTGAAAGGTCTCCTTGATACAGCAATGGATGACGAACAGTTTATAATATGAGACAGACAAGACTAGAATGTCGTCTATTGATGATGAAATTACCTTTTTCTGGACCATTCTCATTTCTCCTTCCTTTATCATCTTGGGTTTCTAAAAAATTATGGAATTATAGAAGAATGATTAATAGCTGATTTTCAGCAATATAATACATAAAGAACATAAGACAACTCAAAATACACAAATTGAAATCATACAAGAATATATTTAACAGAAGTTCAATCTCAACACTCCCACATCATGTTTGGAGGAGTGAACAGAACAGGATGGAAGCAAGAGGCTGGTGGGATGAACCGGATAAAGCGCCACACTGAAAAGTGGGTTGAAGAGCTGAGATAGAGGGCAGAACTCTTAAAAGAAAGGGTGAAACACAGATATGAAAGACAGCTAAGCAACGTGATGGCTTAAAAACAAAGAAGTTCTGTTATCCAAAGCAAGATAATGAATGGAAAAAAAACCCAAACCAGTACTGAGCAGATGTATGACTAATACCTACACTCACCATTATTCACTGACTGAACTAACACTGTAGGAGTTATTTGTAGAGCCTAACTTCATGAACTTAGCTCCTGGTTCCCTATATTGTCACTAGACTAAAAGGGAAGTCCTGGCTCAACTCAGACTGTTAAAGTTAGCCACCCAGCACCAAACAGCACAATCATGCAATGTAGTTTTTCACTCAGATTTTTCTTTGAGCATTATTACGTTTTGGTAAACATTTAACGCAACTGGCATACTTTGATTTCCTGTTTGATAATCCCTCAAATTGCATTTTAAGAAATGCAGTAAATGAGTCTATACTAACAGTTTTATAATTCAATGGCATGCATCCTTATTCCTTTAAATTAGAAGACTATGGAGTAGGTACAGGTATCACCTACCCAGGCCAGCAGGCCTAGCACCCCTCACACTCTACTCTGGGTGTATTTTCTGCCTGCCGGTTTCTGGTGGTGAAATAAATTCTACTGAAAGAAGCCAGACAAAACCTATTTTGACCAAGGTTGAAACTCAATAGGCAGAATATATTGAAAGATATCTAATTACTTATAGCACTTTATTCATAGTGGGAGTGTCATGAGAGAGGAGCAGCAGCAACAACTTCAGAGTATTTAAAAGAGCACAGTGGTGCTGGCAGATGATATCAGCATTATAGCCATGCTCAATGCATGCACATAATCCATGGACTGACCTTGAGACTCACAGTGCAGGCAGAAATCCAGCTCTGAGACAAAAGGAGATACTTGAGCAGCAGAAAAAGGGGTTGAAGGGACAGTATCCCAGATAAAACAGAAGAAAAGGCCAGGCACAGACAGACAAAGAGAAGGAAACAAAAACAGGAAGAAAGACAATGAGACTTGCATGAAAACCCTCAATCATGGTGGGAGACAGGGGCTGGGTAAAAGCACACTGCTCCTCCTCGGCAGTCTACAAATATGCTTCAGAGCATGCTGTGTCCTGGATGAAATGGGCACTGAGGAGTTTAAGCTCCAAACCTCTTTCCCATCATGCAACAAAGACAGCGAACTCAAACACACCGGCAATCTTAACATACTGCCACCATGAGACCATGTCTTGTACAAAATCACTATTCACAGCACGTGGATTTATGCTGCAATTCCTGCCTAAACTGAGAGGTAAAGGCAGCAGTGTTGCATTACCTTCTGTTGTAACATCCTCTGTGAAGTAACTTGTGGCCTCCAAAGCAGACTCTGTCTCCTCTGGATTCAGAGCTGTATTTACAGAGAAGGAAATGTTAGGATTTCTAAGCTAACTGAACAGCAGTATCACTCACTTCATTACCAAAATCCACGAGGCATCCCTTTTGATTTGCGTGTCGGAACAACCCATGCTCAATCGTAGCAGTATACAGAAGCTATCACTCACCAGGAGGCAGATGCAGTTTGTAGAGTACTTTGAGTTTTTCAGTGAGGTCACCGTGGTACATCCCACCTGTGAAGAAAAAAAGGTTAAGAAAAATAACACTTAGGATAAAGAACCATCCTCTGCTCACAGACTTGGAACAGAACGAGTTCACATGCAATGAGGAAACATTAATCGCACAAGGCCCTGCGCAGAAGCAGTAAAGAAATCCAGAGCAAAGCTGCATCTTGTTGGTTTCCCAAAATGGGAAACTGCCTAGCAGCAAAAAGGCATCTTTTGTTCTGCCCGAGGCTTCCTGAAAGGCTGCCAACCCTCCCCTCATGACAGTGCAACCACCACTATCTCCTTTTAGTTCCCTGCTTGGAAAAAGACAGAAACACTTCATTGCAATATTCCATCATCTCTGAAAACACCACTTACTCATCCCTGTCACAAACTCCTTGAAGTTAATGAGAGAATCCCTGTTCTCATCCAGGAGCCGGAACAAACGCCCTGCTAGCACAGGCGTATGTGCGCCACAGGACCAGGGGGTCAAACTGATGAACAGCTCTTTGAACTGCTCCACATCTATGCGATACTGCTCCAGGTAAGGTAAACTCTGATCTCGGCGGGCAGCTGCAGCACGATTATTTCCCCAGTAACAGCTCATCAGATACTTTGCCTTTGGAGGGAAAGGATTAACAGGTCAGATTATACTACACTACAACAGTCCACGAGTGGAGACGGTTATTAGCTCAAGAATAGCATCGAGTAAGCAGAGAGGAGACATTTCAGGACACAGTTTATCTCCCCCATTATTCCGAGCGTTACTTCACTACAAAATAACACAAAATGAAGGAAGAGACAGGGATTTCACAAAAAGCACTTTCAAGTGAAAAATACAAAAAACATGACTTCAGGTTTGAACAAAATGACAGTCAGGCTTTACTGCAAAGGCAACATACAGCTTTTCCAATTAAGCCTCTCTGAGCCTACAGCACAGTGCAACTCAGTTCACAGTGACTTTGGTAAGTGTAGTTGGGTAATAACACTGTTATAAAAATACATACAGTGACAAACAGAGGCAAAGTACTTAAGTAATTTTGTTACAATTACAGATCAAGTCAATGGCAAACCTGAGAATGAAAACTGAGGTACAGTCAATTCTAGCTCCCCATTTGCAATGCTATGCGACATTCCTTTCTATTGACTCCACAATCTCTTTCTGAATAAGAATGGTTAAAATATGTGTTTGAAAATCATTTCAAATATCATTTGAACATGTTTTGGCCATCTTTGAGCAAGGGGAATCAATCAGATAGTAATAAGGCCAGTCTTACTGGCACCTTGTTAACAGAATGACACATCTGTTTCTGACAGGCTGGATCAAGAATCAAAGCAAAGTTACTGGTTCCCTTCCAACTTATTTTGGTATTTCTTCTCTCTGTGTCAGAACATTCTTCCTCACTCTAATTTCTTACCTTGAACACTACATACAGCTCTTCTAGTTCTTCAATAGAGAAACCAATGTCACCAGACACAGCTCGGACCTATAGTTAGGGAGAAAACAGAGTGAACAATTTGCTTCAAAGCTAGGAACAATTAAATACAACTCACTGAAAAATCTGTGTAACAGAAAAAAACAAGTGCAAGGGGATACAACACAGGATGGGAGGGAAAACATAACCATTCTAATACCTCCTATTGCTATGGATTACAGGTCAGGAAGACAGTTTCTGGTCAAGCAGAAACTGCTGACATTTTGCGCAGCTAGAAAAAATTGCTGCGCTTACTTCTTGTTTGTGCAGATCTGACTCTGCAAGACTGTGTTGCCCCTCCCTCTTGTTTTTATCTTCAGATGTTTGACTCAGATACATTGAAAAACAACAGTGAAAGAAGCATGTGGATGAGGTTCTCCACCTAGGACATGGAAAATAAATGCAATAGATACAGATACTCCCCTTTGGCCATGAACCTTTCTGTAAAATTCCCTAATGTGCTAGCATATTTCCTAAATGGCAGGAAAACAATTATCTGCTAGCTACTCTTCCTCAAAGATTCCAGGCAAGCAGTAAAACAGACAGCACTAGGCAGTGGAGGCTATTACAAGGCCTACAAGTAGTTTTTATCTCCTTCCACGCCAAATATCTAATTCAATCATGTCCTAAGCACTTCAACCCATTTTATTAGACTAACTAGAACCATGTGAAGAAGAAAACTGAAAATCCATTGTTCCAGCCAGTAAATCCAGTTTTCACAGGAACTGCAGTTCTTCAAGTCACTCAAAACTGGGTCTGCTACAGCACAAATGTTCTAGATGCTCACAGCAAAACACAGTCCATCAATACACCATTTGGTAGCTCATTCAATATGGGAGTCACATACCACACTCTTCTTGGCTGTATCCTCCAGAGACTGGATCACTTTCAGCCTTTGTTTAAAACGCATTTGTTCAATGTCATCTGCCTTCAGATTGCTAAATTTCTACAAGAAAGGAAGCAGACCAGGTCAACATCATCTCCTAAAGAAAGAATAATCCCTGTTCAATTACATGTTCTTTAAGAAGCATACTATCCCCTCAGAGATGATCTAAAATCCCTAGAAGCTTTTTACAAGCAACAAGAAGATGAGAAAAAAGTTGAGCTCTATTCCCTATTCACCCCTGTCCTGCAAAAGAAGTCATGCAGAATTCATGAGAAACCCAGCATCAGAGGTTTCTAAAGAACAGCTGAAAATGCATCTGTCAGGACTGACAGAAATACAGATCTGCAACAGCCAACAGCGTTAGGCTCTACTCATACCAAACAGGTGGATTAATGGCTTGAGCCTGCACTCAAGCACATCAAGCTATGAACACTGTTCGGTATAAAACAAAGTATAAAACTGGATGTTAGTTGACAAAAATCTCTTGGGCAAAAACTAAGCCAGAACCTTACCTCATAGGATGTTTTGATGAGTTCAAAGATATCGATTTCAAGTGGCGGGTCATCTCCACTCGTCAATAAGGCATGCAAGTGGGGAATAGGGGGAGAGACACTCTGTCTGTTAACTACATTGTCCAAATACCTGTGGGGAAAAAACAGAACAGATGCAAGACTCCAGGATTAGTGTCTAGGAAAAGAAATAATACCCTAAACACATCATTCCCAACTTCTTTGTATCACTGATTTAAATATGTAGGAAAATCTAATTTTTCTCAGCTAAGGTACAATCCTACCCTCAATGTACCTGAAGTAAAGTTGACTTTCCCCCTGGTTTTGGGGGTATTTACTCTTTTTAAAGGGGGCTTCTAGTCATAAGCTGAAGATCTTACTGCATATAGAAGAGATTCACATTTCAAACAAGAAAACCTTACATTTAAGAGACCTGGGAGATACTTGCTTGGAAAAGTTTTATATTTCTAGAAGGCAATACCTGCCAGGATTTGTTAACAGTAGATCAGAATTCTTCTGTGAATTTCAGACCAACAACTCTTTGGAATTCAAATTCAAACTGAGATGCAAGAATGCATTATGCTGCAAAGCAATTAATTCCAGAAATACAGGATTCCTCCACACTTGAGCCAAAAATTAATTTCAGCTGTTGTAGAAAGCAATAGCAAACCTCTCTGGAGCTCGCTTTTCATGCTAGTGTTACCTGTGACCTGCTATGTAATGGAATTAGGTAGGAAGAGATGATGACTAAAAGGGTACCATTACTATTCAGTTATAAATAAGAACAACAAATGGTACCTGCCCAGAATAGTCATAGCTTCACCTTCATCACAGCACTGCAACAACTTCTCCATATTGGCATCAAGTATGGCCAATGACACCTGCAAGATAAACTTGATTCCCTCATAGAAGAAACAGTCAACAATGACCACGGCACTCTCAAAGGGCATGACACTGAGAAAGAGAGTGAGAAACCAGGAAAGAGATATGGTGGAAATCACTCCTAGGTCCTGCATCTTTTCTGACAGCTGTGGAAGATACTCTCGTGTAAGTTCCTCAAAGATGCCTTGGTCCACCAATGCACCTGGGGAAACAAACAAAACCAACGGTAGAACTCAAATTGGTGGTATTATGGTACTATACTGAAGCTGATCAATTACTTAAACAAAATAGTGCGAGTTCACTTTGACTTCATATAAGTCTCTTAACATGAGAACTGAAATTAACACATTTATTTAGATTTGTTCCCTGTTCTCAATAAAACCAACACCTTTAGATAGAAACTATTCCAACATTGCAGAGCATGCAGAAACAGAATCTCTCATTGATGTATACAGTTTCCCTGAAAGGAGGGGTGGAGGATTACTGGTGTTATGATATTTACATCAAACTAAACTCTTTTACACAGACCAACTTTAAAAGCCCATGAAGCGGTGCTTTCACTAACCTTTCCTGGGAGCCTATTCCAAAGATATAATACATCATTCAGATGGGTAAAAAATAACCCAATAATTTTCTTCTAGATATGCCTCCTTATTGCTAAGGGTCCCTCCTGCTACCAATTTTTAGTGACTTCATCTTCCTTGTTACTACAAGGTAGTACTACTACCTTGGTAGTCTGTAGTGTCTCTTCCTATGTCTCCATCACACACCTGCAACTTTAAAGGGAACAGGGTTGTGCTTCATCATCTTTAAAATGCATCACATTTAATTCATTCTGAACAACAGAATGTTCCTGAGACATGCTGGTGCAACTGTAGCTGAAAATCCAGGCTCCAGCATGAACTTGACAAAGACTCACCCACTACTCTTGTGTTGTAGTAATCTGGCAACATCCTCTCACATAAAGCCACTAGGAGCCAGAAAGCCTCTTCCTCGTTGCAGTATAGCAACAGCACTGATGTAACAATGTTCATGGCCTACAAGCCAGCAGAGTCATATACACAGAGGAGAAAAACATGAAGATGTTCATGAAAGCTCTGTCATTACAGACCAGCTAAACTTAAAAAGCTTGAATACAACAAAACTGTCCCCAAGAGTCACATCTGTTTCCAGCTGTTACTAGTATCTGAGTCAATAGATGACCTTGAGCCGATTTACCTTCCTGTTTTGGTTTCTCTGTTTGTGAGGCAGCAAATAATACAACTACTTTTTTTTCAAGCACTTTCATTCAATGTGACTAAGTATAATTTTCAAAGTTTTCATAGAAAGCTTTGTAACAGTTTAGTCATAACAGAGCAACATGAGAACCTCCAATACCAGAGCAATACACAAAATGAATCTGAATTTCCACTGAGCTGTTTCACAAACCAGCAACTGGCTCAATTTTCATGACACTGCCCATATGCATTACCACTTATTTAATTGCTCTTTTTAATGAAACCAGAAGATGGTTTTGTTGAACTAGGAAAACGTCTAGCAGGAAAACTAGCAACAGACTCTGTTATTACACCTAACAGAAATGTGCCGTCTATTTAAATGCTGCATCCAAAGGATAGTTAAGAGATCTTGCAACAAAACCACTTCTTTCCTACTCTCACACCACCACATGGACAGCATGAAGGAAAAGCTCAAAACCAAACAAAAAAAAATGCAGGAAAAGCCAAGTCAGTCATGGTCACTGTGTAGGACTAACAAGCCTCAGAGTTCTTTCTTACCTGACAGTACCCAATTGTTGGATTTCTGAATGCATAAGCTGTTAAGACCCTCCGGAGGGCAGCAATTCCCAGCTCATTCTGGAAGGCAGGATGTTCTGGCATAGAACGGTGCAGATCTCTCTCAATTTCCTCGGTAGCAAGATTGTACTTTCCCATTGACTTTTCCACAAGATCTGCATAGTAACCAGGATGAGTCACCATCTCATTCCAAGCCCCTGTAATGACAAACACTGCTTCACCTCTTGAGCTCTGGAGTACAGATTTCATGCCCACAGTTTCCGAGACGAGGCAGCCAGGAAGCACTACATGAACTCATCAACTACAAATAGATATGAAAGTACAGTAACAAACTCATTGTTAAATCATCATGTTAGAGTTTATGTACCAACACTGAAACCCAGACAAAGGAGGCCAAAGAGCTACCATGCTCATGAAGAAAGTCATCTCAGCAATGCAATCACTTTTTTGCAAAGCATTTTTAGCAAAACCATCCATTCATGTGGAGTTAACCTGTAATTAATTTCTTCAGAAACAAGCTAAGATTTATACCTTTTCCTTTGAGATGTGCAGAAAGCTTATTCCTGCTACCTGTCAAATATCCGGCACAACATCCTACCTGAGAAAAGGAGCCACAGCTCTCCACGAAGATTCTCTGGTATTCCTTTTTGCACCAGCTCCCTAGTCCTGGCAGTGCGATACATACACATCCCTCGCCCATATTCAAAGAAATGAATGTTCCAAGACTCTTCCTTCATCTTCTCCTTTGCCTTCACAGGAACAAATATGGCCATTTTAGAAGATTAATGCATTTTTATGTTTGTAGGAAAGGTAATTTCTGGGTATACTGAGGCCTGTGCTTAACAAGAGGAATGCATTGTGACATGTAAAGCCTTCCTCCTCCCTGCTGAATGAAAGGGTGTTTGCTAATCTACACTGTTCTGAATCAGTTCTGACCTTGCTTAAAGTCATTACAACACTAACGTGGGCTGTGCAACAGCATTACACTGTGCAAACCTCCACAAAAATGCAAGCAGAACCATGGCCTACGATGATTAATTAGCATGCAGATACCAGTTCTCTGCTTTCTTGATCTGAAGAAAAGTAGTTCTTCCCAGACATGAATTTACATCCCAGAAGCATGTAACACCAATTTTGCAGTCTCTCCTCAGGTATCTCAGATACCTCAGTACTGGTAAAGCAAGCTGATGGTCAGGTTACATCTATGCAGCACTATCACTGTGACAGACACAGCAGTGACACTGCAGGACTGATGAGGGATAAAATGCATCTTCAGCCCTAGAGCAGGACAGCAAATTTGCAACCTACTGCAAGCTACTTAGACTCACTTGTTTTAGGTTAAAATAATATTTACCCCTTTGGGTCCCAAGAGCTCCTCGGAATTTCTTCTGAAGAGTTTGAGTAGTCCCTGTGAGGCTGTTGGCACTTCCCCCGCACAGAAGTTGACAGGTCGACAGCTGAGAGCAGGCGTGGGGCTAACTGCAAGCGGGCTGCTGGAAGGCAACTCTGGAACCTCCTGAACAACAGAACATAAAGCATCTGAGATCAGGCAGCCTCCCTGCTCTGCTAACTGCCTAACAAAGAGACAGCACTTGCTGGCAATGAACACTGTTAACATAACTCTGAGAAGCTGGCAAATGCTCCTCCCAGCTATTTCCTTAGTACCTCGGAACCAGGATCGGCCAAATTCCACTTCCATTCTC
This sequence comes from Falco punctatus, assembly GCF_963210335.1. Lineage (NCBI taxonomy): Eukaryota > Metazoa > Chordata > Aves > Falconiformes > Falconidae > Falco > Falco punctatus. The sequence goes on along the minus strand of NC_137588.1, from coordinate 59,142,217 downwards.
TGTCGCTGCCACATGGTTTCTTGGATGGCGTTCTTTGCAAGAAGTCAGAGATTCTCTGTACCAAGAAATCCCGGTCTTTCAGATTGGCAAAGAAGAAGGTCATTTTACTTTTAGTGCTGATGGACAGAGGGCTGGGCAAGACACTGGAACTATCTGCTTTCTCAACTATTGTCACCTAGAAAACAAAGACAAGGGCCATTTGGATCTAGCAGATTCTCCATTATCTGTAAAGCACCACATACAAGACAGAACCACACAAAAGACAAGAAAGGTCTGTAGCCTTATTATATGGCAAAAAAATCCCCACCTCCCTGAGTGGAATGATGAGATGACAGGCCTCCTCTGCCTTGCTGGCAAAACAGATGTAATTGTTGGAAACAAACATCTGGCCAGGAATATGCATCTTGTTGAATGGTGTCCACAAGGTACAATCTGTATGTCCATCCAGGCATTCATCCTTGGGCAGCCGGAAAGTGGCACGGTAGCACTCGTTTTTGGCTCGAGCATCCAGGTCTCTGGAGAAAAGTAAAGAGTAGTCCCCAGAGTTTTTTTCTCACTTGAAAACCCCATTCAAATACTAATCTTAAGTGTTCATTGCAATCATAACCTTCAGACTGTGCTGCGTATTCTTAGTATTCATTTCTCTAACTGAGATGCCACCCCTTATCTGACTCCTCTTTCAGCCTTCAGACATACTTCACTGACAAGGTATGTCCTGCAATACAAGATAAAATATGCAAGTGCATCTGTGAGACTTAAATGTTACATCAGATTCTAAAACTGCAGAGAACAGTCCCCAGCGGAAGGTTTTATTACAATACAAAGGTATATTACTTTCTGTAAATGTTCAACTTCATACAAAGAGGCTGATGTAATTTTCTTCTTTCACTATTTTTTTAAAACAAGATTTTCAACAGTTTCTAGTTGAAAATTCCTTCTGACTAGTGCCTACTCATGCCTGAGAAAGACATGAGGTGTGTGTGTATTCAGTTCCAATTTGGGATGGAGAAAAAAAGAATAGCGAGAGGGCTAATGACTGAAGTAAGTGATGCAGCCCCTAGAGTGAGAAAACCCCAGCGGCACCAAAGAGCTACACAGTAATGCAGATTTATTATTACAAACCCCTATCATCTTTTTTCTCTTCTCACTGCTGGAAACATATACCTCTTTAGTGCAGAGATGTTCTTAAGAGGCTTCCTGGGCTTTGGGAGGGACTTGTCCTGTAGGAAGCTCTCATTATCCAACAGCTGCCGCATAGCAATGTTAGCCAACTGCTCCATCAGCTTGAATGTCTCGTTGATGTTGAGAAACATGGAAAAATAAAGTTCACTGTCCCTTGTGCTTACTTTAATGCACTCAGGGAACAGCAGTGTAGCATTTTTTTCTAGCTGGGTTACATCCACCCACTGGATCACCAGTGTAACTGAGGGAGAAAAATTCAGAAAAACCTACTATTACAATTTGAGGCAGAACAACGAACTATCAGAAATGAAGCTCAAATAGCCAGTAAGCTCTCAGTGTAGCAGCATTTTTCCCCTTACACATGGACAATTCTTCTCCTCATACATTTACTGGCTCTCCAAAAATACTTGGAAATAATCTTTGGGATTAACTAGACTAGAAATAATGCAGTTCCAAAAGGTCTCTCTCTCATCCAGTAAATGCTTTCAAGTACAATTACTCAAGTTTTCATTCTTTCCAGCTTTAGACTCGGGAGCTGAAGCTTTGTAAATACTGGGTCCTGGCAGTAGCTCCAAACAAAACGCACCAAGGTAAAAATAAAAATATTGCTTAGTTCTCTAATACAATTTAAGTAAAGCTTCAGGTGTACTTGTACAACTTGAGAAGTGATTTGGAACTCAGGCATTCAGTCTAAACATCACTGAAGTGCCTGTAACTGCAAGGACTGATCTATGTGTTATGCTAGAGCTCAAAGGATTGCTAAAAGGAAAAAAAAACCTGTAAGATTTAAAAAAAGTTCACACACAAGATCATTTGCAATCAAAAAGAAATGGCAGAAAAACAACTAGAAGGCTTGTAACTCACCCTCTTTGCCCAGCAGAAAGGAGTAGAAACAGAGGTGATTGACAGTGAGGTACAGCCAACCCTGCCTGGGCACGCGCCCCTTCCAATAGCTGCAGGAATAGTAATTGACCAACTTCTCCACCTCAGGCATCCCAAACTGCTTCCGCATCTTCACTTCAGCCTCTTTGAATTTACCTGGATCTTCTTCACTCTGGGGCTGCTCATTCTTGTTCTCTTCAGCAATAATTCCCTGAAAGGACACAAAATCATAGAATTGTTTAGGTTGGAAAAGACCTTTAAGATCATCAGGTTGGAAAAGACCTTTAAGGTCAAGTCCAACTGTTAACACAACACTGCCAAGCCTAACACTAAACCCATGTCCCAAAGTGCCACATCTACACATTTTTTAAATACCTCCAGGGATGGTGACTCCACCACCTCCCGGGGCAGCCTCTTCCAGTGCTTCACAACCCCTCTGGTGAAGAAATTTTTCCTAACATCCAACCTAAACCTCCCCTGGGGCAATCTGAGGCCATTTCCTCTCGTCCTATCACTTGTTACCTGGGAAAACAGACCAACACCCACTTCACTACAACCTCCTTTCAGGTAGTTGTAAGAGAGTGACAAGGTGTCCCCCAAACCTCCTTTTCTCCAGGCTAAACACCCCCAGTTCCCTCAGCTGCTCATGAGAAGAGAAAAAGAAGAAGCAAAAGGGAACATGCCTGCTGACAGACATAATAACACAGCAAAGCCACAGCAGCAGTCCGGCAGAGAAACAAGAAATACAACACCGCATTATTATTTCTCACCACATTAGAGAAATAGTAAAGACATGCAGGAAGAGCAGTCAGATAGTCTAGGATCTGGGATCTGCTCCCAAAGCATTCATGTTTAACATTTGACTGAGTTTCTTACGGCTGGCTTGGTAACACTTCGAACACCCTGCAGAAGAACTGAAGCCTATTTTCACTTGCATACATGTTTCTTCAACAGGAAGAAGATAATCTGCCAGGAAGGGCAGAATTTTACAGTCTGTCAGATCTTGACTGGCCAGAAGGAAAAACAAATGACCACGACCTCTCTCACACAGACACACACAGACAATACAAAGAGTCTGACAGGAGTACTGAAAAAGCTCAATTGCTGATGTTCAATAAAACCCTGTATTTCTAAGTTTCTACTCTGGAGAATCTGTGGGCTGGGACTCTGAAGTGTGTTACCTGCTCAATAAGCAGAGACACCTGTCCGACTCAGAAGTCAGTGGAAGTTGGGGTGCAGCTCCTTTACAACCTAGATGCCTTTTAGCCCACTGTGGCAGGGCAAGTACATTGCTAGCAAACTAGAATTCTCCCATATTTGTTGCTAGATGAACCCTCACTAAACATTCTTTCTGCATCAAAGGTATAATTGGCAAGGATTTTGAAGATGTATTGTATTTTAATTAGTAGGAGGATCCTAAGCAGGCTGTTCCTTCAGATCTACTGCTTGTAACCTTTTCCCCTCCAAATATATTTGTCCAGTGTTATGACTGTAGCATGATGCTGGTAATACTGTATGCATTCCATGGCAAATTCAAACGCATGTGTCTGAAACGGGACCAGAGAGGACTCTTGCAATGGAGCTCTTGCTGCCTCCCTTGGGTAAAAAATTCTTACAGCCACCTCCCCCTTCTTTCACAGGATCTGGAAGTCCTTCAGGGAAACATGTCGCTTACATGTATCTTGCCCTTGACAAAGGTGGTGATATCTTCTTCATTATCAAAGATGGACAGAGTCTGCAGTAAGTTATTCTCCAACCATTCCCAATGCTTTGTGATCTCTTTACGAGATGATCCTAATTCAAGGGGTGAAAGATGATGGGAAGAGAAAAGAAAAAAGAAATTAGGACAAGGTATTTTATCATCCTGGTTCACAGCAGGAAACTAATCATTACCAAACAATGTTCAGGACAAATCAAACACACCAACTGCATACATGTCAAGGGTATTTCATGTACAACAATGTATTATGTTCCTAATGAAATGTCTCCACTGCCACCAAGGATCATCAGCACACTATCAACAGATCATCTTATTTGCCAGTGCACACTAAACACAGCTTTTTTTCCCAGACAAAAAGCATTCTTATGTTCCAGACAAGAAGTACTTTTTAAATTCCTGGTATTTGAGAACAAAAAAAAAAAAAAGCAAAAAAAAAAAGCAAAAACCAACACTTTCAGAAGAACCCAGAAATTTCAGAACAACTGAACTTTTTACACTTACAAAGAGGTTCCATTACCCATGGGCAATGGTCAGTAGAGTGCACAAAATTCCAAAACAAAAAGCAACCAAAATATTAACGTAAGTTCTTTGCTTTCTTAAATAAAAAATGTCTCAGCAAACTTTCTATCAGTTAGTTGTCTTTAACCATACAGTCTACAGCAGTTCACAAAAGATAAGGTTCACTGTATAACAATTTAAAGAACCTTCCTATAGAAATTTGCCTTAGTTAGTTGCCATTAATTAAGATTTGTATTTACTGCAAGATTTCCTCCTCTCTATTGATAGCTATCACTACACTCTCTAGCAGACAGATAAACAATGCAGAAGAAATATTAAAAAAAAATCAATTTTATTTTAATAAGGTAAGAAACACTGTTAAATGCAGACAAAAAGAGATCTGTTTAAATGCAAGTCAAAGCTATTTGCAAGTTTCTCTTTGCCAAGTTCCAGTAGATTTATATTTTGAGGTTTCATACCAAAGCAGTGGGATATCCAAAAATGTTAGCAGCATGCCTCCCTCTACTCAAGTTCTCTGCGAGTAGGTTGGACCCCTCTGTGTGGTTAATGATTGAAAAGAAGAAAGCAGCAAACAACAGAAGCAGCTCCCTAAAGCTATTGCTCTACCTGACTTAATTTTTTAGAAGGCAACTTCAGCAATGAAATAGTATTCATGTATTTGTAGCTGGACACCTAACCACAAAACCCAATGCCAGCTAATCCGTGGTTTCATAAGAAAAAAACCCTCCAGGACGTGAAACCAAAACACTAGAAGCAAGTAAGCTGTCTTGTCTCAAAGGACTGCAGGGCTGTAAATTTCAGTTTGTGTGTACAGCCCCAATGGATTAGGTAACGAATATTTTTTCTTTTGCCTCTGTGTATAAGTTTACTTGACAACTACACTAGCCATCTGACAATGTTTTTAAAGGATAAATGATTGAGTAATACAAAATGGCTTATTTTAAGGGCACAGAATTATCAATTATAGGATGCTTCAGTTGTGGAAAAAACCCACAGATCCAGCAACAACGGCAGGGCAATAAACTCTGCATTCTGTTTTGTATTGTGAGCTGCATCTCACATCTAGTGACAGCAGACAAATTGCTAAAATAAGCCAGGCCACAATAATTGACGGTTTTCTAAGAACAATGTTAGGACGACATACATGAAGAAGTAAAAATCTGTAATTCCTACGAAGAGAGTTGTAAGAACAAAGTGCTGACAGGCTGAAGCTGCATGCATGACCAGAATGCTGCCCACTAGTATCTACACACGATAAATTGCAAATAAAAGATATGCATTTATAACTTTAAGTGAATGACAGTACTCTTACTTTGACAATAAAATCAGAACCAGATATGATTACAAAAATACTGTGGTCGAAGGCAATATATTTACTCCAGCATAATAATTTATCAAACTCCATTCAGCTGTTATATAGCCCACCTCATTTTACCATCCTGCATCACTTAAAAGTAATTGAGATATAGAGAATATCAACTAAAACACTCCCAAAATTGTGCAAAATAACTCACTCACTGAGTGTCAAGATACTATAAAATTTCAGATTTACACCATATAGCCACTAAATATTCTGCTTTTCCCTATGCAGTTTCTGGCCTGTCATCTTGTTTTTCTGTCTTTCTTCCTCTCTGCCTCCACCTTCCTCACAAGGGAAACTGAGTTTCTGTGAAACACAGCAACTTCTACACTCCTCCTCTGCAGAACTTAAGTAGTTCTTCAAGGGAGGATACTGTGTTTGTTGCCAGGGGAGAAGACAGGACCAGGGAAAGCAAGACACGAACATCTGTGGGCTTAGCAAATGATTACTTCATGCTCATATTTTATGTCTCAACCACAAAGTGAGAAGTGAAGATTCTTACTATAAACAAAGTCAGTCTTACAAATATGTCTGAAGTTATTTTCTTTTTAGTAACCAGTAGGACCTAAAACCTTAATCAAAATTCACCACCAGCTATTAGAAGGTTGTACCATGATATCCTAACATAGCAGTTACATTTCTCAAATAGAAGAGGTTAAGGATTCTTGATGTTTTAAAAAAATGTTATTGTAATATATTTTATGGATATAGTATACCTATACATCTATTATGGGCTAGAAATAGCAGAAAAAAATAAATTGGATCAAGACAGTAAAGAGATTCCTCAAAGAGCGTTTGGTGCTTCGAACAACGTTACATGTTTCCATCTTGTACCGTGTTCTTGGTAAGCAGGTTTTGGCACAACACTCATCATCCCACAGCAATCTTACCACGGTTTTATTCTCTGAACAATGTCACTATGATCTTGCAAACAGATACACCTTGGAAGAAAGAAAATTCATAACACCTGCAGAAACAGAAGCTTTTACAGAGCCTTAAGTTCCTAAACTATAGTTTAAACAACACTGAGAAGTTTTGTCATTTCTGACATCTTCCACTACTCCACCAGAAGCTCTGGAAAGTTTCCTGAGCAGTCACAGAATACTCCTATGTGGGGTTTCTCATCATCTGAACTAAAACCCCAATAGAATAACACAAATCCAGCCCCCGACAAGAGTCACATCAATACATACCGCACGCCACTGCCCAATACACTTGAGAGTCCTGAGTCTGGTGCAGAATACGGTATGGGGCAACCCTGGCACTGGAATCCAAAACCACATCTAATGTTCCCACAAGAAGGCCTAGGAGGCAAAAAGAGAGAAATTAAAACAATGCAATACCAAGAAGAATTGGGTTAAGTAAAAATAAAGGATCAACACTACAGAAAAATGCCAATATACGTATTATGTACACTGTGAGGGAAGAGCAATGACACTTGGTCAAGAAAACGAAGACATACATCCAGTCACTGCAGGCAAACTACCTACAAACCAACTACAGCCAATCCCACTGGCAATGGATAAAGTTTAGATGGCAATTAAATGTCTACTAAACCTCATTATAATCCTCTATCTTCCTAGGAGAATTCTCCAACAGAAGTGAGATGCATTTTCCTCTCTGGGGTTTCTATTGCTAATAGTGATTTCTAAGTCTACTAAACTAAAACACAGAAGAGTTTTCAATGTTGTATCTTTCAGCATCAACTATGCAAACAGTAGGTAAGATAACTCATCCAAAATGGAATCAAATAGCTCTAGAAAAACTGGTACTCACAGGTCTCAGTGATGTTTCTAGAAGTACTTCAATTAAAGAAAGAAAGAAGGCATAGAATCAAAAATTTTTGTAATAGAGAAGTCAAAATATTTTTAGGTGACGTTAAACAAAAAAGCAGGCACCTCCAAAATAAATGCTGACAGGCTTTGTAAAGCAAATCCGTTTATTTCAATTAAGTCTGTTTACTAGATGAATAAAATATTTAAGATGATACTTTGCTTTTTTTAGTCTAGGTAACATACTATTAGCATCTTTAAGGCAAATTAATTTTGCAACAACCTCACCATTAAAAATTTTCTAACATTACAACCTGGAGAGGAGCGTGGTTGCTCCTCTGGATCACTGGGAGGCCCAGGCTCAATTCCCTATGGTTTGGGTAAGTCTAAGCAAACTGTACCCATCCATATCTCATTCATTATCATGATACACACTACTTCCTCCCCTTTATCTCTCTTGGCTATCCAAAAGCAAGTAACAGATTAGGAATAGACCACTGACTATACTTCAAGGGAAACACCATCCATAAAGCTCATCTGGTAATCCTTAAAACATACACATATGTACCCTGCACAGCAGGATCTCAGTTTTGGCTCCAGGTTTCTTGTGTACAGTTTTAGGCAGAATACTAATTAAAAAGTCATTTTGAACACTTCCTGTAATAATACTGAAGGTGTTAGATATCGACATATGGACTGGTAACAAGACACGTTTAAGAACCTGAGTATGACAGCAACTTAAAACACCTTTCCAGCTTGGCTGAGTATCTACATTCTAACGCTAAAATGTCAACTTGCAGTTGTGCAGCTCCTTAAAGAGGACACGTGGCTTCTAACACCTAGGAGCTCTGAAGAAGAATCTCCCACCGAGTTAAACGAGCTCAAGAAGTAAACTGGCTCAAAGCATCAACCATTTAATAATAGGTGTTTAAATGTTGCCAGAATAGCACCAGGTGTCATTTCTTTTTGTAAAAACATGGGAAATTCCGTCGTACAATTACGTATCTACATGACAAATGCTACGAGTTACATTACATAAAACAAGAGCAATTCAGAATGATTTGGAACATTGTGAAAAGATGAAATATGCTAAGCATGTTTATCAGCTGCGTAATTTCTGTACTTAAGTCTATTTGGTTAATAGGGCTAATGCATGAAACTGGCTGCACGTAATTCTCAACTGTAAAAAGCACATTTCTGTTATTCACGTAACTGTAAGCATTTTGCACAGACATGGGGTATTTTAAAAGTGAGGGCATTTTTTGTTGTTGTTAGCATCATGCCTTGGTGATGGTTACGTTATTTTAACTGTTTGTGTCACCACACATGGCGATCGGGCACATGGACACAGGGCAGGTTTCAGTGGGCTGCACCCACAGAACTTCACCCTCGGCCCAGCGCAGTTTTTATATTAATTCAAAACTACATCTTACTTTCATCCTCTAAACCTTGGAAAACCCACACAGACACACAAACAATAGAAAGAAAACACCTCGATAATTCATGGCAAGGTAATGACCAAGAAGCCATTTTTGAGAAGGGAAGATGCTCCCAGCCCCCCCCCCCGCCCCGCTCCGCTAGTCACTGGCCCTGGCTGGCCACCAGCACCCCGGCAGGCCTGGCCACCAGCACCCTCCCCGCCGTGCCAGGCGCTGCAGGGCCCGGCCGGGGGGCAGCAGGCGCGGCCACCGCCCCCGAGGGCCTCCAGCGGCCGGGCGCCGACGGCGGGGGCTCTCCGGGGGCCACACACAGCGGGGAGTGGCCCGGGGCGAGGCGGAACGGGCCCACCGCGGCCGGCGGGGCCCTCACCTCCCCCCGCCGCCCCCAGCCCCAGCCCCGCCGCCCCGAGGCGGGCAGCTCCCGCCCCGCCCTCCGGGACCCGCGCCGCGGCCCTGGGGCGGCCCCGCAGCCCCCTCCCCCGGCCGGGCCGGGCCCTGCGGGGACACAGCAGCGGGGCAGGAGCACCCCCCGGCCGCTGCCCGCGCAGCGCCGGCCCCGAGGCGGCCGGGCCAGGCCGGAGCCTCCCCTCAGCCCCGCCGCGCCTCACCCGTGAGGCCGCCCCCTTTGCCGTGTCCCCGCCGGCGCTGGAGCAAGAAGAAGGGGTTGGCCCGCTCCGTGACCCACAGCGCGCCGGCCAGCAGCACCTCCTCGGGCCCCAGCCACATCGCGGCGGAGCGCTCGGCGGGGCTGGGCTCGGCCCGGCCGGAGCGGGCAGGCGGCGCGGGGGGAGCGGCCGGGCCGCGCCGGCGGGTCACGGGGCCGCGCCGCGACCGGCGGCCACGGCGCCCTCTAGCGGCCCGGCTCCCTTACTGCGGCGGGGCGGCGCCGGCTGCCGCCGTGGCGCGGGAGGGTGGGCCGCGGCCCCGCAGCGGAAGGGTTGCGGGTTCGAGCCCCGCTCCCCGGGGTGCGGCGCCTGCCACCTCCTCGGTGGGCAGTTGGGGTTCATCTCTGGGCTCTGCAGAGCGGGTCCCCTCCGCTGCCTCTCGGTGGCACTGCACTGAAAAGGCCTTTGCCAGGGCGGCTTGAGTTTGACGAGAGCAATGGGCTTATATAGTAAAATATCAGGCAAAGGAGAAGCCTTCCTGTGCAGCCCTGTGGGACCAGCTGAAGCTGCCATTAAGATCGATTATTTAAACGCTCCCTCTCGTCGTACACGCAGTAATTTATTAGCTACAGACTCCCCCAAACTGCTGCCCCCACTGCTGCCCTCACCTGCAGCCCCGCGCACCGTGGACACGTCCAGCTCTCCTGCCAGGCTGGCAATACCTTCCCCTCCCCTCTGGGGAGATGGAAATCCATTTTCCATGTGCCCTTTCTGCTGCAAAGCACATGCCCCTCCAGCACCTCAGCCCTGGCAAGGTCCTGCTCAGCCCTGGGATGTGCCAGGCACCCCACGCCTGGCAGCCCCCCTCAGTTTCTTCCTCATTTTGCAGCTCTGGAGCCCACGCAGGGCTTGCAGTTGAGTCCAGGGATGGTCTCTGCGGCAAACAGGAGCAGAAGATGTGGTTCCTTCTCGCCTCTTGGCCAAAGAGCAGCTTCAGAGTAACTCAGTGAACAGCTTTTCTTTTTTTAATAACCATTAGAAAGGCTCCCTGCGAACTCTCAAAGTGTTACAACAGCAGAAAAACGTGGATGTCTACCATCTCTGTGCTCACTGCCCCACTCCCAGGAAGGTGGGAATGCTGTGTTTTCTTTTGGCTATAAATCCTTTAACCCTGGGCTGATCTCTCTTCTGTGTTAGTGCCCTGCCCTAATCCCAGCTGGAGCCTTTGTACACTAATATAAATAAATACCCATCAGCTGGCTTGGCTTTCAAAGCTCTGCCTTCATCCCTGTGACATGCCCGTGTTTGAGAGCAGCATGGTGGTTTTGGAAGGCTGGATGCCCTGTGGGAAGGGTTCAAGCAATGGGAGAAGATGCTGAAGGATCCTTCTGTGTTACTACCTCTGTTCGTGCTCGCTATGTGCCACCTTTCAGGTGGCAAATCCTGTGGGAAGGTGGATTAGCGTCTCCTGTATATTCATAAGCCACTTTGAACCATGTGGCCTTTAATGGCCTGAGATTTCTAGGCACTAGTGTAGCAAAATGAAACCAGTATTTACTGCAGAGTAAGAAAAATCCTCTCTGAAAATGGATCTTTTGATGTTGTTCCACACTGTCTTCTTAAGGTGTATATATAAGAAATACTGACGGGACTGGAGTCACTGGGCAATGCTCTCATCCTCCTGCATCTTGGCAGACACCAAGCTCTCAAACTCTGTATTTTTAAATTGATTTTTATTGAAATGTAGTACATTAGCAAACGCTAACTAATCGGTATACACTATTAACATATTGGCATATACCACGTAACTACGATACAGTGTTATACTTACATCAAAACATGTCAAGAAGTTCTGCTGCTGTCAAGCTACAATTTCACAAGGGCTGGAAAGATCTGAGTGTCGGGAGGGCACCGCACCGCCTGCCGCACCTGCGTCCCCGCAGCGTCCCCGTCGTTTGGCCAGACCCCTGGTAGCTGCTGGCGTTTTTAGGTTACGTGGTCACACCGGTGTGGTCCGCCTTGCAGCAAGCCAGTTGAAACAGACTTTTCATTTCACACGCACGCAGATTGTGTTGGTTTTTGTTGTTGTTGTTGTTTGTTGCAGTCTCCTGAGCCCAGAGGCTGGGGTGTTCCCTCTCTGCTGGGATAAAACCATCCCGTTTCGGTAGATTCTGTGCATAGTTAACCATGGCCTCAAGCAGGTGATCCTGAATAGGCAGGGTCGTACAGAAAAGCTTTTAATATTTAACATCTAATTGCAAACTACAGCAGGGCTGACGGGATAAGCAGAAGAGTGATGCTACCACTCAGTTTGCTCAGAGAGGTTATTCCCCTTTACAGGACCAGTGCGACAGATCTTGGCAGTGCTGGGAGTTAAGTCTAGACATACAGGGTGGAAAAGTCTACCTGCTGACGTGGTGGCAACCGAGGCGGCTTCTTTTTCATGTAGCACCTTCCAGTGCAAGCACAAAGCGAGCCCTGCCAGGCGCCAGGCTGGATGCTGCCTTGCTGGCTGCAATGCAGGAACCGCACAAATCTGCAAACAGGAGCTTTGCGTTAATGGCCCCAGACGCCCTATTAAACTTTCCTGGCTTGAGAGCAGTGAAGAGCATCAACTTTATTTTCAAGCCCAGACTTTACTGTGCTGGAGCATGGGAGGGCTGCTGAGCTGTTGAGCTGTTTTCTAGAAGCTACTCCCAGTGCAGCCCAGCTCTGTGCAAAGGCTGTGGGCAGATACAGCCGTTACTGCCCGAGACAGCCAGAGGGTGTTACAGACACAGGCATGGTAGATCAAGAGCAAATCTAGCAAAGCAATGCTGTTGCCACAACCCGGCAGAACTGCTCCATTGGGAATTAAGGCCCTTGTCCCCCTGAGGGGTTCGGGCAGCTGAAGACCAAGTCAGAGCCAAGCAAAGGCGAGCCCTGGAGAACATGGGAAGCAGCAAAAAAAAAAAAAGCAAAAAAAAAAAGCAAAACAGCACAGGAAACACACACAGCTGAGCTTAGGGCAAAGATTAAAAAGTTTCTTGCTTCTGAGGGGCTCAGTGGCAGTGAGCTGCAGGTGGATGCAAGTGGAGAAGAGAACAGCCCATGCCTAACAGGAGCGAGGGAGCCTTCACATGCAAGTCCTGCAGATTTTTGGGCTGTGTAACCCCAGTGCCAGCTATATGACACTAGCTCATGTCACACCTCAGCCTTGCAATGAAATCACTCTAAATAGCTTCAGCTTCTAATAAAACCCTATGTACTTCTTAATTTGCAGGAATATTAATACTTAAGTATTAACTCTTTAGGGAAGGGACTATTTCTGGGCAACACCTTATACCACAGGGCCCCCATGCCCAGAGACCCTGGACATTATTGCAATGAAAAAAATAAATATTCAGACATTATTGCACAACCTACACATTCATCTCTGTTCATCTGGGCACCTCTTTAAGGCTATTGAGCTGAGGAATGAAAAGACACTCCACGCAGGGATCCTCGGAATGAGTATCCCACAACAACAGCCCCCACGTTCCACACAGCCTACTTTGGCCAAGAACCCACCAGGAACCTCCGCCTCCACGGACCGTGATGCTGGTTTGGAGAGATGAATCCCCTTCGAGGGGCTGGCTGGCATGGTGACAGCATAGTGATGAAGAAGATGCTAGAGGCTGGGTGGATGGCAGTGCCTGCACAACAGGGACCTTCACCTGGCTTTCTGAAGGAGGAGGAAACCAGTAATAATTGATGGGATGGAAGGGTAGAGATTAACCGGGGAGAATAAAGAGTGTTTGGGAACATTACAGGCTTTTAAAGAGAGTAGGTGGACAAAAGGATCAAACAACTAACACAGATAAAAAGGTGTCGATTAGAGGTCCTTTGCAAAGGCTCATGTGAGTGGCTTTGATCCCCCCAAAGCACTTCACAAGCACCAAGTAAACCTGCCCTGCCCCTGTGAGGTTAGGGTTTTGGCCAACAGGTCAGGACATCACCAGCTGGGGGTTATGCAGCACTGCAGCCCCGTGCTGGGAGCAAAATCCCAGCTTGAGCCCTGCTCTTGTCACTGCATCCCACAAGGAAGGGATGGGGGGTACCACTTTTTCTCTTGCTTATTTCAAAGACATTGGAAACAAAGCAGAAATGAGCACCACCCTGCAGAAGGGGGTTCTTTTTGTTCATCTTTCCCTCTTTCACCCCCTTCCCTGCTCAGCAGTTTCCACCCAGTGTGCCGGAGCATGGGCTGCCCTTACGGCAGTACCCTGGGGTGCAGCATGTCTAGCAGGGAAAGGAAAAAGCAAAGGTATCTTGAAATACAACACCACATATGCAAGCTGTCATGGCACATTATGCACATTTCGCATGGTTCAGGTTGGAAAATTAGGTCACATATGGATGTGTAACACAGGGTGAAAAAGGAGTGAAAGCTTCACTTGTGAAGTTCAGGTGTTTCCTGGGGTCCCTGAACTGAGACCTCCTGCTCTTCTCCCCTCAAGCCACAGGGCTGGCAGCAGCCCCGTGGCTCTTGTATTTGCCCCGCCGTGCTTTGGTTTGTGCATTGCCGTGCTATTTTCTTTGCTGTGAAACAGATATGACTATTACTAAGCAAAAAATTACATATTTTTAACAATTAGGTTAACTCACTCCCCAGTAATCAGGCTGCAGAGTTGCCTGAACTTCAGCTCAACCCTGGTGCCTTCATCCTTTGGCTCATGACCTATGACTGTGGCATTATCTCAAACCTAAATTGGGCTGAATGAGTCCTCAAGCCTCAGCATGACCCCTGTCTCCTGCAGACCTCTGTCTGCTTTTCAGTAGCTAGTAAAGCTCTTGGCTCTCCCAAGCCTTTGCACTGTTTTACATGAGTGTGTTTAAAGAAAACAGAAGATGTGTAAAAGTCTCATAACATAGTCCTAAATGCATTTATTTAACAATTTTTTGTCTTTCTTTGGCTTATGTAGGATATCTGGCTATTCCTATAGCATCCTCAGGTGCCAAAGCAAGCATTCTAGAAGCAAGGGTACAGTGCAGATACCAACACATGAGCTCACTGGAGGGAGTAATCGTGAGTGTCGTTAAGTAAATTTTAACATGCTTCAAATGTAATACTTAATGTTAGTATTATAGGCAAAAAGCACACTTACAGTCTCTTTTTTAACTGGCAATTATCCTCTAAGAACACAAGCAAACCTTGATTTTACAAATGTCTTACGGGAACATGCAAAACTTTCATAGAACATGAGGCTGGGAAAGAGAAGGTGAAGTGCTAGGGTTTAAATAGTTTGGTGAAAGACTTGAAGATAAAAGCTTTTTTTATATGTAGAAGTCATAAAATTAATGTTTTCTGTTCAAAGCTTATTTTTTTTTAACTTTAAAAATTATTTCCCAAGTTACTGGCACTTACAGTTCTTTACAGGTAATTGCAGTATATTTTACTTCTATGAAATGACTCAACCATACACAGCACCACTGCAGCAGAACAAGAACAACAATGCTTGTCAAGCTTTTTTTATATACTGATTAATATTAAAAGGAAAACCTCAAACTTACCAGCACAGCCCAGAAAAATCACCCACGTTGCTGTGGCGACTCCTCCCCATCCTAAATATGACTAAGTAGAAGAACGCCTGCTATGGCACGTCCCAGCACATATGTAGTGATCAACTGTTTGAACTAGCACTCAATTTTCCAGCGTTGCAAGATTTTCCAAATCCAGGATGTCAATGATAATTTTCAGCTCCCTCATCCAAGATGCTACAGCACAAATCCATTTTTATATCACTATGCCAGATCCTGATCTTGACAAAAGCAAACCCTCTCTCCCCCTGCTTAGAACCAAGAAGTTCGGTTAGAAATAAGGAGATTTAACAAAATGCCAATGATACTATTTATTATTTTATCTTTGGGGGCTTTGTACTTTCTAATGTTTCTTTTACCTTCCATGCCTTTTCTAGCTTTTCTGTACCCTGGTACACAGCTGGTACAAACGTCTCAGTGGGAGCTAAGAAACCCTTGGTTTTGTTTTTGTGCCGAAACCATGCTCTGGTGACATTCCTGGTGGCCTTGGGGCAAATCCCTGAATCGGACCAAGGCAGCCCCTACAAGAAGAATTTGCTCAGAGCATCGACACCCCACACGGAGAGCACTACAACAGGCTCTCCGACCCAAAACCGCGCTGGAGGGGCTCTGCACCATGCACGTGCTGCTTGCTTGTTAGAGACACCCAGACAGTTTTGTATCTCACCATGAACGCCCAGATGTTTGTCATTTTTTTGTAACCTGACTGCCCACCACAGATAAAAACAAGCCCTAGAACATCCTTGAGAGACAGTGATTTTTCTCTCAGGTATTTGTTTTCGGAAGGCTCCCACTCTCACGGGTTTGCCTGCTGTGATCTCAGAGACGTAATTACGAAAACAGGGGTTGCTCAATCAGCCCTTCTGCCACCCCCGAGCCCTGTGCAGGCCTGAGCGCAGCTCAGCCAGGCTGGGTTTGGGAGCTCTGCCCGGGCTTGCTGGCACTGCTGGGAGCTGACCCCCTTTGCACATCCGCAAGGAGAGGAAGAATGCTGACCACGACCTGCTGTCGCTCAAGCCACAGGCTAGCATTTTCTGCAAACTTCACTTCTGCTTTGCAGGAGAAAGTGGGTGTTAAAATTGTGCTTTTAAAAAGTTTGGGGTTTAAGCATATTTCTAGAATGAGCTGAATGACAATAAAAGTGCGTTTGGTAAATATAAATGTAGGTATCATGAGAAAAATCTCCCTATACTTCACACCACCCACTCTTGAATTATCAGATTAAATAAAGCTGACACACAGCAACAAAAGTCAAAGCATGCTCAGCAAAGAGGATCATTTCCTCATTTTACAGATCTGGGTTTTTCTTTTTCTGTTAAACATCTGTGTTAAAGACACAGCTGAACCACGCTTCAGCTAAGGATATATGTCAAGCAGACTGCTATACAATTAAAAAACATAATAAAGGAGGGGAAATTCCCCTGCTTAAAGCAGATGAAATTAAAGCATGGCAGGGTACGTCTTACCTTTCTTTTTGGCTTAACCGATTTCTCAAGATTCCTATACAGAGGATGAAACTTTGTTTCACATTACAAGGACACAAACGCGTTTCTACACCTACAGTAACTCAGACTGCAATGGAGAAAAATCCAAACATTCATTAAACAGCTATGCATTGTCTGGTAGCAAAAGGTGGAGCAGAAGCGTTCACTCCTCCGTGTCTGATCATTTGAGGAACATGGTGGATGACCATGACTCCGGAGGTTCCTCTCTCGCTCTCCATTTCTGCATTACTCTTTCAGAACCTTGCAAACAATATTCATTTCCCCACCACTTTTGTCACATGCCGGTAAAAATTGATTTTTCCTGCAGTGCGTCAAAGTGGTTGCTGCTTTCCTTTCTTCTTCTGCTTTCTGCATTCCCATTATTGATGTCAGTGGGAAAGGGCACAGCTTAGAGAATGTGTTCGTTATTTAACTGTTGCAAACCTCAATGGGAGAACAGGATAAGAAGCTTACCTCTTCTCTGTGTAATGCCAACATGCTGGCTTTTAAAAAACCTCAGTGAAAAATTCGGTGTTTTTTTAACCCCCCACCCCCCAAAAAAAAAAAAAATTAAGTGAGAAAGAAAGCTAATTAGGTTCCTGCATATTTCAAAAAGTCTAATGGTTTTCAGGTAGATCAAGTGCTGGTTCTGTGAATGTCCTCTCTATAGAAAGAGACTCACTTGACTTGAGCACACGGAAGGACCAGAAGTATACTCTGTAGAGGCTGTTCTTCTCCTGCTTCAATTGAGCTGGAGAAAAAAAACAAGCAACAAGTTCCTTGAAATCTTTCTGCAAATGGAGGTCCTCTCTGCAGCTTTAACGTCAGACTGGCTTGCTTGCCCGGGGTTACGTGGGTTGTAGGAAACTCAATGCACTTTTAAAGGTCCCTTTCAGAAGGGGCTATTTCACAGTAAGGTTATGGATTGACCGAGATACACGAGTGCTTTTACCAGTCACTGGCCATCTCCTCTACAACCAGTTCCCTTTCTGACATTGCCCAATCATCTGGACAATTAAAAAAATGGAAAAAGCAGACGCCTGTGTAAGAGACGCATTTGCAGTACAACACAAACTCTTAGGACCACCGCAAAACCTCTTCTGCATCGCCGCGGCTGGACCGACACAGCTCCCCATGCTGTTACTCAGCAGTTTCCATCAGACAACCTTGCTTGCGCGCAACTCTTTGTCAGCCACCCTCAGAAACCACCACAGCTGGTCTTCGTCTTTGCAATCGAGAAGGCGGGTTCATGTTCTGGAAAAAGCAGCTCTTCTTCAGACAAAGGAGATCCATGGAAAGAGTACACAACAATAGGAATGAGAAATGAAAAAAACGGAAAAAGGGCCAGGAAGGAGCATGGATTCCTTTCAGGTTTTGTTCTCATCATACATGTCCAAGGCAGGCTCGATGGTTGAGAACTCGCTCTCATAGACCAGGCTTCGAGGGGACAGAGAGTTACGATGAAAGAAGTGACTGCCTACAAGAGTTAGAACAAAACCTCGTTAGGAACACATGCAAACAACCCAAGAAGTGCATAAAGCATCTTTGTATACAACTGCAAACTGCAAACACAATTTGCATGGAGAAAACAGCCACCCTTTTACACAAACCAGTAACAGCCATATGAAATAGTTCACCTCTGTTCATGTGCTCCCCTGCCAGTTCAAAGCAACTGCTTTCCATTTGCATGAACAATCCCATCTCAAATGGTTCCTTCAGATAAAACAGGTCAAGTCTGAGCAAGGCTGGGGCAGGCTGGAGTTTTGCACTCGGTGCTTGCTGTTGATTTACAACCTTGTAAAGCAGGCATGTGCTTTCTCAAGAAACCCAGAAACTTTTGGTAGGCACCCAGTTCCCTATGCCATGCACTAGCACAAGGTGTTCCAGCAAGTAACAAGCAGGCTGAGCAAAGAGGTCACCAAGGATCATCCGACTGATGCTGCTGAAAGCCTGACCTCCTCCAGAGCTCAGCAACCTCCATCCACCCAGAGTACCTTCTAGAAACAGGCACCTATGTATTTCCTTAGACAGAACCAAAGGAGACGAAACACTTTTCCTCAACATTGGTAATACCTGAAACAAGCACCAAGTGGCTGTTGATAGAGTGGGGAATGGAAGTTCATTTTTTTCCTTGGCAGCCTGGCATTCCCATGGCTTTCCAAACCCACAGATGTGTTTTTCAAGGAGTCTAGCCCTACTGCTGTACAAATGGTTCTCTCTGAAAGCATCTATCAGATCAGGCCCTTGGCCAAAACGTTTCATTACTTAGTTTCTTGATCCCAGGGGGGATTAGCTGAGAGCAAGGCTGCTTAGATTACAATATGCCAGGCAGCCACATGAGCCAAATTGGAGGCAACTGAAAAGCTTCCGAGTTCATCAAGAAGGCACCAAGGTGCCTCCAGTTTCAGGCATCGGTGGAGCAAGATGCTTAGGAGATTGCAGTTTTACCTCTAGCACAGTTTAAGTGCTTAAATCCTCCTTTCTTTGCTAATTTTGAGTCCAGCCTATGCCCTTCTGAAATGAAGAGCTTACAAAAGATATGAGGGGGGAAGACTTCAGCTGCTACTGTTCAAAACACCTTTTCTCCTTCCCCACTCAGCCAAAAGACAGACTCAGCGAAGAAAAAAACCCAGAAGTCCTTATTAGGATTACAAAGAAAAAGCCAGTTATATTCAAATGTGTAGAATTGTAGCAAAAGTGAAGGTGAGTTCTGCGCTTACCAAAGCAGAGGCCTCATAACAACACTGGCTGGAAGGGCCAGGGACGCTGTAGATGGGCTCCACGCAAACTCATTTTGCAAGCTGTGGCAGCAAGCTGAGCTGCCATCCTGATCTGCCGCAAAATCTGGCCTGGGCTGCACAGCAGTTCTGTGCCCTAGTCAAATCCTTGTTAGGAACAGCAGCAAACTGGAGCTGGGTAACGTATCTGCTATGAGTTTCCTAAACCCCTTCCAAACCTGTCTTTTATCACCAAAAGCCAGTACACATGCTCACTCCATCATTCACACTAAGAAGGGGAACTTCTCATATGCAAATTAATTTATTTTTTATCTTGTAGTTAACTGAAGCAAGAGTGAAATCAGTAATTGCATTGCACAGGAGGGAATTGCTCATTCTGCCAGGAATGTATATCCAGGTATTTGGAAGAAGTGTACTGTGTTGGAATATACTTTGCAGAAGCAGTTTGTAGGCATGATGAACACCTACTTTCTAGATCTGAACCCTCTCCCAAATTTACAGGTTTCTAAAACTGGACAATGCTTAAAATAGAAGAAATAAAATTAAAATAAAAAAAGTTGAGCTCCTGAGGGAACATAAACTTAGAACTATGACTTCCAGCTGATCACAGTCTGTCTTCAAACAAAAAATCTGAACTCACTTTGAAATTATACCAGATAAAACTGATTTCAAGATACTTCTTGGAATGTGCTGTGGGTCAGGATCATCTGATTTTTGATGACTGCATCTCAGCCTGCAGTTGAAATAAGCCATGGTTGTTGGATGTTTCATCTCCCTTTCCTCCACCCACTGAAATGTTACACACTGAACAGCCAATGCCAAAACAAAACAAAGGGGATTCTGAAAGCTTGGTGTTGCTTTTGTTTTTATTACACAAAAATCAAACAAGGGATTAGGAAGCAGACAGCCCAGGCTGTCATTTCCTCTATGCACCCAGACTTCCACTCTAGCAGATTCAAGAGAGAGATTTAATCAACAGGCAGACAGGTCATCTGACAACAAATATTTTAAATTAATCTGGAAAAAGGCACCATATATCCAGCACCTCTAAAATTCTTTACTGTGATGTTTTCTTGCTTCTTGGCAAAAGAAATTTAAGCCACCCACTTCAGGGAGGCTGCATGTTTCCATACAGATACAAATCTCTCGGCTTTCATACCACTTTGGGGACACATAATTCACTGTTTTCCTAGATGTCTCTCTCATCTACCATTCAGCGCAGCCCACCCAGTGCTGAAAATCTAGCTGCTGCTCAGTGCTTTTTGACACTTGATCTTCAGGTGTCCTCATATCCAGGTTGGTATCACTGCCCACAGCTTATGGCTAGAGGAACAGAGTCAGCAGGGCACAGCGACCCAGCTACGCTCATCTTAAGGCAGAAAATTGCTAGTGTTTGTTTAAAAATGTGGCACTAATCCAGCTGATAAATTTACTGAATAAATGTATTTTAAGGACAAGTAGAAACATCCACAGTTCCAAATTCAGTTTATGAATCTGTTCTATTTTGCACTTACCAAGAAAGATCAAGATTTATCCCTTAGGTATGGAAAACAAATGGGAAGTCTGCATTCAGTTTTAATACACGAAAATGAATCTTTTAGTGCTCTCTGCCACTATTCTTCATTATATACTTACAAAGAACATTTTTGGTAATTTGTACTGAGTCTGAAAACAGAAATACTACTCTAGAACTGATCTTTATACCTGTCATAGGATGCACAACACCAAGGCCAAAAATTAAAAGAGACACACGGCATTGCTGTAGCATTGCGGGTGCATCAGGACTAAGTATCACCTGGTGTTCCCTTTCCATCTGAAAGTATTTTAATGCCCTTGGTCATTAATCAGGGCCATCTTCTGCCACAAGCTGCCATCTCTCCACAGCTCCTCTGGCACAACAGCTTCTTAATGTGGCAATCTGACCAGAGCACTCCTTATTCCAGACAATCTGTTTTAGACGCCCTCTCGGGTAAGGAACAACAGAGCAGGACTATTTCATAAAGCATCCTTTCCTCAAAGCCAGCTGTTTAGCGAGGCACCACTGCTCCCTCTTGTAACTACACCCCACTACATCCTCCTGTCAGCCCAGTCCTGCCACCTCTGCAACATCTGGAAAGAGGCACCAGCTCTTCTCCTTGCCTCGCTATTATGATTATGCATATGAGAGTAACATTACTCATCTTTTATGTGTGGGTATCGAAGAGCATGGCAGGCGACAAAAGTTGCGCAGCACGGGCAACAAACAGGAGGAGCTGGAAGCCACCATGCAGCAGGAAAACTACGATGCAGTTGCCATGTGGGAACACGGTGGGATGACTGGCACAGCTGGAGTGCTGCAGTGGGTGGCCATAAATGCTTCAGGAGGGACGGGCAAGGAGGAGTGGCGGTGGGGTAGCCCTGTATGTCAGGGAGTGCTTTGCCTGTCTAGAGCTTAATGATGGTGGTGATGGGGTTGAGTGTTTACGGGTGAGAATCAGGAGGAAGGCCAACAAGGCAGCTGTCACGGTGGGAGTCTGTTACAGACCACCCAGACAGGGTGAAAAGAGAAAATACTCTGTAAGCAGCTGGAGAAGCCTCACAATCGCTAGCCCTTGTTCTCATGGGGGACTTCCAACTTACCGGAGTCTGATGGAAATACAGTCCAGTGGGAAGGAAAGCTCAGGACATTCCCAGAGCGGAGGAAGAGGCCTCCCTGCCCCGTGGGACGTGGTGTTTGTCAACAGGGAGCAGTGGGCGACGTGGCGGCTGGTGCCGCCCGGGACATGGCCATCACGGGATGAGTTTTTGATTCTCAGTGAAGGAGGGGTGTCAGCAGAGCTGCCGCCCTGGGCTCCCCAAGGGCAGCCTCTGGCCTGCCAGGAGCGATGCCAGCAGCATGGAGGGGCCCAGGCTCCGGGCAGGCTGGAGTCTCACGGAAGGAGAAAAGGCGCAGGAGGCGGCCGCCTCACGTGCTGCAGGATGAGCCGGCGGGGAAGAAGATTGGCCTGGCTGACCAGAGAGCTTTGCCTGGAACTCAGGGAAAAAAGGAGAACTGATGACTTTGGGAAGAAGGGGCAGGCCACTCAGGTGGACTACAAGGGTGTCAGGAGGTTAGGCAGGGAGAAAATTAGAAGGGTCAAAGCCCAACTAGAACTTAACCTGGCTACTTCCATAAAAGACAATAAAAAGTGTTTCTATAAATACATTAGGAACAAAAGGAGGGCTAAGGAGAATCTCCATCCTTTATTGGATGCAGGGGGAAACGTAGTGACCAAAGGTAAGGAAAAGGCTGAGGTACTTAATGCTTTCTTTGCCTCAGTCTTTCATAGTAAGACCACGTGTTCTCAGGGTACCAGCCCCTGAGCTGGAAGGGAGGGTCAGGAGCAGAATGAAGCCCCCATAGCCCAAGGGGAACGGTCGGTGACCTGCCACACCGCTCAGACACACGCGAGTCCGTGGGGCAGCCGGACCCCCGCAGGGCGCCGAGGGGGCTGGCAGAAGTGCTCACCGAGCGCTCTCCATCACGTGCCAGCAGCCCCGGCGCACCGGGGAGGTCCCGGTGACGGGGGTCAGCCAGCGTGATGCCCACCTACAGACAGGCCTGGAGGGACCCGGGGCACTACAGGCTGCCAGCCCCACCTCGGTGCCGGGGGGCCACGGAGCAGCTCACCCCCAGTGCCACCGCGCGGCACAGGCAGGGCAGCCGGGGGATCGGGCCCCGCCAGCCTGGGGTGATGGAAGGCGGCTCCTGCCCCGTGAGCCTGACCTGCTGCCATGAGAGGGTGACCCGCTGCTTGGCGGGGGACCAGGCTGTGGGTGATGTCTGCCCAGACTTCAGCAGAGCCTCTGGCAGCGCCTCCCGCAGCATCTCCTGAGGAAACTGGCGCTGGTGGCCGGGCCGGGCGCTGTCCCCGGGTGAGCGGCCGGGGCATGGAGTCACATCCTGCTGGTGCTGGGCACACGGGTGTTCCCTGGCTCAGGCTGGGGCCAGCCCTGTCCTGCGTCTCTGTCAGTGCCCCGGGCGAGGGCAGCCAGTGCCCCTCAGTGTGGCTGCGGGTGGCACCGGGCTGGGGGCAGCGTCGATGTGCTGGGGGCAGGGGGCTCTGCAGGGGGCTGGGCAGGCCGGGCCCAGGGGCTGGGGCTGGTTGTGTGGGGCTGGAGCGTGTCCAGGGACGGGCAGGGGGCTGGGGAAGGGGCTGGGGCACCAGCCTGATGGGGGGCGGCGGGGGGAGCTGGGGGTGCTCAGCCTGCAGAAGAGGAGGCTCAGGGGGAACCTTCTTGCTCCCCACAGGTGACAAGTGACAGGACAAGAGGAAACTGTCTCAAGTTGTGCCTGGGAGGTTTAGATTGGAGATTAGGAAAAATTTCTTCACCAAAGGGGTTGTGAAGCACTGGAAGAGGCTGCCCAGGGAGGTGGTGGAGTCACCATCCCTGGAGGCATTTAAAAGATGCTTAGATGTGGCACTGGGGAGCTACTAAACACGGTTTAGTGGTGGGCTTGGCAGTGTTGAGCTAATAGTTGGACTCAATGACATTAGAAGCCCCTTCCAAACCTAAACAATTCTATGATTCTATGAAAAACTCCAGGAACTTCCTTCTATGCAGTGTTAAAACCTGAGTGGAGTCCATCTTTGAATATATTTATTTCATTTACAGGATAAACTTACATTGCTAGCCTGACCTGTAATTGACCTAGCAGATACTGTCTGCATTTTTATTAACACTTTGTTGAGACAATTGTTAGAGGCTCAAAAGACTATTAAAAAAAGATGGCCCTGGGTTATTATATCCTCTATGGATGGAAACACACTAGAAGCCCTGCCAACCATTTTGTTCCTAATATCGCTCAACTTTTTTGCATCTGGGTCATCACCCTATCAGGCTGTGCCTGTGCATCCCTCCCGACAGCATTAAAAGGAACTCTAAAAAATTTTTATAAGCATAAACTTATCAATTTTACTACTGCTGTTGAGAGATGGGCAAAAAAAAAGTCACCTTTTTGATTCACAGCCTGTACCCTAAATCAGGCTCTAACCATTCCCCCATTTTTAGCAACTGCTCAGTTGACAAAAACGCTGCATTTTACAAGGAGACAGTCCTCAGACACAGTATGTTTGAGTTGGGTTTTTTTTCCTCCTTGTGAGTACGTCCAGTGGGGTTTTCCAGTCTTTCCAAATGCACTTACTGCTCTATTGATTGAAAGAAACATGAAAACAAAAATTCACAAGGACACATTGAACAATAATTCTATTAAATGTACTGGAGCTATCACATACTTCATTTCTTATTAAAAAAGATGCCTTCTCAGCTGAAGCCTGCTGGACAAGTAAGAATTAAGAAACTATTTTAATGTAGACTCTGGCTGTGTTCCTAAATTCTAAAAGTGCCTATACATAAAAATAAAATTAAATTAAATCCCCTATTTCCCAGTACATAAAAAAATTAAATCTTACAGTAAAATTAGTTCTCTCTTCATTTAATTAAATTAGAAAGCATTAAGTTTCAAATGTCTACATCTTGATACAACAACAACAAAAGCAATCAAACACAGAAGACGTTTTCACTTCCATCAATTATATTTTTCTTACCCATTTGTTACCTCCATCTACCCATCTCATTAACTCAAGCATTAGCATTTGGCTGCAAATCAGATCCACATGTTTTAACTGACTGTTGTGAAATTACTCATACACTGCTTGCATAAGTAAACTTGCATGAAACAGCCTGAGTGAGGAGAGCAATGAGAGATGTTTTCCTTCCGCCTTTTCACCAGTAAAAAAGTCATGGCAAGAAGGGACACGCTTGCAGAGTTTCTACATTATGGTAAAGACCATTACCAATCTTTCATATGATCTGAATTTGAACAAAAACTAACCCCTGTCAACAATATGAAAGGAGGCTTCACAGATGACAGCGGGGGAAAACGCTACCTTTTCGCTTGGTATTAGGAAGGAAGAAGTGCTTTAAAGTAGCTTCGGTTTTATCAGAACAAAGGGTGGGGTGAAAGGAAAAGACAGAAAAGGTTTATGATTTGTGTGTTGATAAAACAGTGTTGCAAACTTTCAGCAATGCCTGACCTGAAGACAGAAATCACGCTGCAGTCCTCCCTGTGTGACACAGGAATGTTACTGGAGGAGAAATGGAGAAAACGTTCCTATTTCAAATTAATTCTCAGCTGGATGGAGTCAAGGTAAACCCATTACATATTGGAATGCTTGGCCCTGCTTTTTTGCCCCTCTAACAAGCCGGTATGGAGTGATTGATAATAATACTCTTGTTAGTCATACCAGTGCTGGGTAGCATCATAAGAACGGCACTGCATGAGATTTCCACTTGTTAGCTTGTGCATCCCAAAATGAAAGGAGAACACAGATCTGCAAAGATGAAGTTATTCAAAGGAAATAAAGCACCTTACACAATTTACAAAAGGCTGTCAGACTTAAGTACTAACACAGAAAGTCCAAGAAAAACAAAATTCTCACAGAGTAAGATTTCATAATTAAATTTTTTTTTATTTCTTCACTTTTTCCTTAATACAAAGCTTTGGCATCAGCAAATTTTATGAAAAAATAGAATGTACTAAATAATTGCTTGTGCTGCATGATCGATAAATGATGCATAAAAATAGGTGTCTCTCTCCAAGGCAATCGGCTGGAAAGCGTTTCTTCAATACCATTCTGCTCTGTGGGGCAGAAAAAAAAGAGGAACAAAATATTTATATTAAATACTGCCAAATACTAAAAAAAAATACATTAAAAATTTCCTGTAAAACAGTGACAAATGACTAATTATACAGGCCTGAGCATTAAAAGATGTCTGTACTCCTTACATCACTCTTACAGGACCAGTAAAAGACAGGACAGCCGGAGGGGGTTCGAGTGTTTCTAAACTTTTGAGGAAACTCCATCTGCTACTGGAAACTTTCTCTAAGTGGTGCTATCCAACATCTGGGCTTTTTGGACTTCAAAACACAGTTTTCCAGTAATTTCTGACTGTTCTCTAAGAAGCAAAGCAACATGTCTTTCTTTTGTTTCTTTAAATCACTACCTAAATCATTTAATAGCAATAGTGCACAAATATTATAAGACCAAGAGAAAGCAACTAGTCCCTTATCACTTAGTGTTTACTTTTATCAGGAACTATTTAAAAATGCACATGCACAGTTAGAAATGTGTATACACAAAACTCCAGAACCACTGCTCTAAAATATGTTTAAGCTGCAGGAAGGACATAGAAAATAATAAAAAAAAGGATCAGGACATGTTTTTTAGGTGAGTTTTAATGCAGATTATTTGGCACCTTTTACTTGCATCAGCATATTACATGGCCTCGTTCTTGCTGCTGTTGTTTTCTGATAAGAAAAAGCCCTCAGCTTCCTCTTGAAACACTACCGTGACAAATGTAGTGTATGCCAGCATTGCTTTTTATACAGAGAACAACATAAAAAGCAGGTGTGCTGTTGTGACATTTAATGGAAATCACAGTGAGAAGGAGCTGCCATATATTTGGCATGATACTCAGCACAGGAGATGCTTTGTCTGGCACTGGGGAACGTAAGGTGTCAGTGAAACAATAAATCTAAGCATTAGTGTCATACATACACATTTTAAACTGTCCAAAATGAGTACTCGAACCTAGCAGCACTTGCAGAGGCTGCTTAGATCCCAAAGGACTCAGCTGAAAAGCTGTTGAGGTTAAGGGCTATAGCTAGGTACCTCAGTTACTTAAATAAGTGATTTTTACAGCTCTAGTTTCTGCGGTTGCTAGTTTTCTTATGTCTGCCTCAAAGTATACACTCGCATATGCTTGCATTTTCATTCCCATCACTGGGGAAAGGAGCTCTCCTTCCATCGGCACACCCTTTGTTTGTACTAAGGGAACATCACTGTGAAAACACTTTGCTGAAGGCCCTCATTCCCTGCCAATGTGAAGAAGCTTGCCCTTTCACTAAAAATAACTGAATCCAGATCCAACCGAGCAAAAGAACAAAAAGAAGAGTTGCAAGGCAAGGCAGAAATGTAACTGCTACCAGTGCCCACATCTGCGTGATACTACATGGGCTTCAGTTCCTTTGTCATCTTCCTAATGATGTGGAAATGCCCAGAAATGCAGACATTCCCATTCCACAACGCATCTTGTTCCATGCTTTCCCAAGCTTTAACTTGTTTAACTTCCCAAGATTAACTACATTCATCTACAGCTATGTTGCTGAGCTGCCGATTGATGGTTTCAATTTCAGGATTTTGACAAATGGAAAAAAACATAATAATCAGCAGATTTGATAAGGGCTATTTGAAATTCTAAAACTTTTCTTCATTAAGCCCTTTTGGAATTAGCATCTGAAAAGAGGAGGAAGGGAAAATTTGCAAATTAGCAGTAATCAAAGGGCCCTGATGACCAAAAGCTTCAGGAACTTATTATGGCCCCTCTTGAAGAAGATTAGCTTGAGATTGTCTAAAATTTTACACTGAAGATTATTAAGACATGTTTCCATCTTACTGAGGAAGACACCTTATATTTTCCAGACAGCAAGTAAAAAAACCCCACTTTTCTCTTATTACAAAAAACAGAAGAAAAAAAAGAAAATAAATTATGCCTATAAAGCTATATTTCCAGGCTGCACAGGAGACTGCCTTTGAATCTCACCCCATTTTGGTAAGTGATCAACATTAATGGAAACTCAGCTGCATCAAGACATTCAGAGACAAAGATGTTGACACCTTCCCTCCCGAAATAAACAAATTATGATTAGATATATATCATGAGCCAGATGTTCCATACACCTAAATGAAAATAGCTAGATGTATCTAGGTAATACATCTGCACAACAGATTTATACTTGCCCCCCCCCCCCCGAACTATTTAAAAAAAAAAGATTGAGAGTCATGTGCTAGAGTAATGTCATCCAGCCTGTCTGAAGGTAAGTATTGGGGGTGTCTACAAAAATTAAGCAAGTGTGGATGTTTTTAAGCACTCCTTTGACTACAATTCTTAAGCATACTAAAACAAGAAGTCAGAAGACTGGTCTGTTTTCTTCACTTAAACACTAGTGTATTCAATGCTTTCATGTCTCCCTTTCTTAAGATCAAAAAGGTACTTTTCAATTTAATACCTTTTTTTTTCCCTTTGCTGAAAGCATGCCAACTAGAAATACAGATTTATTTTTTTCAGTGTGAAATTTGACTATGAAATTGAAGTGAAAACTGTCAAAGGCAACTGATGGCAGTAATTTCTGGCTCTACCAGGCAAATTTTGAACATGGGTATTTAACGGCAGAACCTGAATGTTCACCTAGACCACTGATCAAAACCTGAATATAAATATTCTCTCTTTTCCCTGTTCCACATCTCCACTTAGCAAGGAGACTTCCTTGGACAATCCAGATAAATACAGATTAAGAGGGACTTTAGATGTTACCCTGGAACCTACTGTTAACAGAATTACATTTGAGAAAAGCAGAAAAGGCATTTGAGTCTCTGAAAACTGCATTTCCCTCCTTGTCTATTCTCTTGATATTTGTTCCCAATGTTGTCCAAAACATACCCCCATCAGAAATATACAAGAAACATCTGAATATGTACTTACTCATTAGCATTCAAGCTAGCTGTGGCTTTGATGATCATGTAGCAGAGTGTAAGGGCACTGAGGAGGCCAAAACTGGCAATAATAAACCATTCTTCTGTTGACAAAGGAAAGGGAGGAAATCACTCGTGGGAGAAGGCTTATGTCAAAGCGATGCCAATATTTCCCTCAAACACCACTGGCGGAAGGCAAGAGGCTTCTAAGCCATGACTGGCACCAGGAGGTGAAGCAGAAGGAGGTTAGCCACAGAGTTACTGACTGGAGAAGGCTAGCAAAGAAGAAGTGGAGAGAGGTGTGGAAAAAAAAGCATGGCACAACATATTTCCTGGCTGAGCCCAAGGGTTAGTGGTAAAGAAAGATTATTTAACAACGTAAAGTGAAATGCAGGAACAAGGGAAAATGTAATGAAAACTCTGTCCGCCCCCAAGTCAGAAAGAAGATTGTCAGAGTTGGTTTAGATTTGCTGAGATGCGGCTCTTCACATAAGCATACCCAATATACTTTCACACCTAACTTGTGTCTTCGCCCCCTCCCTCCTGAATAAATGCTATAGTGTTACTTTAAAAAAGACAAGAAAAAAATAGGATAGCTTGTTCAATAGTAAAACATAACTAGAGTTTTCCATTTAGTAGACAGCAATACAACATGGAAAAATAATTTCAATATCAGTGTACACATGTAGACATACTAAAAAAAAGTAGTATAAAAGGCGGCTATTAAAGAATGTTCGCTATTCAAAATTGTCCCTCCTCAGGACCAATTTGGCACATAGCAATAGTTTGGAACACAAACACCTTTGTTGAATATGCCTTTTGTTTTAACTGTCATGCATTAAAGAATGCACATGTCATCCACAAAATCCAAACATTTGAACAGCCTTTTCTAAAGCTTTATTTTATAAACATTGTCAGAATGAACCGTTGCTGATTATTTCTTGTTTTACCCTGGCATCCCATCTGTCCAAGAGCAGAACTCCAGTTGGGAACAGAAAGTAAAAATACCTTCTGTAAGACCAGTTAGTGAAAAGTTCCAGTAAAACTACAGTTTTCCCACCCATGACAAGGAAAGCAGCACACCAACACTCTGCTCAACAGAGCTAAAGATGAATCAGATGTTGAACACTGCATGACAAAATGATTTACTGGCTTTGTAAAGAATCTAGGTTTTGTATGTGGATTTTTCTGTCTCAGATCAGGACATTTCTGGACATGAACTGTTGGTTTTTTTTAAGATGAGATTTTCTTAATGAGGCATTTACTTTGCTACAGCATCGAAAGAAACACTCTAATGAACTGCATCAGTTATGCTGCCTCTTATACATGTATCAGTGGCAAACAGTGTCACCAAGTTCAAGATCTAAATCATAGACGCACATAAGCAAAATACAAGATGAAAATAAGACTGTTGTACTGCATGGATTCTATTTTTGTGATTCAGCCAGAAAAACAACCATTCATGCATCAGATTAAGACTGTACAACATACGGAA
The DNA here is from genome assembly GCF_963210335.1 of Falco punctatus. Lineage (NCBI taxonomy): Eukaryota > Metazoa > Chordata > Aves > Falconiformes > Falconidae > Falco > Falco punctatus. Next base: position 59,111,908 of record NC_137588.1, on the reverse strand, counting down.
AGATGATGCAATTCCATACATATTGTATTCATTGTAGTGCTATTATACGTGAAAAACCCAGGTAAAATCCCGTGAGTGGAAATTTCCCGTGCTGTTCCTATGCATAAGAGCTTGCAAGTGCTGCAGGAACAGTTTTCTGATGTCACAAAACACTTGGACAATACTCAAGTGTTGGTACATCAAATACTTTTTTTAAGTTCACAAATTTTGTAAGAAAAAACATCTGTTAAGAGACATCAGAATTCCGGTAGTAATGTTCTCAGGGGGGAAAAAAAAAGAAGTCTGCAGAAATAGTATTCAGCTAAAATATTTATATTTGTATAAATTATTGCATGTACAGTATTCTGAAAGGGTAAATAATGGTTTTGGCAATCCAGCTTCTTGTACTGGTTACCAAATTCAGGAGGGTTATTTTGTTGCCATTTAAGTTCATCCAGTTTTCTTTGCATACAGATCTAAATGGATATACCATTAATAATGAAAGTGTTGGCACTGTTGTACCTAGAGTTATTGGTTTCAATATGGACCGTGTACCTCCTACAGAGACACTGAGGTCACCTTTGTCCCTGCAGGGAAATCTTTTCCTGTGGCCCTGCAGCACAGAGCTACAGCACAGCAAGCGCCACATAACATGAAAACCATAGAACTGTACTGGAAGCCAAAGAAAACTTACTTGTCACAGCAATGTTGATCTCTCCTGACCTTGGCGTTAGCTCTCCATCCTGTGGAAGCTGTGACATCCCAGATGTGCGCAGGGGCTCCAGGCTGAGAGAGCTGTCATTGGCAAAATCGCCGAGTGCTGATTGCCTGCTGGCTGGCTGGCCTCTTGTGAGCCTTTCCATGTCAAAGGCTACATTATCTGTACATGGCACGTTTGGCTGGAGAAAAAAAAGCAATTCCACATTACAATGGTGAACATTCTACATGCAGCAGACCTATAAATTGAGTAAAACCACACATACACACTTTATCCAGCTGCTATGGCTGTCTTCAAGTCACACAGGAGAGAAATACATGAATTAGCAAGTTCTACCCAAAGTCGCTCCTTCAGTCCACCTTAAAGAGGTGGAGGGAGAAGCAGAAAAAAGCATTAAGATTCAAGAAAATGACTCAAATACGCTTGTATCACAGCCTATGCCTGTATGATTTACCACCCTGAGCAATGATGGCATGAATTTGCACCAAATTCTACTGTACCCTCCTCTAAAAATTAATTGCAAAAACAGGTCATCCACAATATACCTGCAACTATTCCTTAGAAAAATGTGAAAATTTGCAACTGACACAGCCAAAAAAGTCTAAAGCTGCTTTAGAAACTATCTTCATGTGCTCTTCTCTTTCTTCCTTCTTCCTTTCTTCTGAAAAAAGAATCACACTTTATAATTTTTTTCCTCATATAGGAATAATCAAAGAAATATCTTTCTTGAGGTTCCTCACTTCTATCCCTTTGTAAATTGGCCAACAAAAGCAATCCTCAGGGATCCCATAAACCATGAGCTGCTTGAGGAAAGCTCGCTGGCTTTGGCTAGGACATGGCTTTTAATCTGTAAACCAATGTAAGAGTATCCACAACAAGAACAAGAGATTTACAGGGTAAATTTAACAAAGAAGGGTTGAAAGAAGTGGAGAAAAGGGAAGATTATAGAGAACCTAATCAAATATTCCAGTGGACAAAAGATTGTTATAAATGCAAATTTAACCATATATTCTCAATGACCAACCAGTGAAAGAAATAACAACAAGAAAAAAATCTGCTTTATCAGCAGCAAAGACATTGTTAAAAAAAACAATAACAAACACTTTCTAAGGGTACTGGAGCACCCTTCCCCCTTTCTCCCCTACAATTATCCCTCCTGTTCTGGGTCTCAGACATAGAAGAAGAGCTCACAACAGTACAACTTACCACAATTCCCAGTGCCTTCAAAATGTTCAGTTTACACATTGGACATGTACAGTGCTCACTAAGCCATGGATCCACACAGGCTTTGTGGAAAACATGCCTAGAAGAACAGACAAGGCACATATATAATTTGCAAACAATTCTATTTCGTACAATGAGTTTAACAAACTTTTACATGGTTTCTTTTTTAATTAAGCCTGCAGAACAAATTCTGGAACAGCCAGTATTCTGCACTAATTGCAATAAGAAAAAATAAAAAATAAATTAATGAAAAAACCTCTTGCTTGTTGTTGCCACCCTTTTACCAAGAGTTCAACTAGGAAGAAACACTTGAAGATTTTTAAATGTACACACACCCGCCCTTATTGTGGATATGAGTATGCACATGGGCAGAATAACTATGGTAACAAAGTCTCTACCATAAGCTTATGTAAAGTCTTGTCTCAGTTTCTACGTAGAACCTGCCCATTAATTGGGTAGGATGAGCACAGATCCACCAGCAGTCAATTTTATTCAAAACTCAGTGCAACCAACCCAAACACACTTATGACTGATTTTGAAAGGACTTTTATAATTATCACATCTAAGTTCAAAAAAAAAAAAAAAGCTTGTCCCGCAATCATATTTCTCAGTATCAGGAAGGAAAACGTATCTGTTGTCATACGATGGTCATAAAAAACCCCCCACAAACGACTCTTTCAAAGATGAAAAGGCAAACTGGGCTTCTACTTGCATGGCAGGGAACTCCACAACAGAGAACAGTCTGAACTGCCACCTATATTGCATACATTTATATTCATGTATGTGGCCGAGATTTTGTAACAGCGCTGGGACTGACATAAACCAATAGAACAAGGAAGGACTATGCAGAGACCAAAACAAGATATCTAAATTAAAAGAATTAAAAGAAATGTCCTCTTGGCTTTTCTGAGCATATTTGTGGCAGAAATGGGTATCACCAGACTTTCTACACAATACAGCTTTAGCAAATACAATAACCTAGTCTGAATAACTAGATCTTTCATTTCCAGTTGCACTGACTGCAGAGCAAAAAGCCAGTAAGAGCAGACACACCCAAACGCGACAAGACTGGTGATCGTGACAAAGATCAGCAATTACAAGGGCTGCTTAGCCAGCAAAGAACTGTGCTCTGAAACTGGCAGGCGAAGGGGCAGTGGCAGAACAAGGAGTTCTTGCCATCTATTTTAGGCATCAGCACTGTCTGTAAGAGGTCATGCATGCCCCCAAGGCAGCAGAAAGTCGAGATACTGTCCATCCCCTCCTTTCTCAGGTTATACTTGCTGCTCTGTGCCTCAGCAAGCCCATCACAAGGTCTCAGAACTCTTTGCTCCCTATCCCTTGGGATTTTAAAACCAGAGGCCAAATGAGGCATGTTACCAGATAATTATCTTTTAAATCTCTGGAAAGTGACCTGAAAGAAGGACCTCCTGAAATTGTTAACAAACATGGAAAAAGACAATATATAACTATGCTCCATCCATGGCTACTAAGACCGATGGAGCAACTAAAATACATCAACATAATTAGGTTCCAGTCAGCTACAACTATATAGCCTACCTGTGCTAACTGAAGATGCATGGACTTACACACTATAATACAGTCAACAGAAGATGGACAGGAAGGAAAAGAACTTTGCTTATCTATCCCAGATATTGCAGGAATAGAAACTTAACAGAATCCCAGCCAGTCACTTTTTGCTGGCCTGTGTCCTTAAGCAACATGGCAATCCTGAAAAACAGGGTATGTACGGTGCTTACTGTTCAGATAATTGCACAAAATACACTCACTTCTATTGTTATTAGGTCTTAACGCATTTCCTTTATTACTCACAAAACTATAGGAAACAATGTTCAGAAATCCTGGGTGACAGAAAATTATTTGAAATCTCCTGAAGCATACAGAGATGCTATTTTTCTATATTAAGCATATCATGGCTTTTAGTTGCTTATATTTCCTTTTAAGTCTCTGAAGTCTGGTTGTTGTATTGGGTTTTTTTAAGAGTAGGACAAACCTGAAAATCTAATATTTTGAGAAACAGCAGACTTCAAGACTCCACAGAAGTATGAAAACAGCTTTAATATATTGTTATCGGCCAATCAGTGCTGTAGAAGCACTCAGATCAAGTGAAGCAGGCGACTGGTATGGATGCCAACATGCATCTTCTAAATATTATGAGGGTTTTTTTAAAAAAGTCATTAGCAGTTTCATATATTAAATGCACCAAAACAGCTCAACTATTTTTGTGACCTTGTAATTCTTTGCTTTTAGTTCCTAAACCTTCAAGGATGTTTATTAATGTGTTTCAAAAAAGTGCAGTTTTCCAAAGGTTATTTATTGATTTAGATCAGCATGGCTCTGCCTACTACTTATGCCATTTATCTACTCCTTAAAAAGCTTGCTGATACCATCACTGTGGCTCAGGCTTTGTCTGGATTTCTCTGCTTAGAAGAGTTAAAAAGCAGTTATACAGCAACGAAGATAGTAAACACATGAATTATTTCAAAACAGTCTGACAAAGTAAGCCCTTGCTTTTTCTGCCATCATAAAACTTCTCCATAGTCATATTTCTGTCACTTGTTTTTCAAAATGATAAATCTGGAGTTCCTAGTAAGTTGCTCTAGGTCATGGCAGCTGATGATGTTCCCCCAGGAGCCACACACCAGGGAGGCAAGTGTGACACAGCTTTTGCTGCTTGTCCAGCCTCGGGGCTGGAGGAAGCACGGCCGGCAGCCAGGCTGGTAGCACTGAAGGAGTCTCCCATGTGGGCAAAATGCCAAACAGGTGACCTGCAGGTATTTTTCCACTCTGTCAGCATACCCAAGCCAGTTGCCCTCCAGCTTGTAATAAACACCATAATGTCAACTCTGTTGTACAACACAGCTTCTTTGCAGCATTTCATAGGAAAAAACTGAGTTAGAAATCTCTTTTGGTGGCGTAACACCTCTGAATTCACACGTCACATAAGGAGAAGCGTTTGAGCAAGTTTACAAGTGCTGTTTCCCAAGAGCTCACTACACTTCCCTGCTTTCAGGGCAGCATCCCATCGAAGGGACCCGGATCAACGTGCTGCTGCAAAGTAGCATCTTCGGCTACTGCTGAAGGCTGCTGCCCCCCTCGCCCTGGGGTACAACCCCCCCAGCCAGCCTGCCCAGCAGCACACACAGGTCCCTCCTGCCCTGCTGCAGGCAGCCCCTTGCAGCCAGCACAGCTGAGGAGATGCCTGGCCTGCTGCGGCAGGGAGGAAGGCGCATCTCCTGCAGGCAGGCAAGGCAGCCTTGGCGCTCTTCACAAATACCTGGTACTGCTGGGGGAAAGGAGAGGCTGCCCTCGCAAGCAGGTAGCAGAGAAAATGGGAGCTGTGCAGAGGCATTGTAGTAATTGGAAAGGATGGCATTGAGATATTGTGTTAATTTGCTCTTCAGAAAAACCACACCAACCCAAAAAAAGGCAGCTATTTGCAGCAGCACAGAATCAAACAGGTGACAATCTGGCTTAGTCACTTTCCCCCTTCTTGCCCAGTACAGGAATTAAGAGTTTGCCTCAAAAGCCATTTATTTTAACATGTTCACTACTCTTAATTCTCTTCCCGCCTTGTAAATTCCTTCCTTGCCAGGCCATCTTTCTGCCCTTTCCAATCTCTCTGCTTCCCTCTGATCTGTCACTTTGCTCTCCCCCATCTCTTATCTCTCACTAGTCTGTCACACTACCCCACTCCTGATCACTTTTCACCTGGTGCCCGTTCACCTGCTAGATGCAGCACTGTGATGGTAAAGTACAACTATCCAAATAAAGAGAACTGTCCAGGAGATTTGCCTCTTGCAAGAATCCTTCTGACATTTGCTTGCTCTACTTATTTTTAGCTTACATAATGATATTCACAAAAGACAGAGACATTCCTCAGGCTTGTAAGCTTAAGACAGATGGCTGCCTTATCCCTCTGTGCACTAAAAGCTATAGGTACGCCCATAGGCTGCTGGTGCTGAACATACTTCTCTCTCTGAAGCACAGAATTAATGATAAATTTAACTGCATTGTTTGCAACCATTTTCACTTTATTTTTAAATTGGCTACAATTTCCCACCTGCCACGAAACTTCACAAATACGCTGTTTCACCACAGAATTTTAGGTGCAACTCACTCAGCTGCTGGTAGGTTTTGCCTGCTGTGTATCTGCCCAGACCAGACTCCTCTCTGCTGAGGTACAGAGTGACAGACCATACTTAACTGCAGAGAACAATTGCGGTAAAAGTAAACGCTACTTTTAAATTGATGAAAGCCAGCAAGGATGTCATATGTCAGCAATTCCTACTGCCTAATGATTATAGCTTCCTCAACAGGCACAGTAAGAAAAACTTCTAGCCCTTCATTTGCCTCCCTTTGGTTGAGCCATTTTCTCCATGGTTGTCTTGCAATTTATTTTCTCATCAGGCTTAAAGATTCTCTTGGAGGTTGTTGTTTTTTTTTTTTTCATGTATGTGGTGTTTCTTGTTTAGTGTTTTGTTTTGTGTTTTTTAACTAACTTTGCATGTTGCACTAAAATGAGAGGTTGAAGTATCAGGAAGCTGAAAGAGATTAAACCTCCAAAACAAGATCTGGGGAGAAGCATCTTAGATGATGAGGACTGAAAAGTCTTACATGCAATCTGAAATTTAATGGGCTCCTCTCTGCAGGTACTGGTTGGCTCTTCATCTACAAATAGAAAAATGTCTTGTGGAAAGCATCCATCTCAATGTTTCTGTCTAGCCAAAATGGTTTTGCACTCAACAAAGCTGAGCTGCAGCAGATGAAAAGTAAGATTTTTAAAAAAAGAGAAGTAGAAAGTGAACATAAAAGTTGTCATACAGCCTTCGGCAGGAATGTAATCTGAGCCTTCACTGACCTTATACTCTTGTGAAAAAACAGAGCAGAAAAGGATCTACACAAGAGCTTTGATTCTCCTTTACATGGGAGATTGCACTGGGGAAGGTTGTACTGAGCTGGCAGCCAGGTGCACCTTCATCCAGCTCTCTGAGGCAGCTGTAACAATCCCTGAGCTTCCGGTCTGCAGGATTGCAGCTCAAAGGCATCTGAAGAGAATGGACTTTAATTTTTTTTTAATTAATAAAATAATTGAGTATCCTCTTGGTTAAATGGTCTGTGTCTTATCTGCTGACACTAGCAACATATCCATTGCTTGGACTGTGGCAGTTGTTTAACTATGAAAGTTGATTCTGCCTTGTGCTTAGTGGGAGAAGATGCTTTCTGACCAGATAAAGATTCATTCTTTCTTTGTTGGCAAGGCCCTGCCTATGACCTCTGTTCAGTACGAGAAAACCAGTCACAGAGGAGTTGAACTTGTGAACCTCCATTCTGCATCCTTGAACCTCATAGTACCACCCTGTACTACAGAAACGAAGTCTTCCTAAGAGGCAGTTTATCAAACAATCATCTTACTGGTCCAAAATTGGTGTGCAGTTTCCAAAGTTCCTCCTCTAACTTTCAAATAATCTTCTACATAAATCAAAAACTAGGGCTTAATTCATATATGCAAGCTTCCCTTGAGATTACAGTATAGGACATAACTCCCTGGAATGTTAAGACTTGGGAGTACATTTTTTGGGGCAAGAGGACATCACCTTTGAGTAGAAGCGACAGAATTCTGAAAAACAAATGCACACACATCCTCACATCCAAAAGCTCCCACATCTTTACAGATCTAAGATCAAAATCTTCTATTTCCAAATATTTTAATGGAGTTTCTAAACAAACGTTTGTAGGGTATATTAACTGAACAACACACTGAGAATCTAAAACAGATCATTGTTTCCCAGAGTCCAAAAGGTAAAGAACATAGAGCAAAGTAAACTGAATTAAACTTCTGGCTTCAGAAGAAGAATCCACGTTTTGATCAGTAAGATACAAAATAATACTGGTTTCCTTTTATGATGATCGAAATTCATTATGCAATAGAGAAAAATATTCCAGCCATTCAGAACAGCCTGCAGGAGGATTTAGAAGACCAATAATGAGCTCTTATGCACTGCTGCTGCATGACTGACGATCGACTCCAACAGTATGACACTGTTGCTTCTAGAGTATCATGCAGAACACTATTTATATACCAAGCACAGGCCAAATTACTGGATTTGGCTCTATATACACAACATAACTTACACGTGTTATTTGTGTCTGGAAATAAGAAGAAAGCTTTGCATTTCAGAATGAAAGGGAAAGATGTTCTTGGTAATGCTTCAGGCTACCAAAACGTACCAATTCATCAAAACCAATCACCAGATGGAAAAGTACTTAAATGCACCTCCCACAGAGCAAATACCCTGAAACAACTCAAAAATGGAAGTGGAATGGAAACAAACTGAAAATCTGTAAGTGTCAACAGAATGGCATAAAAGGAGGAAGTTGCCACATTTTAAGCACCAGTGCAGAATATCCAGCAATTACAAATCTCCAGGCACAAACCAAGAGTGCACTTGCAGTGGACAGCTCAGGGCCTGATTGATGTCAGAGGTGGTATGAAGGGTGGAAAGACCGCATTTCTGTTTCCTACACTGTTTCAGAAGCCAGCAGCCAATGTTGCACATCTACTGTGCAGAATGCTGCAGCTGTGCCTGGTTGACTATACTTAACGTTTTTGTGTCTGCCCGCTGCTTGGTCCTTAAATCTGCACACGTGCCCCCCCCATCCCTTACAATCTTAATATCTCCAGTGCTGATATACCCAAACTGCCCATCTTTAAGATCAGCACTCAACTTCACATCTTCTGGTATTATAGTCTAAAATAAAGTGGCTGTTATTAGGACTGGAAACATTAACAGATGTGTAAATTACAGTGCATGTATTACATGAAATGAAGCAAAGGAGCACAAAAAGAATAGTTTCCAAACAAAGCAACTTTACTAGCTTACTTGCATGGTAAAATGCGAACAACATCGTTCTGCTTGTAACTCTCAATGCAGACAGCACAATGATCAAAGTCTGGGTCTGTTTCCTAAAATGAATAGAATGAAAATTCAAGTCAAGAGCTGAGGCTATGACAAACGTAAAAGTAGCTGTGACTGGTACATGAACTGTATTGTGCTGGGTGGCTGTTACTAAGATACAAAAGCAGTGACTGGGTTGTTAATATTCCAACACATCTTGAGAAAGAAAAGTATCACACACACAAAACTCTCCCCTCATTTGGAGCTGGTAAATGATCATTTGAAACAAGCTAAGACCCAAGATGATTCTAATATTCAGTTGAATCACTATAAAATGTAGCAGCAATTTTCCTAGAGGCTTTACTTCAGCTTGGACCTAAACCTTCTATTTTATTCAGGATTTGGTTTTTTTTTGGCAGGATAAGAATTCTGGTATTCCCTTTTATAGCCAGAACTAGCAAATTTTAGGTATTTCAGAGCAGTCCTATTTTTTTGTCTGCGCTTACTTGCAGAATTATCATTCTTATTCAGACATGAAAACGAGGATCGCTAACTGACTGGCTCCCTTTTTCCTCTGTTTTCCAGAAGTTAAGATTTTTTTAAAAAATTATTATTTTTTTAAAAACATGAGAATTTAAAGTTTCTAATGGAAAAGGACTGCCATCATTTGGATGTAGATATGGCATCAGCAACATGTATTTAAAATGTTTGTGCTTGTGACACAAAATAGACTGTGCCTTCTCTTAGTTCAAGTTCATTATTCTTTCCAATGTCAGCAAGCTACTAGCAAGACACCGAGACAGGAACCACATCAAACAATAGCTGCTCCCTGGTCAGCTTTGGTCAGGGCTGCATGCAGAGAATTCCGATGGGCTGCTCTGATGAAGGACAGGTTTTCTGCTACTCTATTCACCTGCGTGTGCGTTTCGTGCCATCTGTACCATAACCTCCAAGTCACTTACCAGTTTTGAATTTATGCTGTCAAAACATCATCTTTTCTTTCAATATGGAAAAGTTCCTGTTATCTCTATGTACTCCCATACCCACAGGAAAGATTTAGTACAGTGGGCTGTCTTGAAATAAAACACACAGGGAGGGAGAAAGAGCAGGAAGACAGTTTTTCTGCCTTCTTTCTGGAAGCAAATTTTTCCATCACTTCCTAATCTTCCACTGCTGATCGTGTTGATAAGGAAGATAAAAAGGAATCACACTAAAAAGGCCCAAAGAAATAATCTTCTCTCAAAAATTAAATCACAGCCAGAATTCCCTTGCCTTTTGCAAATTAAAGAGCAAAAATTCAGCAAGATTAAGTGACTATTTTTTCCTTTCAGAATCAAAGACAAAGCACTACTGCTCATAAAAGTGGAAAAAGTTTAGGATTTAACACACCGTATATTTTAGTTTATATACTGGCAAAACCTATCCTTGGATTTACTATCTTTATTGATTTACTATCAATCAATCAATAAAATAAACATTTACTATCTTTAATGAAATACCTGTTTATACCCCCCCACCCAGATTACTGGATATTCGTATTTTACGTTAGAGATTGTCCTTTATTACCCATCTTCTAGATTTATTTTTACTTTACACAACTTACATATGGAATGATTCTAAGCTTAACAGAATTTCACATAAACAATGCTAGCCCTACGTACTCGCCAGCACAAACCCCAGCCAGCTAGCACACAAAACCACTCTGTCACAGTTGCCAGACAAAGTGCAAGTAGTATTTAAGCAAGAAAAATTTCTTTGAAACATACAGGTTTGCAGTATCCATCGATACCAACAGGTACACAAAACACTGTGCTACAGGACAAAGTAAGCCTCCACCAAGAAAGGCAAGGTCATAAATCAGAAGCAGAAAGGAACACCAGATTGTTTCCCTTGGCAAAAATTAAAACATGATGCTCAAGTTTACGATGTTGAAATCTTATTATTATACCTTATCACCCTTCTTTACTGTCCTGGTTGTCAATTTACCGATGGCTTTCTTGGCAGCATCTCCAAGACGACGCTAATAAAGTGACAAAGAAGAGAACACAAGTTAACCCTGATAATGAAGCTTCATTACTGTCCTTTATAATGACTGACTTAGCTCAATACTAACACTGCAATACACACTATGGCAGTGGGCCAACACGTAAGACAAAAAGCATATACAGCCAAGCACACAGATTTGTCAGGCTCAAAAAAGCCAGCAGTTGAGCCCACAAATGCACTCAATAAGCATGGGCATAAACCTCATGGACCGTGTAAGAGTCCACAAAAGCAATCCAACGTTTATGTGACAAAACTAATCAAACCCAGCCTGCAGGATAAAAGCCGAAGCAACATGCCCTCCCAAATGATTTCAGCTATATTTTGTTCATATTGGTTTTTTATTCAGTGTGCTGTAGTATACCCCTTGTTCTTTTCTTAAGCTTGCATTTTTATTTTCTTATTCTTCCCCTAAGCAGGCTGATCTTGTTTTGAGATGTAAGAGATCCTCTCAGCGTAACCTAGTTTCTCTCTTGCTATTGAAACACCAGGATCTCAAATAGAAAAAAATACGGGTCACAAAATCTAAATAAGCCAATACAGACTTAAATAAAGCTGAAACGTATACTGGTTTGAAGATGAACCTCTATCTGAATGTAAAAGCCACGCTACTTTTTTGTTGTTTATACTGTTTTTAGTGACCACCACTGTTGGATGGAAGAAGCAATTTCTGAAATTCAAGTGCCAACTCCTACTGCAATGCCCCGATCCCAGCCAACAAAGAATGGCTGTTTGCCAGCTGGTCCATGGGATCCCAGAGAGGACACTGAATGGAACAAAGCTCATGTCTTCTAGTTTCAGGACCAAGAGACATCAGATTTCATTTACATTGACTGGATAAAGGGAAGTTCATGTATTTCATCCTTCACTTCCACCTTGTACTAAATATTCTGCCTTTGAAAGAGATGGGCTCTTTCAGACAATGTAAACTGTGCCTATCAAAACCTCCCATATAGCTTGTAACAAATGTGGGGTTTTTGTGCCCACCTTCTATACAGTTGAAAATCAAATCCTGCATAAGGTGTACCCCCTTGTACCATACGTTTTCTCTGCATACACACTGAAACTAAGGTGGCTGCTTTTAATTGAGAAACACAAAAACCTCAGAAGCCCACCACAACCAACAGTACCATTATTATTCTAGAATTACATATGTGCTTTTTTAATGCTTTCTACAGAAAACCTGCTCTTTTTATGTTTTTTTAGAGCATGGATTTGCAAAAAATCACTCAGTCTGAACTACTGAAGCATACCCACACAGGAAATGCAGCACCAGAAACAGAGCTGGGATGGGGAAATTATATGCTTCCTGAAGTCAGAAATCTCATCCTAACTTCAACATGTGAGAAATTGGGCAATTTAACCAAATCTAAATTACATGTCCTGGAACAAGCATACAGGCCAGAGTACTTAATGACACAGAACATGCTGGCACACTGCTGGAGTAGATAACCATAACCAGAAGTGTGATTACTAAGAAAGGAATAAGGCTGAAAGCATTTAACTTAAATGTTCAACACTACCAACTAAGTAATTGTGGGCAGTATTTTTGTTTAGTTGTACCACATATGACTGTATATGCACTACAAGAAATCTTAAAGAAGGATTATTTTCCTATTGGAAGCATAACATTTCAGCAAAACTCTTCCAAAAAGTATACATCTTCTCTTATTTACATAAGTATGCTAAACAATAACTTCCTTCACTTTCATTTAAGAGATTCACCTCTTCCATTTTCTAATTTTAACAAACACTTTTTAATGGTAACATTGGAAATGCTCGGGATTTGCTATTTTGATAAATTAAGGCACAGGCATACAGCACATGCTCGCTTTTAAAACCAGAACTGTCTTGATGGAAAAGGCCACCACCACATGCAAGAGTTTCATGCCTCTGGCGGAAGTGCACAAGAGCAATGATGTGAATACCACCATCTACAAAACTCAGCATGTTTTTGATTTTTTTTAAAAGTGTCTCTCGACATAACTTAAAAACAAGATCATAGCCTAAACCAAGTTATTTCATCACTAACAGTACAGCCTTCTCTCTGTGAAAGCTCTCAAAGCGCTTCAAAAATAAGCCATAGCTGTCGCCACCTTCTTATTAAAGTTTAATAAGCTCAGCTTTTTAAACTGCATAAAATTTTCATCAAGTTTCTCCTGACCTTTGTACAAATCTAAAGAAAGAAAAAAGGTCATAAGAGCCCTTTCCCCATGGAGCAACTGTTTTGAATCATGGACATTTGGAAGAAGCCTAGAACCATGTAGGGGATAGAGAAGGCACAATTTAGTATTCCACAGACATCCATTGAATAACGGTTATATTTAAACTTTCACCATCCCAAGGGACCACACTAAGTACTGGTTACAGTGTGGTCATTTAAGAATGACATCCTTAGGAAAATCTACAGGATGCCCATGGGACCTGCAGCATCAGACACTATTTATAGGAACTAAAAAGGAAATCCTTTGTCATAACTGAGGCTTTATAAGTCTGTATTTGTTTTAAAACACCAAAGCACTGCTTCACAGTGAGCTTCTATGCATTATCCATAATTCAGGGGAAAGGGGGGGACAATGACTAGAGGTCAGCAGCTTTGTAAGTTAGCCCTGATGGAGAGATACAAAAGCAAAGAGAGCACAGCGGACTTGCTGAGGTTTACTGACCCTTCTCAATAAAAGCCAAGGCACGCCATGGAGGCAGTAGGCCATTAAGTCCACACTAGTAAAACATTTATTCCTAAAGTTTAATCCGTATTTGAGTTGATGGATGACTTGATTTAGTCAAGATCTGAGTAAGAACTGAATTAAGTTCAGATTAAATTAGGAGTTGAAAAAGAATGTAAGAAAGGCATATTTGACAAAATTGTAATTACAAGATATGACCAGGAGAATTAGGCAGTCCATACCAAGTGCGATCTTGAATAAAGCTGAGATCACTAAGTAGCTCCATACCTAAGTTTTCTTAGCCTAACATTCATGACAGTTTATAGTTTGGAAATACCTTTATACAACTTCTGAATTACCTTAACTATTACTGAAGCTATCCTTAAGAACATGGATAGAATTCATAACATTAGCTCTGTGTTCCCCTACACTACCAAATTCATTCACAATTTAACTTTCCTCCCCATTCCCAATGTACATACAGTATGCAATATTCAGTCAATATAGATTCGGTCTTCCTCTTGGACTTAGACTCACCAAACCCCAAACATTTAGCTTCAGTTCTGTTCTTTCCTGTCATGTAATAAGATCTTGAACTGGTGCTGCTCAGGACAAACACACTGCACTAAGTAAAAATCCTTGTCTGGCAACATGCTTTGCCTTGAAACAAAGAGGTTCTGAATGCTAGTTTGATGGAAATTCCTTAGAAATTATTTCTTCTCTATCGACTACTGTATACAGAAATATCACTTCCAGAACTTGTGGGGGGAGGGAAGGAAAAGGAGTCCCCTTACCTGATTCCTGTCACGTGCACTTGTGTACCTGATCTTCTGGATGAAGTAAAATATTAACCATGCTGAAGAAATTATCATCAACACAATGAACGATATTGACACAAAGACTAGAGAGCCCCGACTGAAGTTTTTTGGAGGAACACGGGACCCCACTGCTATTGCCATCAGGACAGAGATATTCTTTTCCAAGTAATTCAGGATCTCCTTAACCTTTGATTCTGTAATCATGACAGCAACAATGTCTCCAGTTCCTATAAAAAGAAAAAAATATTTCATTTACATTTTAAATTAACATGTCATGCCACTCAAGATTTTCCAAAAGCAAAGCTGTTCAACAACCTCTGAAGTTTTTTAATCTAATTCATTTACGGCACATGGAACATGCTCCTGGGCACTCAACTCATGGCTTGTCCTTCAAACCCAGGTTTTCAAATTAGGGCACTAACATGCAAACTGTCTGCAGCTCCACACATAGCAAGATCTTTACCAGTGGTTACACAGTACTTCCCATAATTTAATTACTGTATGCAGTCTGAACTAGCTTTCAAAAGTACATTTATTCCAGATTTGAGGCTCTGAATAGCTGAATAGGCCACTCACAGAAAAACAGATGAGTTCAACGATATTGCTAGAGTGGTCTTAGTACACACAGTGCTGTGTTAAAGTTGCTCTGGAGAGTTATGCAAGGTCCCCTGCAAGCTTGTGCAGCTTTCACAGGCCACCAAGGTTGTCAAAGATCTGTAAATCACAATTCCAGCACAGAAGCAAAGTCAAACTTCTACCTACATCACTTCAGAGAGAAGTGAAAGTAAAGTGAATAAGCCTGGTTGCAAAGTAGAAAAGAAATGAGAAAAAAAACTTGAGAGGTTTGAGCGCTGATTTTATCACTCATACAAAGACATGCTTGATAAGATCACAAAGAGGCTGTCAGCTTCATCAGCTCCATTTCGAATGCGTAGCCCATCTGGTTTTCATAGTGTCTTGCCTCTAAACTACCTCCTGTCCCAAAGAGAAAATTATCGGTACAAGAGTAAGAATTAAACCACAAGACTTCCTGAAAAAAGAACAAAGTCACCTGTAGAGCAGAGAGAGCACCTATGTTTTAAAAGCAGAGGCCCCATTGAAAAATAAAAAAAATAATAAAAAAAGGATCTTGAACTCAGGGCAGTTCTGAAATTCTGATATAAGTTCAAAAGAAAGCAAAGTTTATAGGAAAACCAAAGCCAAAAAGAAAAAATCCTTGCGAGTGCTATTCTCATTCATCCAGCTCTATTTGCTTCCTATACTAAAACCGCTTTCAAGACCTATTTTCAAAACGCTCGCAAAATCTGCTCATCTGTTTGCTCCATCTGCTTGCTCCAATTGACATTCCCTCAGAGAGAAACCGTATAATGCAAGCGACTTCAGTATTGAGGTTTTGGATTTAGAGTTGATTTAAGTTACAGACAACCTACTGTGACAGTAAAGAGAGAACATGAGGTCCTGTTTTAACACAAGTAACGTGTTCAAAGTCTTTTAATCAAAACCTGATTTCTAAGAAGTTATTGTACGCACAAAATGATGCAGAAGATGCAAAAGCACATCATCTTGGAAACCCAGGGCACAATAAGTCAGGGTGACGGACCCAGACAGCTATACAGTTTGCCAAAATGGGGGCTTTACCAGAGTTGTGTAGCAATCTCAAATGTTATCGCTCTTACCATTCACCATGGCACATAGCAACTTTTACAGTCCCTGTCCTCAGTTTTCAGAGCAAGTTCCCCAACATTGGTGTTGTACACTGTGCTGACAGAAGTACTTAGAAGAATCAAATCAGATAATCTCAGAAATTAAGATTTGCACAATAATTTAAAAGAATACTCCACAGCTCCAGAGCTGTTTTCCTGCAAGAAATTTCAACTTTTATTTGTTTAAAATTGAAATGGTAAAGACATTAACACCTTGTCCTAGTAATGGGTCTAAGTGGGAAAAGAATGTTTAACATTTCCTTCTGAATATTTTTCGAAATAAGTGTCACAGTAACTCAAAAGCTTTGAATAGCAACCAAACCCCAACACAATTCACGGACACAACTTACTTAATCACTAATATACCACGGATTCACACAAGATCCACTTCAGTCCAGCTCTCTAGAGACACTTCAGTTTGAGATGTACTGAGTTAGGTTTCCTGCAAACTAACCAAGATATTTGATAGGCAGCAAAGCTCACAAACAGAGCAAAAATCCATTACTTGCTTTAGAGGAAATCCGCTCAGATTCCCATCTGTCCAGTTGGGAAGAGTCCCTGCCCAGATGTGCAGCACTTAATTACAGAACAAGAGCCACCTTTCCTGCAAGATTCTGATTGTAGATGCAGCATGTGCTCATGCAACCCCAAACCCCTGCAGCTCAGATGGTGCAAGATCAATCAAGAGCAGATAATTTATACTGCTTGATATTTTCCCTAGGCTTCACTTCTGTTCTGCATATCTAGTTTGCATAGTGAAGGAAGGCAGGGAAGGGTGCAGGAGGGACCCTATTTCCCAGAGCATGTGTTTCTGCTAAGGTTCCCCAGTAGGTATTTATTTGCACCGAGGAATTATATTAGTATCAAAATATCAGTCCAAAGCACTCAGTGTAGCATTTTGACATGATTTACAATCATCTGCAAAGAAAAGCTGACCATGATTTTTCAATACTAGTCCAGTTCTGTCTGCATCAAAAGCTGAAGCCTCCACCTATTCCCTGCTGCAGAGGGAACGAGACAAAGCTGACAATCTGTAATGTGTTTTATATAAAGCCCAGCACAAAGCGAACCTCTGGCATCACTGCAAAGTGATTTGCATTCCAAGTCACTCAACTGGGAACAGCCCAAGTGCTACTGTTGCCTCTGACCCTGCAAGAGCCAAGGAGAACTGCAGAAAAGAAAAATAAATTGTGCCGTTTAACATACTGAAGCTCAGCGGAAACTGGGACTTGGTTCATCCATATTTTTGTCAGGGGCATCACCCTAAATAATTTTAGCAAGAGCTCCCTGTTTGAGAACAATTGGGCCCAGGAGGAGACACTGACTCATTTATTTTAAGCACCTCGAAACCCTGCGTTTCTGAAATGTAAATGGGAAAAAAAAATCCTCAGGTGAACACAGAAACACTAACTGTGTGCAAAAGTTAGAAGATGGTCTTACTACATAATCTTACAAAAAACGATACTCTTCTCAGCCAAGAACACTGTTCAGAGAGAAGAAGCTGGAATGCTAACTAAACCAAACTAACTACACACTCAACCACAGATGACGAGCTAGGACAGACGGTAGGCAAAAGATAAATATTGATGCCTGTAAATATAAATAATTTAATTGCTATCATCCAAGCCCAGACAGCTCTTTCTAGCTTGCAATTTTACCATGTGCATGTTTAATTAGGATAGTTATACAACTCTTTAGAAAGTCAACAGAAAGTAATCTCAAAGAAAAACTAGTAGTCTCACTCATGACAAGCAAATAATTGTTTCCTTTTGTGTTTGCTTTTTGATTCTTGACTACCAAATGTTTGTCTGAAGCTCAAAAATGTGGACAACTTGGCCAGGATACCAAGCTCAAGACAGGCATGGTTCAAACGGCAGGCTTCAGACAGCTTCCATCCATCTATTGTCCCTTGGAGGATGCAGGAAATGGCAGCCTGGCAAAACACAACGGCCAAACAGCTGATTTTTTTTTTTCTTTTTCTTTTTCCCCCCCCTCTGCCCTGGGCTTGTGAACAGCCCAAGCAGCTGTTTGGTCAATACTCAGGGAGAAGGACAGGTGAGACAATTCCTCCTGGGCACATAAGCAACTTGGCACCAAACTGCTGTTACTGCTGCAATGCTTCATCCACCTTCTCACAGATGGGGCAAGCAAAAACTTAGATCCCATCTCAAGCGTGGCGAACATTGGGCCACCTGTAAGAGGCACTGAACTGTTTGGACTTGATGTAACAAGGCCTGCAGAGAGCTGAGAATTAAGTCACATATTCATTACAAAGGTTAGCACTTTTCTGTTGGCTGATATTTGCAGCTAAAGTCCTTGTAATTTCCTAAGTCTTTCATAGTGCCTGCTGATGCTGCAGACACAGCATGAAGCAGATGGACTACACTCATCTCACACCTGTGAAAATATCATTCTCTCTAAATAGCAGACAATACTTAATTGTAACTGAATCCTTTCATGACTTCACTCTGAAAAAACTAAACTTAACACACTCTTATCTGAATTACTCTGCTGGGTGGAAATTTCAGAGTACTTAAAAAAAAAAGCAAACAAAATCTCCACCTTCCTAATAAAGCATGGAGCAGATAGGCATTTGTAGGCTGGATTCAGGGCACAATTCAGACATTGATATGCCATTGCTTGACTGCAACAATTGGAAGATCATAATGATAAATGTACTTTGAAACAAAACTGCCCATCTTCACAAACCAGACTTCCCTATTCTTCTATTAAACGCCCACAACTATGCTATCATTTCTGAACATGTTATATCAGAAATAAAAATATAGCAACACACACTATTCAGTACCCAGGAAAGGGATTAGTCCTATTACTGTGAGTGGCAGATTTCTTGGAACAACATTAAGTAACTGTGAAACCACGGCAACAGAATTTGGGAGCCCACAAAACATCAACAGAGAAAACAGGAAAGCACAAATGAAGTGCCACAGTTACATGTGAATTTTTGAGACAGCGATCACAAGTTCTGTGAAAACACCAGAAGATGTCTGAGCTGCAAGGGAGAGGAGGCAAAAGCAAGAATTACCCCTACAAGGTAAGGGCTTTAGCCACTGGGAATATATAATCCATGGAACCCATGAGGTGAGGGCAAGGGAAAAGGCATGCTGAGCTGTATGCAAAGCTGCACTGCCAGAAAAGGTGGGCTTTGGGGAGCGTAGCTTTTAAATACAAGTTCCATAGTACTTAACAACATTGGGGAAAAACACACAAATTCTTCAGATAACTTCTCTGGTTTATATCAGAACAGAATTTTAAGGTAATAGTGAAGAACAAAGTCTTACATTCTAAACCAGGCTTTTAGAAAAGCAGGCGCCAAGACAACAACCCTTGGCATATCTTCAGAGTGATTAAAACAGGTCTAGCTGCACATATTTTTATTTTGATCTAATCAAAATGTAAACAAGAGCACATCCGAGCTGTCAACACACAAGTGCAACCTCAGGAGTAAAATACGTTGAGATGTCCCAAATCAAATACTTCTGAAGACAGAAAAAAACACCATAGTATTTGTCAGCTATTTGGTTTTAAGTAAGGCAAGAAGTAAATGCCAAGAATATACATCAATTTTTAAATGAGACTGGACAGCATTTTAAAATGTTTGTCTTCCTGTTGCCTTAAACATGAAAATGTTGAATTCTTGTCTGTACGTGAACATTTACTTTAGGATGCCTATTTCATGCAGTGTCAGACACTAGAACAGGTATTACAACAATAACATGGGAAAAATTGTGAAGGACAGCAGCATACGGAACTGTTACCCCAAAATATTGGGCAGATATTTGCAGAAGTCACAACTGTCTCTGCTGCATAAACCTGTGTAAAACAATTTAAAAAAATAATCTTCTGAGGTTAAAACTTGAATTCTGACTGTGTGCCTAAGAGAACAAAGCAGCAGATTATTCAAAGTTCAGTGAGGATCACGCTTCTGTGAACTGCAACCAAAATACAGTCAATTTATGTCTGAAGAACACTCAAAACTATTCTTTGATTGCAGCAAAAAGAGCTTCAACAGATTTTACTCTGCCAGGCTAAGAAAGGGCACTGCACTATGCCCTCTAAATATGATTAAATACACTTTAGTATTTTGCAACGTACCATGCATTGCTATACTGCTAATAGACATGTGATGGACGTTCACAAAGTTCTGTTCCTTTAAGAAAAACAGGGGTATGACTGCAGCATATGATTATAAAACCAGAAACAGCAAGAGTAGCTTTCCAAAGATGGGTGTGACAATTAACTTCAAAAGAAATATTAAAGCCTAATCAGATTCTTGTTGTGCACCAAGTCCATATGTGATAAATAATCTGCTTATAAGCAGAAATTACCTTTCCAAAGCCCGTCCTCCTTCACTAGAAATGATGCCTCAGTAAAATATTCTTGCCATATTTTCAATCAGCTTTATAATCTACTATGACCAAGAGTTCCTAAAAAGGAGTGCTAAATAGCAAAATCCGTTGAGGAACTGTTGGGCCACATTTAGATGACAACTGCTGACACATTATTTCATAACCCAACTGCTCTATTCTGGCACTCAGGGAGATGTTTCTTACGGAGAAATCTGCGCAAGATCAAAACAGGTAGTCACAGCTACACCCTCCTGCTTCATTCACAAGTCCAAATCGCACTGATACACATGAGATGGTGGAGCTATGCCCCTGGATTTCCTCAAGCTTGACAAGGTCCAGCTGACCCTCTGCTACACACAGTGTACCCAACTCAAGAAAACCAACAGTCTTTTGCAAAGATGCAAGACAATATCGGTATGTAGAAGACAGGTGTTAGACCTTGACTTCGCTACACAGGATTTCCTCTCCATCAATCTAACCCTCAGAGCTCCTTTTTGTCTTCTATTATAAGTCATATGAAACTAAGCACTGTAGAAAAATTAAGATCCTTCTATTAAGCTACAAGATGCACCCACCTCTTCTCTAAGCATCCCACAAGTTCCTGAATCTCTGCCCCATCTTGATTTTTGAAAGCAAAAATGTGCTACCTCAGTGTTTCTGACGGGCACCAGGAGGACAGATTCATGGCTGGGCTGAGAAGGCAGGAGCACCCAGCAGGAGAAGTTACACATCTCTGGAGCCAGAACTGCAGCAGAGTTCACTTAAAATGGTAAGGAGACCGTCTTCAGGAGTTTATGGATTCCTCCCCCACCACCACTTTTGACTGCCTTCATCATTCTACTTATATCACATATTCTGTTTCTGTAGAAGGACTTTCATCTTCTGGAAATTACATTTATATATATTTTTTTTAATGCATGTGACCTTTTGGGTTCTTTACACTAGGGAAAACCAAGCCTAGGTAAGGGAAAAGCTGACAGATGTTGCAATGATTTTACAGAGACATCTCACACATCTTTTTTCTCTTTTAGCAATGCTTCTTTGCATCTACTTGCACAACAATTTTTTTGAAAAGGAAACAGACAGTCCACTTAAATAATGCTGGAAGAATAAAAATACTTGGTACAAAGGAATTTATCATTTTATCACCCCCTTTCCACAATCTGTGCACAGATACATTTTTTTGTCATTCACAGTTTTACAAGGCATTTAACTATGTATTATGGTGAGTAAACTATTTGCAATCCTATATAACGAATACTGTTACTGATAAGGTATTAGTATGCTAACAAAGTAGACCAAATTTTATATTCAAACCTTGAACAAATGCAAATTAATAAAAAGCAGAAGGGTCACATTAAGCTTTGACTAGGGAAATGGTGTAATCCTAACACATGACACTACTGAAAAAAAGGTTCCTCATGTCAGTTTCACATATTTTTGAAATATGCAAGTCTTGAATCTTCAGAAGGTAATTCTGCTTATTTCAAAACAGCCCTTCTCCATGCATACGTCTGAACAATGTCCAAAACCTGTTCAGCTACATCCGATTTAACACCCAATCACTGATTACAGTGTCACATTCTTGATTAACTGATAGTGTTACTGTAACGTAGACCTTACTGGTCTATTCATCAATTTAAGACACACTTGGGTTTTGATAACTAAAGGTCTCCATAATCTTGCAATCTGTAGTGTGACCAGTTGCTAGTAGCTGACTTCCATTTTGCTGTTTCTGGATAGCAGTTCATATTCCCAGTAGTGGAAACTGGAGCTAAAAACCCCAGAGATTTCCTAGAAGGGTCATCTGCCATGCTCATGTATTTTCTTTTATCTACAAACAACTTCCATACAGATCCATCAATCTGGACAGTCATTCCAATCAAATTCAGCAAAGCATGAAAGAGCAGTGGCAAGCAAACCTTACCCAAGGACACTACAAAATATTTTTAGAGCATCACGAAAAGCATAGTCACAGATTAATATCATAAATTTAATTCCACTGAATCCATAGATTTTGGGAATTACTCTGCTGCTGGAGCTCAGACTTTGGATAAGAAAAAGAATGTAATTACTTACAGTCACTAACAGTCCCGTGGGCCTTTTCACAGTCACAGAACTAATTACCCTTTCAGCTGGCTAAGGAAAAATGAGTCTAACTGCTGTTATTTCAGTTGTGGAGGAGGCATACACCACGCAGACATGCTGGTAAGGAACTGTGCAAGGCACTGAGGCTATGTTAGCTTTGGAAAGGGGTTTCCCTGGCTTATCTTGAAGAGGCAAGTGCTTCCTTATGGCCCAGAATCTGTGCTTCAAACACACTCCGCTCCACATCTTGTTAACTGTCAGACACTCCCACCTACTGTGGGACAGATCTTCCTGATGAACGCATCTCCAAGAAATGCAGTGGGAAATAGGATTAACTATACTGCTGTTGACACTTGCTCCCCGCATTTTCAATTAGCAAATATAAAAAACAATCTAAAATGACAAAAAAAATACCTAAGCGGTGGTTAGACTATTGATTTGCCTTTTTTCAAGCTTCAGCTTTAATGACTCATCTCTCCTACCTTTTCACTAATATTCCAAGGTAAATTAATAATAATAAATTGTAACTAGAATACTCTAACATACAATAAGATTAGTTTTGAGCTGTGGATTAAAAGTAGGTCTCCGTAATCCAGGGAAAGTTTTGCAACCGATTTGGTATAGACCGTATTTCGTCAGCACACACTTGTGCGAAATAATCTGCAACGCACCCTGCCATAGCTTTCACACATTGGTTCTGTTTACAGTTACATAAAGAGACATCCGTGAGAAAAAGGCAAGCAGCAGAGGAAGAGAAGTGCCGCACGCAGCGAGCGTGGCACAGAGAGCAGCGTTTCAAGAGCTGGATCTCTGCAGCCTACCCACTCCGAATCGGGGCAAGAACACCAAATAGCCATTAGATGGCAACAACTCCAAATTGCTTCCTGTCCCTCCTGCCTCTGACCCAGTGACCTAAAATAAGCCACCTCAAATACATGCAGTTTTATCAAAGTTCAAAGCAAGTACAGACCTTGCTTCCTGTGCTAGTGTGCTTTTTAAGCGAATACAGGGCCGTGAGAATCCTCCCCTTGAAAGGAAAACTGTTTCTGGGAGCCAGCGTTGGGGAGCTCTCGTCGTACTACAGCGGGAGACGGTCACCTTACAGGACACACATCACAGGACAGAAACACCTTCTGGCAGGAAACGAACCCATCGTTTCTTTAGAAGTGCAACGAAGATTGATCCTGAGGAGACATCTGCAGCTTGTTCTAAAACTAAAAGATTTACCTCTGAAAAAGGTATTGCAAGTTGTTTCAATACTTCAGGAAGCTTCTTCAGCACTGATGGACAGTAGTTATTTGAATCCAGCAACTTCTTTTTCACACACTCTTCTATATTTATCTTATTCTGTCCATATTTATTCCATAAATTCCAAGTATGAAATTTTAACTTTAGAGGCTTTTTTGGCTTATATTCTTTTCTATAAATGCAAATAAAAGCCTAGATTTTAATGAAGAAGATCAAAACAGTTAAATTTGATAGTGTACCTCACAGTACTGCCTCCACCACACACAAACAAAAAAAGAATTAAAACGCTATTTTACCTGCATTTCCTTCCTATTCTCATAATTGATTATAAAGACGACAGCTGCTACATATTTCCTCTACCACATAGGCTCTTTTTTACATTAGGCAATTATTTTTTCTGCTTTAACAGAAGTAGCAAGCAAAACCACTCATAAAACTGCCTTCCTGCCAGTGATATCATAGTCTAACATAACCTATGCTGGGAAAGATGTCCTTCGCTTAGGTTGATAGAGGACATCTATGAGAATGTATAAAATAAACATATTTTACATGCACACAGTAATACATACAAGGATATACACAGAGAAGAGAAAAAATGTCACAAATAACATTAACAGAAATACATATCTTTTTTAAAGTTCACTAACTCCTTAAGGTCAATACCTATGTCAAAACTCAACCTTAAGTCGAAGAGGCAGAGACAGTGAACTACCACACAAGCAGCAGCAAATTCTGATATTAGCAATAAAACCTGTTCATTTGAAATGGTGATGATAGACCGATTAAAGAGTAACAATTATTACCTAGCCACCAGAAGGAGTTTATATTCTGCTAAGTAATATGTTAAGTACGAACAAATTTCCGTAAGATTAAAGTTTTCAAGTGTCTGTTCAAGCATAAAATAACTTGGATAAAATATTAATCCCATAGGCGTGAACTGCTTACTGAACTCTTTTCACAGGGAATCATCTCTCTGCAGGTGGGTAATATACATATATCTATATAATAATTTTACTTATTTTTAGCACATGCATTGCCTAAGTGGGTGATTGGAATTCCGGCAAACGATAGCTCGAGAAGTAGGAAAGCATGCAGTTCACAGTGTGCATTATGAGCAGTTGCTGCTTTCCTCTCTGCTTCACCAGGAAGACAAAATATTCCTAAGGCTTGGTACACAGCAGTATAAGAATTATGTTACGGTGATATAAAATGACACAAGGTCTATTTTCACCTCTCTATGGAAGCAAATGTAGAGCCATAAACCTGGTCATCCTAATACAGTTGCAAAATTGTTTTGTGAAGAACGCATTTTTAAAAGAAAAGAGGAATACTACACAGCACTAGATACAATATGGAAGACCAACTCAGTGTCTCACCTTCCAGCACAACTATCAAATACACATTGTCAACTCCTCCCAACCTTCAGGGATAGAAAATATTAAAGAGAAGAGATGTAGTGCACCAGAACATCTAATTAGTAGATGATGTGACTGTTCACCATCTAAAAAGCATACAAGCAGCGAGCGATATGGCTGAAAAGGCAGAAAACAGAAGACCCCAGAGTGCCTTGAATGTGCACGAGACTGCTTTATACATGACCTTTGTTTGAATAGGCTCACCATGTAAGCATAGGTTCATGAATCTATATCCCACTGGAATAGTTCTCACTGAGGAGAATGCTAGATTCCAAGCACTCCCTGTGCTGAGGCTAACACCAAAGGACTAATCTGTGTCTCTGTTACACACACTTGCAGTTCCTACATCAAGCAAACAGGAATTTATTTATAGGAAGCTCTGCAAAGCACAGATTGCTAAGGAGATCCCTTACATGACCATCATGCAATCAAAACAAAAGCTGTGGAGCCACATTCCTCTTCATTACAGTGTGGTACTAAGGTGGTACTTCAGTTCTAGATAATTACTTTTAGCCTGTTGCATAGTTTGAACACTTCAAGTTTAATATTAATTTCGAGATAGGGCCTACAGCCCAAATCACCGATGGAGATTCTGGTATACCAGGGACTAAGTACACTCAGCTAAAACCAAGTATTTTAAATACTCAAAATATGCACCACAGCCAGTAATTACATTTTTTATGCTTGCCATGAGTAAGAGTAAATATTTGGAAGTCAACATGCTGAAGACAGTATTAGCTTTTTTCCAAATACCAAGTATCCAAATAGTTGCCTGGCTAGCTTACAAGACACCCTTTTACTCACAGCAGCGCTCATGTTTTAAAGCTTGAGGCATTATTTCAACCACCCAGAACCACTGGACCTACTGATACAGTTTCAAAGACAACCCACCCGTCTTCAGAGCTGAAGCACTGAGTGAACAAGGATTTCCTAATAAAAGACAGATACCATCCCCCTGCTACGAAAGCACCTGCCAAATCTAACAGCATTACGAGAAAGAAGGTATTAAGTTATAATCAAACCTATTATATGATTTAACATGCAATAGAGCAAACAATGCTAGTGCTGTATTTTTATTAGTAGTCTCTTTTTATGCCACAGTAAGGTATTCCAGGCCACAGGAGAAGTCACAAATCATTGCTAAACAGAGACTGCAGACTTTACGGTTTTACAGGTATTTCAAAGAGAGACCGGACCTGAAGGTTTAGGAGGGTATTACATCAGCAAAGAGAGAAGTGGCAAAAAAACACAAGAAGAAGGTGACAGTGTTTCACTAGAATACGGGACTTTCTGCCTGCAGATTACTTGCAAAAGTGTCTAACGAAGGTACCTAAGACTAAAATGGACTGTCAACAGGCTTTGACTTGCTATACAGAGGTCAAAATCTCCCTGGAAAATTCCTGTAGTATAACGAATTGGGAAGGTCAAACTCCACAAGAAGCCACAAGACATTTCCCTTATCAAAGAGAAAGCAGCAACCGTGGCACTTCTTTAGAAAAAGAATTCAATTCCAATTGAATTGTGTGACAATATGCAGAGGAATAATTAGGAAATTCCGGTTTCCAAGCAACCCCATATACTTAAAAGAAAAAGAACTGAAAACGTTCTAGAAAAATAATCAGCTGGCAATACAGCCCTCAAATATAAAAATCTGCCTTTTCTGATTAAGCTAAATAACTCCAAACGGAGAAAACCTTCTTGGAAAATGAAAAATGTAGAGTTGTGAAAACCCTTTTCAACCACGGAAAATGTTTATGTATGAGGCTCCCACTAGTTAAAAGTGACTCACTAGTAACAGTGAAATTTTACAGCAATAGCCCTAAAAAAGTAGAAATGCATAGAAATACAGATTTTCAGCATTATTCTAGAACAGCAATAGTCTAATGCTAGACAACTTAGAGAGGCAACTGCTCTCTATATCACTAACTCTTGTTGATTTCTGTATGGCACTCAAACATGCAAGCTCAGATCCTGATGTAACTGTTAACATTGGAAAGCCCCCACTATAACAGCCAGTTGAAGACATGCTACTATAAAGATTTTTCAGGTACAGATGCTTTGCAAAATTCTAGACCTTCCATTATATGTTAGCTTTTCTTCTTCAGAAAGGTTTGAAACTGATTGCTCCTAAGGTCTTACAGGTGTTTCCTCACTCCAAAACACCCATATCCCCACTGCAAAGGAAAGTGTTCCTCATTGGATAAAACGTATGCTAAAGGAAAACAACTTCTCCGAATTATTGGCTCATTTTGCAATATTGCATACATATAAACATCATCAGAGAAGAGGCTATTTCAAATAGCATCTGTGCACTGCCAAGAGCTCTTTGGCAATATTTATATGGCAAAAGAGTACCTGGGCAAAAAATAATTATAGTGAAAGAGATGACATTTCATTTACCTTGATGAGTCATCGTGACAGGTTCTTCACTGGATATATTGTTGTAAATGACCACAGCTGTGGCATTATGTGAAGCTGCTCGCAGTATTTTCTCTCTAAATGTACAGTTTCCTCGCTGTAGTAAAGCAATCCACTGCTTGGTGTTTGGTGGAACTTGGAAGCGCGTTCGAGGGTCACAGCCCAGACGATCTGCAACTGAAATGGGAAATACATTTACACAGATGGCAATTTGTTCAAACAGGTTAAAAAGCAAAAACTCACTCCAAGTTTTGCTGAATTACTCAACTGTTATGCGCTAGGAAACCACTATCCTCCTGTTAATAAAGCCTGACGGTAACTGCATTGTTATGAAACAAAGTCCGTAAAAACCCCAAGTTTCACACATTGAAAGCTGTGACTATATGCCTGAGAATTAGGCTCACTAACACAAGCTATTTTTAACTCTAGTGCGGATAGAACAATGAATTCACATTTGAATCAATACCCGCCTAGAGGTTGAAAAACATTAGAATATGGTTCATATGCTATTTGGCATTTACAAAACAGCTGTATATCAGCCATACTGGAGAGTGTAACTTCTTTTTTTCTTTCTAATCCAGTCATAAACGTCACTGCAGTGGGACATTAACTAAACAAAAGAGGTTGTGAAAGCAAGATTTCAGAGTTATCTGCCATGTGCAGGCCACTGTAAAAATGGACAATACTAAAAGCTGATCTTATAAAACCCCAGCAGCCAACATCAGCCTTTTACGTATGCACGTTTGTCTAGAAGGAAGTGCATACAAATTCAGAGAAACAAACGGTTTTGCAAACACGATGCACTGAAGTTGTCAGCAAAACAGGTGTTGATGGTATAAAGGAAGAGTAACAGAAACGGCAAATGCCAGATGTATGAATTCAACAGCATGCAAAGCTCTTTTGTCCTTTCTGATGCTGTAATGTATCCTAGAACAACCCAAACCCACACAGAGCTACGTACAAAAGGCACAAAATACAACACAGAAGATAACTTCACGGTACAGCAGCTGAAACTGATGAAAGACATTTCTGTTTACACAACTGGAAACACATTTCAGGCTGATACACTGGTCATACCATTAAAGGATTTTAGAATTTAGAGCCAACAGCAACTTATAATATAAATATATTTACCCTTTCAAATGCCAAGAGTATAAGAATCTTTGGCTACTGAAAATGGTTGGGATAAACAATGATTTTTCAAGACATAAACAATTTATTTGCATAATAGCTCTGAAAACATTACAGCAATTCAAATGAAGTGCCCCATGATTTTTTTTTTCTTTTAAAGTAGTTAAGTTCTTCAGCACAGACTATGAGATTTCAGCAAAAGATCTACCACAAAAACCATCCAGTTTAACATATTAGCTGGAAACAAAACAGAAGATCTTTCTTAAGCATTCTCAGCTTAACATAGCTCAGGTTAAAACCTATAACAAAGGAGATTCAAACAGCTAAAGGATCTTTTTTGAACTGAGAAAAAAAAATATCTTTTGCTTGCCTAAAGAAAACTAGCACAGATGAATCTATATTGTGGTAGTCGTACAGGAAGTCGTTGCATCTCTTAATTTGGACAAGAAGTGCCTCTCCCTGTTCCCCTGGAAGGAGGGTGGGGAGCCAGATACAAGCACATCCTTTTCACAATTGTTTTTCAAGGCTTATTAGACATTTCAGACATGGAGGGCTATTTGCAGTATTTTTGTATTTGTGCTCTTGTTTTATACAGGGATTAGGGAAAATCTAATATAGATGCCTGAAGCTGAATTTTATAGAGTATTTTCCTCCGTTACCCTGACATTATTACTGGAATCCCTTTGGAAATTGCTAGCTAGCGCTGATCCACACACATTGTTTTGGAGCACTGGTGACAGCCATCATGAACAGCAATGATCATATGAGTGCACTTTTGTATCGACTGTGCTTTTGTAGCTTGCCTTTGTAGTCTTAAATTTAAGAGAACAGTACATTTTTAAAGGAATTACAATCCTTTTTGAAGATGTGATAGAACCGTAAGACTGCACGTGTGCAACCAAACCTGATGTCCTCTGTTAAGACAAAAGCAGTTTAACGTACACTTCCCCCTTGTTCAGAACATTTCCACTTAAAAATGCAGGAGGGGAAAAGCACCAGCAGACTGTGATAGGAAGTTTCTCAAGCCTTGAAAACTAGAAATCCCATCCTTCTCCAGTGAGATCATATACCCTTTGGAAAACACCATTCAATAAATGGCCACAATTTCACAGAACCTCCTCAAACTGCTAAAAATAACTCTGAAAGTAGACACTATGGCCAACATAAATTTCCTTGAAACATGCGGCATGGATGAAGAGCAGTAATCCTATGGATTACATACAGTTTGTTTCAGTACACTCTTGCTCAAAACTACTAAGTGAAAACAAAAATGGCCACAAAAATAAGGTAACGGACTATTAGAATGAAAAATCATAAAACCAATAAAAGGAAAAAGACACCTTGAAAAGGGAGACAGCATTCTGAGAAGTCTGTTATACAGTTCAGTTTTACAAAAATTTATGTAGGCACCTTTAAATTTGTACAGCTTGAAATTTTTAGCTTAAAAACCAACAGAGAAAGTAGTAAGAGATAAGTGAAACTGCATCTGTGGGAAAAGTACTACAAAATTTTCTACCACGATAGAGATCAAAGTCCCTCTTAGCTGTGGACAGAGCTATGAAACGTTACTGGATAGAGCAACAGGATTAGGAAACAAGATATTAAGAGATAAAAGCTTTCCAGATATAGACCAACAAACACCACTCAGACGCATACCGCATGCTATTCCTGACAAGGTGGATTCAGTGTGCACTGATGAAAATTCAACAGCTGACAATATTATTTTAGCACTATTTAAGCATTGCAAAAACATTAAGGAAAATCTGGTTGTTTTAGATAAACCTGAACCGAGGAACTGGAAGTCACCTGAGATTTAATAAGTCACAACCCGCTTCTCTTTACATTAGCATCCTATTACACCACACAAACGTTACGTAATCTTTTCCACTTTAAGCTAAATAAAATACAGGAACAATAGTGGAAAGTGAGTTTTTCTGTTTGCCTTTTCAATAGGCTTAATACACTCTGAAAAGAGTGAAAGTCTTATAATCACAGTCACTCTTCTAGCATAGCAAGCTAGCCAAAATAAAACATCTGCTATGCACCTAACGTGCCAGGAGCATCAGTTGGCACCATAAGGGACACAGGTAAGTGCAGTGTTAGAAGAATCATCACTGATAGTTCTCCACTATCATGCCATCTATGCTCTGTTGTCCAAAGTCCAATCAAGATCTAAAAGACTAGGACTTGAAAGTATTACCTGGATGATCACAGAATCATAGATTTGTTTAGGTTGGAAAAGACCTTTAAGGTCATTGAGTCCAACCGTTAACCCAACACTGCCAAGCCCACCACTAAACCATGTCCCCAAGTGCTACATCTAAGCATCTTTTAAATACCTCCAGAGATGTGACTCCACCACCTCCCTGGGCAGCCTGTTCCAATGCTTGACAACCCTTTTGATGAAGAAAGTCTTCCTACTATCCAATCTAAACCTCCCCCGGCACAACTTGAGGCCGTTTCCTCTTGTCCTATCACTTGTGCTACTTAGGAAAAGAGACCAACCCCCACCTCACTACACCCCCCTGTCAGGCAGCTGTGGGGAACGAGAAGGTCCCCCCTGAGCCCCCTTTTCTCCAGGCTGAGCACCCCCAGCTCCCCCAGCCACTCCTCATGAGACCTGAGCTCCAGAACCTTCACCAGCTCCGTTGCCTGCCCCTGGACATGCTCCAGACCCTCAGTGTCTTTCTCAGAGTGAACGGCCCAAAACTGATGTCTGTGCCAGAATGAAAAGCAACTTCACGTTAAAGTTATTCTAAAACAAATCACTTGTACATAAAAAGATACAATCAGAATTCGCTCATTTAATTTCATAATTTCAGAAGATGTAAGCATACAGAAAGCCATCTAAGTATGCTTCCCTACAGGCATGCTACTCCTCTGGCTTATCTTAAATACAAGTTATTTACTCTGCCTTTCCTTTCTCCATGTCTACCTATGTACCATGAATGTGCTGGCAAAGAAACAATTTTCTGTTAGAAGTGGCAACCTGCTGGGCTAAAGAGCTATGTACAATGTTTTTGTAAATATTTCCCTTCCTCCTGTAAGCCCCAATGCCACAGAAGAGCCTCTTTACAGAAGGATCAGCTGTGATTTACTTATCTACCATTAGGCTGCACGTTTATTTCCAACTTTTACAGAGCTTCAGTTCCCTCTTGCAGAACACACAGGACTGCTCACACCTTGCATATAACTTTCCCCTTAAGTATTTTTTTCTTTTAAATTCAAGAGCCCTTCCTGCTCAAGGAGTAATCTTTATGACAGCATTTTAGGGAATCATGTGAAAGAAATAGTTAATAATGCAACAGATCCAACCAGGCTTCTCAACTACTGAAGTACTGGCAAGCTCACACTAGGACAGCAACAGTACCTTCCTCCTCATCTTTTCCGAACACCTGACCAGGTCCTTTAGCCTTCCCTCTACAAGAAAGCAAGCCACATTGTGGGAGCCAAAATGAAACCAACAGGTCACTGTCACAGGCTTTGTCAAAAGTGAGTACACACCTGCCTGAATGCAGACTGTCTCCTACTTCTAAACTGCGACTGGGTTGGCTTTGTCTCAAATACCATGAGTTTACGTTGCTCTTGGATTGCTTAGAATGCAGTTGTGACATGCCACTTCAGCCAAGGTTGCTGCATTGACTGCTATCAGACTTTGTCCCCTTTTCACAGAAAAAGGCCAGTGCTGATCCCACACCCTGGGCATTAACTATTTTATTCCACTTGGTTTTCCTTTTTTTCCTTCTTTTTTTCTTTTTTTTTTTTCCTTCTTCAAAAAAGAGGTCAGATATCTTGCTATTGATTGCATCTTAGCTAATACCCTGCTCTCTGAGGCTAGTCCCAGTTGCCAGAGCTGGTCTGTCTCAGCTACACATACAGAAATCATTTTAAAGTCTGACCTTCAGTCACTGTAATACAATAGGTAGAGAGACACTACCAATATTTTGAGACACAGCAGATCAAGAGACTCATTGGGAAAGAAACAACGCTCATGAAGATGCAGTTTCATGCAGCTGGTGCCCCAAAGCACTCCCTCCCTCCAGCAGGCACTGCCCAGCACACC
Organism: Falco punctatus; assembly: GCF_963210335.1. Taxonomy (NCBI): domain Eukaryota; kingdom Metazoa; phylum Chordata; class Aves; order Falconiformes; family Falconidae; genus Falco; species Falco punctatus. Next base: position 59,079,107 of record NC_137588.1, on the reverse strand, counting down.
TGACCAGCAAAGCAGCCAGCCTTGTGCAACACATTAATTATAATCCTGTGATAAAATTTCCAGAAAAGGAATTCAGCTGGGAAATTTACAGAAGCAACGCAGCAGCACTGACTGATTCTTATTTCAAGGAAGGATACTAGTTATTTGCTATCCCATTAGGGTTTAATATCTGTAATATACATCTTTTCTTTCAAAGCATTACTATTTCTGTTGTTATCAATATAGCGCTCACCCAAGCCAGTTATAATTTCCACTTCTTAGAAGTTGTGTCAATGAGTTATATACAGCCACATTTTATTTTCAAGAGCTCTTTCAGGTAATTACTTTGACTAAAGCTGGCTTTAACACTAGAAGAAACTCTTTGAACAAGAGGTAATCTTGTTTCAGGGAATAAGTTAAACAAAAGAAAGTCACTGAAGCTTAGAAGAGTCCTGTAATAGTTCAGATTTAATCTCGTTAGCTCAGTAAGTATACTGCAATTATGGCTATGAACTCCAATATATAATCTCCACTTTTTAAATCAATTTATGACTACAAATTAAGCTGGATACTGAGATCAATGGTAAAGGATGGATGCATGGCACAAGATTTTTCTTCTACAACTCTTATTGATATATGAGCTTGTTGCATCTTCCTGAAGCTTATTGTTTTGGATTCTGGGCCAGCAAGGAATACAAAATTCTGTCTGAATGTTACCTCAAGCTCTGCAGTTACCAGGAAACTGGCATTTTGAACCTTCTGCAGCTAAAACTTGTTCACACAACATGAAGTGTCAGATGCTACAGAATGCTATAGTTACAGCACCATGCACAAGATACACCTCCATTCCTAACACTGAGTCAATATTGTTTCTTCCCCACTTCCACCTTTTTCTAACATATGTTTTTCCTCAAATTCTCAGTCTCCTTGCCCAGCCACAACCCTACTACTTCTTCAGCAGAGACCTTCCCTTTCCACAAGTTCTTTCTCCAGTGCAGCTTTCATACAGCCATCACCCTCCCACACACCCTTTAGACTCCAGTTCCTTTCCATCCCTCCTCACCCCCTCTTCCTGACTTACTGGCTCAGTGAGTCAATGTTTTCAAGTCTGGCTTTGAATCTGCTGCTATTTTACTTCCCGTCAGTCCCATCTCCAGCCCTAATCACCCTGTCTGCTTCCTTGCTACCCAAGCCAGCCAACGTGCACAAAACTTCACCTCCCGGCAAGATCCAACCATCTGCAAGGGGACTTTGAGAGCACCACGACTGACATTCCCAGTCCTCAGCTGTGTATCCAAACCTAGAACAATATGCAATAACCCAGACTCAACAGTTACAGAAGAGTTCTGTTCACCATGGAGAACTCTTCTGAGGGAACAAAGCCACAAAGTGCTGCAGTTTCTACCAAGAACCATTAAAACAAGTTTTCAGTGGTTTCTAGTTTGGTTTCTTGTAGCAAGAGGAATATGCTTGACACCAAAAGGTCAGGACCGCAACTGGCATCAGGCACCTAATATCAAAGATGCTTAAAAGCAGAGGTCACTATAGAGCAGCACAGGACTGAATGCTTAGAGGGTGCAGGTACAGACACTGCCACAAGTACCTAGGCAACTACTGTGAGAAGTTTGGGCTGAAACAGCTGGTGCCACAAAATCCCAAATAACACAGTAAAGGACTGAAAAAGGAGTGCTCAGTAACCTCACAGAAGGGATACTATAAACCTGAACTATCAGAAAAGCTGCATCAAGCTGTGAAGATGCATTTCACTATTAACCTTCCATGAAGACCAAGAACAGCATTTTTCCATGATCTGCAAGCAGAAGCTGTTTAAAGCGCTCTTCTAAAAAGAAATTTAAGTCATGACTAAAGATTAACAAGTTAGAGAAACTAAGAAAAGGAGCTAGAAGCAGAAGAATAATAGAGAAACTCTGCTGCCGTCACGCATTTACTGCACTTGGAAGGATAACGCATACACAGGTGCGGTATTTACACCCAGCAGCCAACTGTGACCAACAGCTTGCTGGAGCTACACTTTCACAAGTCACATTCACAAGCGGTCACGAAAATTACTGCCCTATTACTTCCAGGGGAACATTGCTTTTGAAAGCCAGTATCAATTTCATACAAGGGTCTATAAAAAGAACAGGGAAAGTTTTAATACATATATTAACATGACAAGGTTGCATCTGATTAAAGAAATTCTGCTAAAGAAGTGGGAGGAGTGATTGAATTTATCATTCTGCACTGAGATTTAAAGGATGGGTAATCACATGGCACTGGCAACTTCAAAAAGTAGTATATAAAGTATCTGGCATATTCAAGAACCCAAGTTAACAAAATACACCACAGAGCACACTACTTAAAACCACAGGCTAAGCTATTACAAGTGGTGTATGTTCAGCAGCAGACTGTTGGCCCTAAATCTTGAATTAGTAAATTCATTTCTTTCCCTGCAGGCAATGAATAAAGGATATTAACACAGCATGCAAAGATGTGACATTAAGGACATTTGAGCTTGAAAACAGTTTATGCCATCAAGGTGCTAACAGATCACTCGCATCTGTGGAAATTTCAAGGGATAGACCATAAATGGGAGAATACTTGACAGCAAAGCAGTTTCAAAGTCAAGGTATCTTCAAACCTAGTTGTTAACAGTTGTAGAGTCCTTTTCTTCTTAGGACACAGGAAAGCTGGGGTAGAGCATTTACTGCTCTAACAGCAGGGGCTGGTGCCAGCTATTCACATTAAGAGGTATTAGAAAAAAAATTTGCAAACAAGTTCTACAGCAGTAGTAACAGGCTGATAAAAAGGCAGAGCAACGGCTTTCAGCAAAACAGCATCATCTGTTATCAAATCTAGATCTAAAAAAGCAGAACATAATAAATGTAAGACCCTTAAGCGTTCAAGAACATCTTAACTAAAAACATAAATACTCCAGTCTTTCCTACTACATGAAGTATTTTTAAGCAACACTAAGCACGCCTCATCAAAAATTCAAATAAAGTGTATATTATATAACAACCTACACAGAGCAATTCAGAAGAACTTAAAAGGAAAACAACTGCTGCATTGTTTGCTTTGACAGCCTTCTGTTGACAGAGAGACAAAACTGAAACAACTGATAGCGAAGTTTTAATGACTGCAGAATGTCAAAACTGAAGAAATCGAGGTCTGCCATTTCGTGGTTCCTGCTGTGCTTTCCCACTGAAGTTCTTCATCATAAGACTTAGCAGTAAGACATAAAAAAGCTGTTTATGGACTGCCCAGAATTTTATTTAGCTCGTTTCTCATTATTAGCTTTCAGTGAAAATGCTGTCAGACTCCCTCAACCTTTCCCTCTTTAGTGAAGACCATGTCAGAAGAAAGCTGAAAAAGTTACAGAAGCTGGTTAAAAACTAATTAATACCGAAAGTTTTTCTTGATAAGTAATACACCTACTAGAAAAATAAAGTGTTTTGATAGCTTGCATATAGTAGGTAGCAGTTTAAAAAACCCTAAAAATACTACTTGCAATAACAGTGTTTATGTGCCTAACACTTCCAAGGACAGCGTCCTTTCATACTGCAGTTGGGGGGTGTGTGTTTAAGTGAGGAATACCAGGAAGCAGAAGAAAGAAAGCCTGAGCGTGTTTGATGATAGCTGACACTGAGCATAGAGAAGGTGGGATTTGAAGTAAAAATGAAAATCATTTTACAGTAGACTTGCTCAACGATTTCCGCTTCCTCACCCTTCCACCTAAAAATATACTGTATTAATATATTCTTAGTTTAACGCTTTGTAAAGTGAATGAAACCAAAGTTCAGTGAAACAGGCAGACGTATGCTGATGCACGGTCTGCTTCATACATACTAGATGCTTATAGCAGGCTGCCTGGCAGGGTGCATTTCCTTCTGAAGGAGTATCAAAGTATCAAAGATTTTCCTGATCTTCAGATTTGTTAAATTCTCAAAAGCGTTTAATAATACAGTAGCTATGTGTTAACAATTCTTTTAAAAAACTCTTAATATTCACCACTTAGAGTCTAGTTTTAACTGACTACATTATTTCACTTCATGCATTATTCAGAGGTTTACTGTCCAGGAGACAGGTTGGGACCACTATGATCCATCAATTAGTCCATTTCTTAAAGATGGCTATTTAGATAACATCAAGAAGGGGTTTTGAAGTAAGATACTGTTAAAACCACATCATTACGACTGAAGCAAGTGCTTTCACTCCAGGCAAAAATTCAAGACAATACTCTTGTTTAGATTAGCGTTCTCTATATACCCCAACATTCATCAGAAAAACAATTGATGGACAGTAGCTTCACTTAATTAACAGAAAACTTATTTGGAAGCCCTGCACAGCCTTCAGTACCACAAACAAGCGCATTCTGGACCAGCCATGACAGTAACAACTTGACGGCTTCGGCCCTTCCAAGTCTTGACAGACAGCTTAAACAGCATTTTTAAGAAACATACACTGCACAATTGTGACTTCATGCAGCTGCAGAGGCCATCCAGATGTGGATCCATCACAGCGATAGCGATGCAGCTGCTCTGAGATTCATGGCGACGCTGTAACCAAATGCTGTTAACTATTGCTACTGACTATCTGTAATTAGTTTAGAAATAACACCTTCATCACTCAATATGACTAGCCTACTGGGATCCACGCTGGAAAACACATTATGCTTTGCAGAGGCATTATTCATGCCAGCACTCTCAGATCACGGGTTTGTATTATTTTTTATTTTCCTCCGGGCAAGTTCTTCCCCCTCTTTTGTCAGAGCTCTCTAGGAAAGTCCGCCGAGCCCAGACAAAGGCCACCCGGTAAGGGGGGCAACCCGACAGCGAGCGACCGACGGCTGCGAGGGAAGCGTTACCTCCGTTGATGGGGACGGGAGCCACCAGCAGGCCCTTGACCTCCACCTTGGGGGAATCCTGCCCGTAGCGGCCGCGGTCGATCCTCAGCAGCGTGGGGCCGCCCCGCTCGGGGCTCAGCACCGTCACGTTGATGAGGGCGGTGTAGTATGCCTGGCTGGCGTTGTCAGCGCCGGCCGGCCGGACCCAGCAGTGCCAGAGCAGCAGCAGCAGCAGGACGGGGGAGCCGCCGTTCCGGTGCCGGCGAGCCCACCGCCAGCTCATCTTCGACTCCGGGCGAGCCGACGGCCGTCACCGCTTGCCTCCGCCGCTCCCCCCGCTCCCTCGAGGCAGCACCGAGCCCCGCACGCCCGGGTGTATTTTATCCCATCTGACAGCCCCGGAGCGGAGAAAGGCCAAAAGCAAGGCGGAGGGGGGAGGAGAGCACGGGCTCATGCCATGGGAGGAGCCAGGGGAGTCATGGCAGGTCCCAGCCGAGTCCGATCCGTCGACCGCGGCCCCCGGGGGAGGCTGCTCGGGGCGAGCCCCGCTGCGCCGGCCCCTCAGGGCTCCGCGACCATGCCGCCCGCCCGCCGCCGCGGGGGAGCCCCGGGCCGGCCGCCTTCTGCCCGCGCCGGCGAGGGGAGGGGAGCAGGCGGGGGCGGCGCCGCGGCCCCCTCCCCGCACAGCCCCGCGCCAACCCCGAGGAGGCCGCCGGGAGGAGCCGCCGCTGCCGCCTCAGTCGCGCTCACACGCGGCCGCGGGGCTCGCCTCGCCTCGGCTCGCCGCACCGCCTCGCTTCGCCGCGGAGCTCGTCACCGCCTTAGTGCGGCGGGCAACGCACCCCACTGCCCAGGCCGGCAGCAGCCGCCGGTAGCCGTCGCTCCATGCTCAGCTCGCCCCGGGGGCGGCGGGGCCCCCACGCCTTCCCGCAGCCGCGCCGCGACACGCCGCCGGCTCCGCACCCGGCGCCTCGACTGCAGCCCGGCGCTCCTCACACTGCGCAGGCGCGGCCCGCCCCGCCCCACGCCACGAGGGCGAGAGGCGGGGCTGGCAATGAGAGCCGCGCCCACGGGGGGCGGGGCTACCGGGACGGGACCCGCCGCATGACGTCACCGCGGGCGGGCCGGGGCGGTGGCGGGGCGGGGTGCTCCGTCACCCGCGTCCCTGCGGAGCGCTGGCTGCGGCCACCCGCTGTTCCGCAGGGGCTGCGATGCAGGCACACGTGCGGGCTCCCCTGGCGCCGCAGCGGCTTCAGGCTCCGGATCAGGAGCGCTGGCCGTCAGGAAGAGACGGGCGATGGTTTAAATGCGTGTCCGAAACGGGGGGAAGGGCAGTGCGTGTCAAAAAGAGAAGGGGTATGTTCATCGGTCCAGCTAATGCTGAAAGGGCTGTTGAGGCCGGAGCAGCACGGCTGCTGTGCCGGGATTTCGTCACTCCTACCTAATTTGGAGTTAATTCTGGCATACTAAAATGGGAAATCCTACAAATACTCAGGCATTGTTAATATTAATCCCATGAAATACTCTAAAACAGGACTTGATGAATTGCTCTCTCTTTAAGTAACATCATAGTCTGAAGGATTTTGGCCTCTTCAGAGATGTAACACAATGAATGTAATGGCTGCCTTGGATGTTGAAAGGCAAACTCTGAAAATTACTTATGGAAAGAAAGCAAGTACTGCAGGACTGTGAGTTAACAATATTTTATAAATTTCTGAACAAATAGCTGCACTGCTGTTCTTTTGAGACACAGTCTCCTTGGTGACTTCCCCAGCAGCTTGGGAAGGCCCTCAGATAAGCCTGGTGTTTAACCTGAGCTTATCCATCTGTTCTCTTTTGGAAGGTTTTGTGGTTTATCCATTTGTGATGCACCTGGTCACATACACATGTAAGGTAACACCATTGGCGCACAGTCTATTTATTTCATTGAGATGCAAGTGGTGGGTATAATCCTGCCCTCGGAGAGACCTGTGCCATTCCCAAGGAAAGCAGCAGGCTTGCAGACCTGTGTCTCGGAACAGAGTGGACATATGGGCTCTGCTAAAGGCATGTAGTGTGTGTAAAATCCTCGGAGAAGCTGTTTATGAAAAGCCCTATAGAAATGTTAATATAATCCAGAAAATATTCCTGAAGCAGCAGCTGAATGTTCTACTTCCACTTTATTTAAATTTGGTCTTGGTAAATGCTGGGTGAGGAACTACATGCTATTAATTAAACCTCAACATTTCACTCAAACTTTCACCCCAGCCAGACTGCGAAAGCTGTGGCAAACATGCTGCACTGTGCAGAACCTGTTCTGGAGCCAGTGTTCTTGCAGTGCAGATGGTAGTTTGATTTTTCAGCACTAAGAGCTCTGCATCATTTCAATGCAAAGTCATGTGCTTTATTGCTGAAATGACCTCAGAAGGGGCCAGGGAGTCCTAGGAGACCGAAGGATTCCTTGCTATTACTGTGTTGACCTTCAGAGAAGGATCTTAAAAAGCATTTTTGAAAAGCATTGAGAAAATACTTGCTGGCCATGCCAGAAGCAAAACAAGCCGAAGGACCCAGCCAGTGACTTCCCAGTTCCCTTTGCTAACCACAAGAAAAGGCTGCTTTTCATTTTGCCCTGGCTGGTTTCCTGCGGCCATGTTTCTGGTGGAGAGAGGTGGCCTGCTGCACTCAGCTCCCTGCGAGGGCTGCCTCCTGGTCCCATCCCCATCCCTCCTCAGCACTGGGAGGCTGCTCGGTGCCGCGAGCGCTTGCGGCCCCAGGAGAGGAGCAAAGTGCTGCTCCAGGTTGCTCAAAAATGGGCTATTTCATAAGAAGAGCAGCTTCAGCCTCCTCATTCCCCAGACTGACTGGTCCCTGGATGGGGAGAGGAGAGCTAAAATGTCCTTTTGGTTGCTTTCACCCCGGGGCGAAGCCCGATGAAGGGATGGTGGCGGAGAGGCTGGACCTGAGGGAACATCCCCGTACTTCCCCACCCTGCACAGGGCAGCCATGCCTCTGCCGACGCCCACGCCTCAGGGCACCATTTTTCGTCAGAGGAATGGCACCGAGGTCTTCGCAGGTCACCACAGGGGTGAGGAGGGAACCGTGCCTCAGGTTTCACTCCAGCTCCTGGCGATTTTGTTTTGGGAAATGGTCATAAATCCACTTACATCCCATCTCCAGCGCTCCCCGGGCACGGAACATTTCCCTCAGCCCAGCTCCCGGCCGCGGCTCACACCCGCCCTCCGCTTTCCTGTCAGCCTTCACACGGCAACAGCACTGCGCCACCCCGCCGCCATCTTCCCGCCCGCCTTCTGCCCCGCGGCCGCCGCCGGGCTGAGGGCGCCACCTGCGGGGCCGTCGCCGCCCGCTGAGGGGCTTGGCCGCGGCCTCGGGGGGCTCCGGGAGCAGGGACGGGCCTGGGGGCTCCACCGCCCTTGTCCCCTGCCGGCGCCCGGCCCCGCGGTGTGGGGAAGGGGCAGAAGGGGCCGCGGGGCCGGGGCGGTGAGGGAGGGTCGCGGATGTGGGGGAGGTAGCAGCGGGGCGAGGGGCTGGCTGCTGGGCCGCCGGCTCCTGGCTGCAAGTGCAACCACTGCGCATCCGGCTTCATCATGAGAAAGACCGAGTTTCATCCTGGATGGAAATGCCACAGAGGCCAGCTGTTTCCTAGAGGATGCGGGGAAATGCAGAGATGCAAAAGTAGAAATAATAAACCCCAAACATGCTCGTTGCTTGGGCCAGAGCAGGCCTGGCCAGCGCTGCGCAGGGAGCCAGCAGCCCTGTGCGGCAGCCGTGGCCTCCAGGAACCAGGGAGCAGCTGCCAGTTACGACTTTATTCATTTTCACATTTAGATATTACAACAAAACTCTTAATGACAAAGGATAACAAGTACTATAGGAGGAGAGGAAAGAAAGCAGTGTTCTAACTGGTTTGATATATAACCGTGAACTTCCAGAGACTAGACTCAACGTGAGTTATAAACACTCACATACGCTCACTGGTAGGAAAACTTCTCACGTGCAAACACCCACACGCTCACCCACAAAACACTCACACACACGGACCACAATTTTGTACTCGCACATAACCCATGTTGTAACCTACTTGCTTCGAAGGCAGCCCACTGAAACATTGAATGCTGCTGTAGCAACAACAGGTACCAGGTTAAAATATTGCAATATAAATGAAGTGTTACTTGATACACAGGTTTTTTTTCTTCAGAGACACACGTGTATTTGCAAGTAGGGGACCCAACACTTTGTTCTCATGAGGGAGGAATGTCCTCTGAACACCAACACTTTGTAAGGAAAAATGAGACTGTGCACAGAGCGGCAACAGTCATTTTGAAGGAGGATGATGATAAATAGCTTAGCTTCAGTGCTGAGTTCCAATAAAAAGCCCAAACAAAACAAAACAGGGAGTGCATTGTGAACGGAGCGGGCACAATTATTGAACCCTGGATTTTAAAAGTTGAAATACTCCCTTGTCACTGTGGAATGACAGACAACACTGTTACTTCACATCTTAAAACCAATACAGACCAGCTTCATTTCATGCTCATGCTTATCTGGAGACTGTAAAAAAAAAAATATGCCAGGAATAATGCAAGAGTGTGGGGAAGGGTGTCAGGTTTGTACACTCTAATTTTAGTATACTTTTAAGAAGGTGAAAGTACAATTGTCTCAACAGCTATTGCACACAACCGTTTTCCTCATCATCAGGAGTGTCTGAAGAGAAGCTAGCATTTGCTCATATCATGGCTGCATTGTTCATGCAACGCTGTTGACACAGGTACAATAGTATCTGATTCCACCACCACCCCCCCGTCAAGATAGTGCAAAAGAGAGAAAATAAACTTCTGTGGAATGCAATGATTTGAATGTTCAAAAATCAGATGTCACATCAGCACCTTCCCCAGAGTGAAGCAGGGGGTTGTTAACAATGGCTCTAATGAAGTAACCCTTCTCCACAAGGATGCTTGGGAGCGATTTACAGCTGAACCTAGAGACAAAGTGCAGCTGCCCTGGCTGGTTGGGACAGCCAGGGCACTCGGATGCCTCTGCCCCCTTTCTGCTGAGGAATCCTGCCAGTGCCCTACAAGTGTCGGGATTTGCTAATACGTTTCTATCCTTCACATATGGACAAGGACTTGCAGCTACTTTGGAATTCTGTTTTTCAACTATTAATTTATTTATAGGCCCTCTCTTGGGCCCTCTCTCAGATGGGGCTGTGTTTCCAGGCAAATAACTGCTTGTGAAGCGCTGGAAACATGAGAGCCTGGGTCCTATGGATGAATATCACCCAGCCAGCAGCCTGAATTTAGCTCAGCTGTCTGTCACCTTCCACCCATATGAATGCTGGCGGAGACCCCCAGCCGCACAGGTCACATGCAGCCTTCCTTCTGTGAAGGGAACCACCAGTTTGAAAACCAGGGCAAGATGAGAGCAGGAGAATTTGGTCTGGCCTACACCCTGTTGGCTGTTTTACTTCCTTGGCCCGGCTGTTCAGCATCTCCTGCCAGAGGATTCTTATTGAGTCATAACAATTACTTAAAGATGCTTAAATTCCTGGCAACTTCAGGGGACACCAGTAGAAGTCAAGGAATTCATTGTCACATGCAGTTTCCAATTCCACATCCTGAGCCAGTTTGGCTCAAGTTGGTCTGGTTTTGTGCCTCTTTTTTGCCATGGAAATTGCAGCCATGTCATTCTGCTGACGTGAAAAGGGAGGGCAATATTGGCCGCTCTGCACAGGCTTAGAGAATCTGAATGACAGGCATGCTTTTCCCATGTGCTAAATAAATCTCCCTGTTACACTTGTGAGGAGAACTATAATTAAGACTTGGAAAGTCATCCATAAGGACTCGCAGGCTCACGTCAGGAAACGCATGAAACCCTCTGCTGGAAAAGAAATACAGTTTGGGAAAGCAGTACGTCTGACAGGAAATAAATTTTTAAAAGTCCAAATCAAACCCTTGGCTCTGTGCACAGAGGTGTGGCCCACAAGCAGAAACTCCGTGGTGCTGAGATGCCCTGGTACAAAGACTCTGCCAGCCACAGGAGTGTGGGAGAAGATATAACAAGCTGTTCAGATGAGCCTTTTCACCCAGACTCCTCTGGCGGTGATGTAACCGTGCTCTGTGGCTGAGCTCTCAGATTGTGAGCAGGATGGAAAGAAGTAGGTGGGAAGTGGTGAGGCAGCAGCACAGAAATCTGCAGAGAGGGGCTGCAGAGGCTCCCCAGAGCTCTGAATTTGCATGGTATCTTTTAGAAACAAAAGGCCCAAGTGATGAGCTGTTTCCTCAGCAAACAAATCTTCCTCAATCCTCCAGAGGCAGGTACACTGTGCTGGTGGCTCTGCAACAGAAACCAGAGAGGACCACACTGGGCAGAGGGTGTCTCCTTAGAGCTAGGGAACTAGGGCAACAGAAAAGGTCATGGTGCAGAACTGTTCATCCAGGAGAACTGGAACATGAGCCCTGGCCAGGTGCTGCCCTCCATGTGCTCAGTGATGCCAGCACACAAGGGGATGCAACTCAGGGCACTTCATTGCTGGAGCTCTGTTCCTTCCATTGTTTCCAAAACCTTTGCAGCAACTTGAAAATAAACATTTCAGTCCCTACCACTTTGATCCTTTTCCTCCCAGCAAACAACCCATTTTCACTCTATGTTTAGAATCCAGCTGAAATTAACACAGCTTTGCTTTAATTTCTCATTCGAGCAACAAATGATCTCAGCACTGCTCTGGCAGAAGAGGAAGGTGAGACCAGCAGACCTGTGAGGAACCTGCTCCCGGCACAGATCATATGAAACCCTGTTTTGCACAGGGCCTGCAAAAAGAGTTGCTGTTTATCTCACTGGGAGGTCTGTAGCCATCAGCTGATGACCTACTCAGCGCTAGCTGTGTTAAGATGGCTAAAATAAGGCAGATTGACAGGTTTCCCCCCAGCAGAGATGAGAGGGGTGTGGGTGTTGCTCGCAGAGGAGATGGAGAGGCTGGCACCTACCCAGAATGAGCAATGTGCGTGAACATTTACAAAGATCCCTCGGGATCTCTCCATATACCTCTTTAAAATGTCCTGCTCTTGCTGCTAATACCACTAGGGATTTCTTCCCTTTGATTCTGCTCCACAGCTCAGCGTCTGACATCATGAAGAGAGGAGGAGGAAGCAATCCAAGGAAAAACATTCAGGCTGCACACCAGGAAGAAACTTGAGACTAAGACAGATCTATTTATATCTGACCTGAAATGGGCTTTCTGAATGGGAAGCTGATCTAAGTGGAGGCTGGATGCTAGGCAGAAGGTGCTGTAGTGCTGAACACAGGCACCCACTTGCTGGCAGAATGCATCTGTCTGAGCCGCAGGAAGAAAAGAAATGCGAGGAATCAGTGAGGCGTGCTCTCCAGGCCTGGCACGGGGAAGCTGCAGCTGGAGGTGCTGCATGGGCCATCGTGCTGCGGTTCCAAGGACATTGGTGTTCCCCATCCGTTCAGAGTAGGTTCCCTGTTGGGGTTGGGCATAGGTTGAAGAGAAGCTCTGGGTGACCCTGATGACATGCCTGGAGGGTGAGAGGGGATGCCTTGGTAGGCGCCTCCAGGGCCTGATGCCATTAGTACTGCTCGGAGAAGAAGGAAGCGTGGAGAGTGGGGGGGCTGGCCCCCTCTCCAGGTGGGGTGCAGCTGCCGTCCTCAGAGTGTTCTGACAGCTCCCCATATTCACTGTTGTAAAAAGTCTGGCCTCCGACTTGGGACCCATACAACGGCCGACATCTGCCCCGCAGGTCCAACTGTTCCCCCGGCAGCTCTGCAGTTCGGCTGGGCCCTTTACTGCTGTGAGGGAGAGAGACAGAAAAGATCAATCTGAGCACTCCTGGAGAGCCTCTGTCCTGCTTAGAGAGATCCCACCTTCAGGAAACATCATCTGCTAATGCACGGGGCAGAGGCAGGGTCAGGAATGGACCTACACCTCCATTTCAAAGCACAATACCAAGCCCCTCTCTAAACCTAAGCACAGCCTGTATGTTTTGTGAAAAATCTGCACGTAACCTGGTAACAGAGTTAATTCAGCTCTTCTGGATACCATTGGGAAGCCCAGGGAAGGGTTGGGACCCCAATGAGCAGGCAGAGACAAGAGACATTGCCTCAATTGCTCTTAGACCTGGCAGGAGTAACAGAAACTAATACAAACCAACAGCCAGGATGGGGGAAAGGAAATGAAGTAAGATGATGAAGAAGATGTGGGAGGAAATCAGCAACCCCATCTCAGCACCTGCCAACACCAGGTGACTGGCAAGAAGTCACAAGAGCGAGGGCAGGGACACATTCAAGGAGAGGTTTAAGGGCAGTGATTTCCAGGAGACTGGACACCAGGTAGCCCATGGTGTAGGCGATAACAGGAACGTGCCTTAGGGCAAAGAGGACAAGGACAAGAAGCAGGAGACAGTCTGATGCAAGAGCAGAGGCCACAGGGCTATGACTGAGGGAAAAGACAATGACCAGTCTGATCTGATGTGGGGAGGCAGAGGAGGTGAGGAAGGGGCTTGGGACTGTTCTTGTCTACACATGGGCTGACATGGCTTGCTCAACACACTGTCACAGAGACAAGGTCCCAGCCTGCTCTGGCACCAAGCAGAGATGAGCTGGACAGGTCCCTTCCCAGTTTCCAAGCCTGGGGCAAGGACATAACCATCCATAACATCTGCAGCCCCAGGAGCGCCAGCTCAACCTGCCAGGCTCAGTACCAGCACGTGGGAAGACCTAAGGCCTGTACCATCCCAGCAATGCCACATCGGGGCCCTGTACCACATGGGTCAGGGCTGGGGGAGGGAGGTGTCAGCCACAGTTTCCATCCATCCCACCTGCCTCTGCTTGAACAAGGCCTGACACAATTAATCAGAAAATGTCAATAAGCATTAAGAGTCTTATTAACACCACCACTCCACTGTGCCTCATTATCTTAACAGACACATTCTCATTGAATAGGCACAGTGTATATTTGTAAACCCTAGGAAGCAGCAGGCAGGTCTGCTTTTTGTGCGTTTTGCCTCTCGTTAATGTGTGCACGGACCTTTCTGGCTCAGCGCCCAGAGCCCTGCTGCTGCTGAATACCCTATGGGGAGAGACTGAGAGCTGCCTCCTGGTCTCAGTGCATTTGGCAGCAGGGAGGTCTGAGTGGCTAGACTTAAGGAGTACCTGAATCCACCTTCTTTTCTGTGTCGGTTTTCTATCCTCTCAAATTCCTCAGATGCCAGAACCATCCCACTGTCTGTCTGATTGTCCTGGAAGGAAGCAACAGGAGTTATCAGTAACATCCCTGTCGACTGATCAGAGTGGGAAGGGAGGAGAAATCATTCAGGAGATGAGATCATGTGTATCTGTGATGGGGAAAAAGAAGTAGGGGCACTTTACCAGCATGCTCCATGGTGTTGCTGGAACTGATTTTTTTTTAGGCGCCTTCTTAAAAGCAGCACATAGGTAGGATTTGTGTGTGCGGTTCAGTGCCACTTCTTTTTGGGGGGTGGGGTGGGAACAAACCCTCCCTGCCTGGAAGATATATTACCATCAAATCTGTGAGAGGTGAGATTTTCCTCTGAGACTAAAGGTATGACTTCAATTTTGCCACTAGAGGAGATACAAGTACCAGCTTAGTTCAGAGATGCCAGAAGGGTCCCTACTGCATGCTGCCATGTGGGTCAAGATATGGGAGATGCAGACAAGCACTCTGGATTTATCTAGTCCTGGCCGGATTTCAGTATGCTTAACCAGGCCGTGTTCACAGATTTGAGAAGGGTGAAGGGCAGGCTCTTCTCTGAGGTACTTTGTAGACCCCTTGCTTGCAGATCTAACCTATTTCACAGTCAGGCAGTACGAGCTGTGCTGTACAGAAACCCCTATGTGCCAGGTGGAGAAATGAATGTGCATAGGACTGGATGGACTGAACAGGAATGACACAGACAGACTGACATTAGATAGGAGTAGGAGTGATCTTCCTTCCATGATCTTAACAGCAAAGGTGTCAGGAAACAGCTGAACATTTCTTTGCCCCCTGCTCAACTCCACTCAGATGCTACTCACCGGGTGTGCCTTGTACATTGTATGTGTCATGGGAAACTCTTCAAAAGTCTTTATCCTGGATGGACACCTGATCTGATTTCCTCCCGTCAAACAACCAGGGAATGAGACACAGTTGTAGTATCTGCCAACAGAAGCGTACTGTGTTCAGTAAAACCAAAAGTCAATGTCATGAATAAACAGGACCTGAACCCAACCTCTCCATGCAATCAAAGTAGGGAGGGAGGTGAATGGTGGATTTTGGGAGGGCAATGGGGTCATCTTAGACCTCTTAACCCCATACTACTTCTGCAATGGGGAGCACCCAGACTTCCTGATGAAATCAAGCCCCGATTACCTCTCCACTTTGGAATAGCAGAATAATGTCATGTAGATCCCAAGCATCACACTATCACAGCTCCCCAGAGATGAGAAGCCTAGGCCTAATTGTTTGGGTTAGTTAGGAACAGATAGGATGAAGCTCCTGCATTAGCAGAAGGGCAGAGATGCAGCTGACACCTTTCCTCATCTACCTAATGGGCCACACTGCCTTTAGTGGGACCTGATGCTCCGGCAGCATAGCTGGAGGAATGTCATAGGCTTACACATCAAGGCCTCTTTCTCTTCAGCAAAGGAAAGTGATTTTGCTTTTATAAGCAAGATGCTATGGCCTAAATGCCTGGATCACACCTGACCACCTGGGATTTTTCCAATATTTTGCTACTGGGTTCTCCCCATATCCCTCAGGCTTCTGGCTGCTTGCTGTGCTCTTGCTGCCCTTTTCAGAGGGGATTCACCTTGCTGCTAGGCTGTGGCAGCGTATCCTCATGTCAAAGTCCTCTTCATCTGAGTTTTGCTGGGCAGAGGAAGGCACCTGGGAGAAACCATCATCTTCTGAGCTCTGAGAATCGTTCAGTGGGATGTAATCCTTCCCTTCCTGGTAGGAAGAACAGTGAGTAGCTTTACAAGAAGGGGAGGGCTTTCCCATAAGTAAGGGCTCTACAAGCAAAAGCTGTCGGAGCTGCGGAGGAAAATTTCTGCTTTATATCTTTTGTTTCTCTGGGACAAAATATCTGGCTGGAGATTTCTGTGCCCTCTGTGTTAAGTAGCTGCAACTGTTGCCGGTGCATGGAGGTGCATGTGAGCAGGAAAACAACCCAGTCCTACGGCACCTACAGTTCTCCAGCCTACACGGACAGAGCACTGTGCTCTGGGGGCACATCACTGTGGCTTAGTCATGCCTGTGCTGGGATCCAGTGCCAAAAGGTTAAAGTCAGGGACGTCAGGATGAGACAGTACACATATTTAAGCATTTAGCTATCATTTTCTGAAACGGAACATCAAGAAAATGTTAAAATCAGAGCTGCATGCTCATCGCAGTTAAAAGTCCTGGTGAGTTACTGCATGGCAGTGATTAGTAATAGTTTCAAAGAAATCTGTATGTCTGACTGCTGTAATGGAACAATTGTTTGGTTCACATGGTCCTGACATTTAAATCTAAGGGTAGAGTTTCAGAAACCCTGGTGAAGTCCTGGTTTTCATTATGCAGGCGTGTGGGAGGCAGGAGCGCTAGGACCTTGACTCAGCTGAAAAATTTAAAAAAATCATCTGGGGATTAGGATCGAAATACTGTAATGATGACTGAGAGGGCACCCGCCCTGCAGGAAGTGGAGCTATATTAGGATGCAGCTAGAGGGCTACCACAGAAATGAGCTCTCCAGCAGCTCTGGGAAACAGACCTCTCTGATCCAGGAAACACTGTTATCCCTTGGCCTGCGCAAAGGTATTGCATTGGCCAGGGCATCAGAGGACAGCAAAGTGAGGGAGCTAGCAGCGGGAGAAGAAAGAGCTGTCTGGAGCTGAGCAAGGACACAGAGAAGTTTTCACCTGCTGGACATTTTCCTGAAGAAGGTTCCCCAGTATCTCCACCAGGTCAGAGAAAGTTGGTCTCTCCTTGGGATCGCCGTGCCAGCAGCTCAGCATTATACGGTAACTGCCAAGAAGAGATGCTGGTTTTATAGCACAGAAAACCCCTCATACCCCACTCTGCAGCTCACATCCACGTTGTGCCCACTGGGACAGCATGCACCTGTACTGTGAAGGAAAGCTTGGCACTCCCAGCCCACTGGCCATGTAGACCTACTGGAAGGGATCCCTTGTTCATTATGCTCTGAATATAACAGTGCACAAAGAGCTAATTCGGACACCTCTGGTACCCTTCAGAGTGGGAAAGCACATTGCCCACTTGCAGACCCATCCCAGCATGGGTATGCAAGGGTACCATCTGGCTTGCCCTCCAGGCAGCTGCCTGGAGTGAAGAATGCGTTGGCTCATTCCCCACCCTGGCTGAAAGGCCTTTGCATCCCACAAAGGGGCCTGTCCTGCCCTGTGCTGGGATCCATGAGGTTTCTGACTCACATTTCTGCTGTGGCGTACTCTGGGGCTCTCATCCTGGTACCGTCTTTGAGCCTCTGGCAGAACTCCTCATTGATCTGGACTCCAGGGTATGGAGATGCCCCTAAAGGATGTTTGAAGAGTAGTGGGAACATGAAATGTGCCATCAGAAACCAGTCCTGAGACTGCCCTTCCTCCCAAAACACTGGGAGTTGTGATCACTTCTCATACACAGCCCAAGTCCTTGATGCTGCCTGAGGCAGGCTTCTCTGCCTCAGTGAGCTGGAGGCCACCTCTGCATGCCCATCTCCCCATCACTGTTTGTGGGTGGATGTGGCCTCCATGTTTTTTCTGCCTACATTGATGTCTCTTCCCATCACTCCTTTGGTGTGCTTCAGAGGGTCAAGGCCTTCTGCCGAGACTCACCCACCAAACCGTTACATGGGAATGGAGGTCTTCCTCAGCAGCATGTGACCCTCATTAGCACTCACCTAGTGAGAATATTTCCCAGAGGAGGACCCCAAAGGACCAGACATCACTCTGGGTGGTGTAGACCTTGTCGAAGATGCTCTCTGGAGCCATCCACTTCAGAGGCAGACGGGCCTGCAGGAGGGAGAGGCAAGGCACAAACATTCAGTCAGGGACATCTCCCAGGACAGCCTTTCTTGTAGCAACGGGGTGAAAGGGATGAATGGAAATCAGAGCCGATAGTCTTGCTCCTCTCTCCATGGAGAAGTGGAGGTTTGGTTAGGCCAGAGGGAGAGATGGAGACACCGAAAGGAAGAGGAAAGAGTATAAAGAAACAAGAGTAAGTTAACGACAAGCTGAGGGGCAGAAGGAAGGAGATAGATGTCTGCTGGTGGTGGAGGAGGAGAGCACATACATCACTGGACCAACAGTTCCTGGTCCCAGCCACACAAGTGGTTCCACTCCTCCTTTTTCATCTTCTCCTCAGTTTATTCCATCCCGAGAGTAGTTTATGAACACCTCAAGGGGGCCTAATCTGTATAGGGTTTGAGAAGATGGCACTCACACTGCCTTTCCTGACGTAGTCAGGGTCCTTGTAGATGTCCCGGGCCAGGCCGAAGTCACAGATCTTTACCACGTTGTTCTCCGACAGCAGGATATTGCGAGCTGCCAGATCTCTGTGGATGCACTGAGGGCACGCAAAGAGGAAGGGGAAAAATCAGAGGGATAGCACCCACCATCAGAAAGCGCGGAGCACCCCCCTTCCCTTGTGAACCTGAGCTGTAATGCGGGAATGGTAGAAGTGGGAAGGATAACAATTGCAAAAGGAGGTGGTTAAGGAGAGGGTGAAATACAAGAGGACTAATTTCCCATCTTTGTGCATGCAGGGCTACCTCAGACTTCCTGAGAAGTGTGAGGCAGGGTCACTGAACCTCTCTGTGTGTCACCTGTGAAGTGGCTGTAGGCAGGCCTTCTCTGATCAGGCACGTGCAAAAGAAGAGGGGAGTGAAGGAAAGGGTGAACTCACCTTTCGGGACGCCAGGAACTCCATGCCACGTGCTACCTGGAAGCTGTAGCATATCAGGTCTTCCATTGTCAAGGGACTTTGCCACAAGTCATCCACTGTCCAGGAGTACAAGAAAATGATTATACAGTGAGAGAGAGGTCTTTTGTCATTCTTCCATTTCTCCAGGACTGTGGGATACAGCCAGCCCCTTGGTGAGATACAGCTAGTCCTCAGTGCTAACTGGAGTAACCAGCTCCCCTCTAGGATTTTCTGCTTAGGTGGCAGAAAGCACATGGCAGGGACCTGCTCAAGTGTGAGGAGAATGAGCCCAGCCTCCAGCACATGTCATTCAGACAGGGATGTGGGGAACAGGGCTGGAAGGGACTCTGAGGGTCAGCTCATCATTCCTGTCCTAGGGAGGACCCACTGAGATCCCCCTCAAATCTCTTTCTTTAGGCTAAAAAAATCCAAGGGGATTTAACCCTCCCTTCTGAGTTTTGAGACTCTATTACAAGACAACAGATGACTCTAGTAGCCCTGTTCAGGGAATTGCCATGCCACAGTGGAGTGATCAGCTGCAGGGCTGGGTCCTAACTTGCCAGTGTCATGCTCTACCCATTCCCCAAGCTAGCCAAGTCTGGCATTTTTTTGGTGGGCCAGGTGAGGAGCTGCTGCTGAGGCTGGAGTATTACCTTCCTGGATTGGCTGTGCTGTCTGGTTCTTGTGCATCAGGAAGCGGTTGAAGATAGCGCTGTCGCTAGTCCCAGAACGACTTCTCCTGTCTGCTCTCACTGCCTCCACGATGGACTGGACCTGAATACGCAGCCTGGGAGACTTCTCCTGGCAAGGAGACCAAACCAAAACCCTCAGGAGGCACCACACATTGTAACCCCTGCACCCACAAGCTGCACAGTCTTTTCCTGTTCTTGGAATGTAATTCTGGCCTGGAAGCACCTATCTTCCCTTGCAGAAAGAAATTACTTCCCTGATGGCATGTGAACCCAGATCACTGTGTAAAGTTGATCTGCTGCTAGACAGAGGGTGTCTTTTTCCCATTGTCAGATCATATTTCACACTAAACATCTTCCTTTCCTAGACATGGGACAGGTCTCTAGGGTCAAAGGAAGACACTTACCCTGTAAGGACTGAATCCTTCCCGCTTGGTCCGCAGGTAGTTGGAGAGGTTTCCATACTTGCAAAACTCAACAATAACCATGAGTGGACCTGGTGAGAAGACACCAAAGATCAGGGGAAGAGGTAAGGGCTTGGGATGGTCAGAATTTGCCCTGACTTATGTCACGTGCGGCCCCACTGAGCTGTGGCACCTGTCCTAAATGCACACAGACACACTGATAACATCCCCACATACCCCTGTGGTGGCACATGTGGCCAGCAGAAAGGACACAAAGGGACAAGCACTGATCTCTGGGAGCAGGCAGTCTGTTGCTCTGAAATATTTACCATTGGGTTTGGTACAGGCACCCAGCAAATTCACCACGTTGAGGTGATTCCCGATGTGAATGAGGATCTTCAGCTCTGACATCAGTGCCTTGTGCTCACTTGCGGTAGCTCCCTCTGGAAACACAGACATGCCACATCACCATGCCTCCTCGCAGCATTTCACTCCCCCTCGCCACCCTTCTTCTAGCAGAGTGTTAATGTGAGTCTTGCTGAGAAGGCTGTGACCCCAGAGTCTTGGTACATTTTGTTATTGCATGTTTCCATGTGAAATGTCAGAGCTTTGTCTGGAGATCCCACATCCCTGCTGTAATGAGTAGGGTGCTCCCTCCAGGTGCAGGCACCCAGAGCAAAGGACAACATAACCTGTGCCCGACAGATTTTTCTCTGTGATAGTTGTGTGGGGAAACAGATGACTTGAGGCTTACACACTTGAATCTTTGCCCTTTTGGCCTTAGAACAGAGATAAAGAGCTGTAAAACAATGTGAAGGAAAATTAGAAACAAAAGGCATCTGAGTCTTTTGATCATGACTGAAGATAGGAGCTGTCTCAGCTCAAACCCAGAATATCTTTTTATGATTCCTCTCCAATAGCAAACAGTGTTGTGCCCTGGCCAGCTCTCTGTACTGCATCTTCTCTCTGAGTGCCTAATTCACATCAACTCTTGATCCTCTGTTTTACCCTCAGGGTGTTCTGTGGTTTTGTGTGCCTTTTTCATACTTCTTGGCTTCCCCACATGCATTTTGCATTACTTAAGAGTTGGTAAATTTAGCCTGAGACAGAAGCATCCTTGTGAGCTGCAACTGATGGGCCAGCTGAGAGCCATGCCTTAAAGGACTGTGAAGCAAACTTGCATGTCCAGGATACCCTCTGCGATTTCTGTGCAGATCATTTGTACACTTGCAGTGATAAGTACTGCTGAGATGGGCCATGATTTGGTTTCCACATACAGGTCACTGCTGGCCAGAGACTGCCTCGGTATTTTGTTGGATGCCAAACTGCAAAATAATGTTTTGGATGCCTGTCTGAAAGTGTGGCTATAAAAGCTTAAAATTTCACTCTGGATTGACCAAGATTTGGGTGCAAAGCCAATTTAGCCCTCAGAACTGGGTAAGAACTGCAACCTGCTTCCTTACCCAGGTCTGAACCTGGCCCATAAACACAAAATACAGGCACATTTGGAAGAAGGCAACTGAAAGAAACACTTCTTTTAGTGACCTGCCAAAGAGGGGGTTTGGATTCTTGTTCGTCCTTTGAGACAGATTTCATTCTTTGCCTTTGCAGACAAGGTAAATTTCCTCGAAAGCCGACCTCCTCAAGTTCCTGCTGTCTATTCTGCCACTTGCCTCCCAGTGCAGCTGAATGGGGCTAAAGCATCCATGAGGGGAGGCCAAGAGGATCAACTGTGTTGAGACCAAGAAGCCATAAATTAAAAGGCTGGCTCCAGCTCCTCTCCTCTAGTTCAGGGCTGGCTTATGCAGAAGCACCCAGGAGTGCTTGTGGGAGACAAAACATTTTTTCCAGAGCTTTAACGAATGCTTTATGCAAAAGACAGGTATTTACAGGGTGGATATTCCCTGGCAGGTGCCTCATTTGCTGTCTACACAGGCTGCATATTCTGCTTCACTGTCCACATACCTTTCAGCATTTTGACTGCTACGGTCTCACAGCTGTTACTTTTATTGATCCCAAATGCTGATGCTTCCACCACTTTCCCAAAGGCACCGTGACCCAGGACTTTACCTATGAGCAAGGAGAGAGGCAGTGTGAAGGAAGGCAGGTGCAGCACAGGCAGAATGGAATGAAAAAACAAAAATCCCAACAGGAAACCATGGGAAGAAGAAAGAACAAACATCATAAAGGAAAAGGAAGGAGTGGAACGTGTGCCCTTCCCAGGTGGCTGCTTGCTTTGTCAGTGAGAATAAGAGAAAGGATGATGGGAGGAACTGAGGCAGAGCTGGCATGGACAAAGCAGAGGAAGGAAATGGCCCTGCAGAAGTGAGGGGCTGTTTGTTGCCCTTAAGCAGAGCGTATGGGCAAGGTAAACGTGACACCTTGCAGCAGAGCAACCAGGGCTAATGCCACTGCTCTGTGCCTCAAAGGCAGTCTGCAGCCCTTTTAACTCTTCCAGACAGAGGCAAGAGACTGCAGGTGGGTATCTCAGCATGAGGAGGATAATGGATGCAGTCTTGGGTCTGGAGCTTGTGGTACCTGCTGTGGACTGTGTGTTCTGTCCAGATTGCCACTTGGAGAATATGGGGATGTGTTTTAAAGCATGCCCAGAGGTCTTCTGGTCTCAGTGATGCCTGTGTGGGTACACTGGGAGAGTCTGGGCTTACAGTTGGCTCAGACCTGTCCATAGAGTCAGACCCAAAGAGATTTCCCAGGCACAGCTGGGCTTTAGGGACAGTCTGGGGAAGAAGAGGGGAAGCCTGAGGCAGAGAGAAGGCATTAAATACAGAGGTGAGAAACCTGGTGGGAAATGCTGGCTACTGCACGCAGTGGCAGGGAGGGAGTCCAGCTCACCTAGGCGCAGGCGGTCTCGTGGGAACTCCCACTTGCTGGAATCATAGGGCAGGTACTCGCACTGCTCCTCCAAAGGCACCTCACCGGGGTCCATGATGATTGAGAGGTAGCCTGTCTTGATGTCTGCGTGGGCAGGCTGCAGGAATCAGCCAACACAAAGGGTGAGGAGATGCCCTGCCTGTACTGGGTGCTGGCTCCCAGAGGGGATTTGGTTCCTTTGCCTGCCTTGACCTGCCTCCCCCTGGCAAAAGCCATTCCCTGTCACCTCCTTTACCACAGCCCTTATACACCCTGTCCTTGGTGGTGACAGCGCTTGAAGCAGCTCTCAATGACCTGTTTTTAGCAGATGCTGTCATACAGCCCCATATCACCGCAGTGGTGTTGCCCCAAGCCCTGCTACATCACCTCCCCTGCCCTGGGACAGAGACAATCACATACCCTTTTGATGTTACAGAAGATGAGAATAAGGAGGATCCAGAAGAAAACAGCGATAACGCCAGTCCCAATCAGGATGACAATCTCCACATTGGTCCTGTCATCAGAGCCTGTGGGATGGGAGGGAAATTGCAGCTTCAGAGATTCTCATTCCATGCCCCAGCTCGGCCACCCCTTATAGCCTGCTTCAGGATGTGGGGAGACTGGGGAGGTGTGTTTGCCTGAGCTAAACATGCTCTGGACTATACATCCTCCTGTGAGAGCACCATGCTACCAGCCAGGCCTAGGGGCTTTGACTGCCTCCTGCTGCTCAGTGTCACAGGGAAGAGGCATGGGACCTTGGCCACACTCCTACTCCGCCTCTTCATCCCCAGGGGTGTCGTGGCTGCTGGTACCTTCCACAGAGACGCTGGCCGAGGAGTTCACGCAGCCCTTAGCATTGCAGACACTGCACAGGTAGAGCCCAGCATCCTCCTCTCTCACCCTCTGAATGCTCAGCTTCTGGTTGAAGTCTGCCAGGTCAATCCCTGTAAGGCATGGAGGGTTGCGGTGGTCACTCACAGGGAGGGGGGATTAGTATGCTGGACTCATTCAAACTTAAAATAAGGCTCCTATTTTTTGCCCAGTTTATTTTAGATGGCAGAGTGAAATTGCAGCAGCTGGTAGATGCTCTCTTCTGTGGCCTGATGGCCCAGAAATACCCTGGAGGGACCTTCCCCAGGCAGTGTATGGAGGGGATGAAACCCCCGCAGACAGTGCTGGTGGGGCGGGGATGGTGCCAGGCTGTCCAGCTGGTGTGTCAGGGCCTGTTCCTTTCCCTCTGCAATGTGCCTGGATCCCTCCCATGCTCCTTCCACGGGACCTGGGTTGGTCCCTCCATGAACAGAGATGCCAGGCACTGGGCTGAGAGTATGAAGATGAACGATTTACCTCTCTCTGCTCTCCAGCTGAATGTGCACATGCACAGACAGTGCTGAGCCAGGCCCTAGGGCATAGACTTGGCCAACGAGACTGCGTCAAACTGGGATAGAACATGATTAAGACTAGAGTTCAGCCAATTCAGAGAATGGCTGCCTTTGCCTGGGTACAGCAACTCCCAGAACCCAGCAGTATTCAGTTCTGCAGCTGCTAGACATGATGCCCTGCCTTTGATTCATCCCCAGCTCACTGTACCTGACACTTCTTCAACCAGTTTCTCGTCTTTGTACCAGCTGATTTCAGGAACGTGGTTGCCATCCACCTTACAGCGCATCTCTATGGAGTCGCTGATGTTCACCCAAATGTCTGTCAGGTTCTGCTTGAGGCGAGGAATCTCCAAGGCTGGAGGAGCAGCACAAAGAGGAGGAGGGGAAAACGGGAAACTGATTGATCAAAAGAATATCTGTGTTCCTGGGGGGCTTTGGGTCTCTGACCCCTGCTGAAGGGTGTCTTGAGAACCCAGGTGCCCTGCCTTTGCCACCTTGAGTTTAGCTTGCTTGCGTGGCTTCCCCTGGGGACAGACTGGGAAGCTGATGGCAGCAAGAGCATCAGCTCTCCTCTGTCACTCCCGCCTGCCCTGTGGACCCTCACCCTGCACAGAGATGTATTTCTTGTGGCAGTGCTTCTCCCGGGTCTTCCTGTTCTGCACCTCACACACGTAGTCTCCCTCTTCGCCCAGGGAGATGTTGGGGATGGTGAGCAGCAAGGTTGCATCGTTGGAGTCAGGCTGGAAGCGCAGCTCCCCCTGCATCTTGGTGGCATAGTGGTGGACATTCTTGCAGTCCAGCACGAGGGGGTTGCCTTCCTCATCATGGAGCTTGGAAAGGTTCAGCCGATACCACTGCAGGTTCTCATAGGTGTAATTGTCCGCATTGCAGCTCAGCTGTAGGTCCTGCCCTTCTATGGGCTCTTCCGAGGGCTGGGACTCAATCTCGAACCCGTCTGGAATGGCTTTCAGGAAGGAAATGAACATGTGAATGAGTTTTTATGGCTAAGCTGCCAGACACAATGAACTTGTCTCCTTGGGCTCAGCTCTCTGAGACCCCCTTGTCCTCAGCCAGGGTAAAGGAAACTGATCGAGAGCAGAACTGTGACACGCAAACTGCTAGCAATTGACAGCTTAAGCCCAGTGAGTGCTACGGGATATGCTGAAGTCCTGCGGTCAAATTAAGAGGGGTCACAAGTGTAACAAGTCTGGGAGGTCTGAATTAGGCTGTTACGACTCTCAGCTCAGCTGCAGCATCCTGGGTTGCACATGTACCTGCTTTTACATGTGCCGACAGTTACACAGCCAGGCTGGACAAGATGTTGTTCATCTGCCTCCGCAGAAGCTGGTGGCTCTTACAGTACAGGTACTATCTATGAGGCTCATGAGCCCTGGCTTCTGGGGTCTGTTCAGAGAGGCACAAAGATAAGCCCCTGCTGTGCCCTTGCTGGGCTCCCTGTCCCCAGCAGACAGGGACAGACTCCTGCCAGCATGGGGTACCACTGGCAGGAAGCTTATGCAGCCCCTGACGGGTCATGACTCCAGCCCACGCTACTGGGCTTTGGCTTCTACAAACTCTGCTTCCTCCCACCACCAAAATCCCGTGGGGACACTGCTGGGGGGGCTCGGGCCAGCACGACCCTCCCTGGGAGCAGGGCGGGCAGTGCCACTAGAGGATGCTCTTGGACCAGGCACATGCCCAGCCCAGGATGTCCCCAGCCCAGGACCTGCCAGGGCTTCTCCAGGACCTAGACACAGGCAGCACCGGTTCATTCCCAGGTCTGCCTGCCAAACTCTGCCTGTGCTGTCTGTTGCCAGTGTTCCAGGTTTTTGCCACTCAGCAGAGCTCTGGAGCAGCCCTGCTTTCCTGCTGGCTTCCTAGCCACTGTTAAAGGTGCTAGCTGTGAATGACAGCACCTGACAGGTCTAGGGACCTGCCTATTTCAAGCAGAGAGCTCGGCTGATGCATGTCAAGGGGACACCTGCAGTACTTACTGGTCACGTAGAAGTAGATCAGCCGCTCGTCTCGACCCACTTTGTTAGAGGCAATACACTTGTACATGACTGAGACGTTGGCCTCCTGGATGGCCAGTTTGCTGACTGTCTGATGGAGGGAGAGAGCATAAGGAGTTAGGAAGAGCAAAAGGGAAGAGAAGCAGCATCAGTGCTGCTCTCTGGCAGACAGCAAAGCACACAGTGAGCCTGGCCCCAGGTGGCAGCTGTACCTGGGAAAAGTTTATGCAAAAATAGCCCCTTATTCCGTAGCCCTTTGTGCATTTTAAGCCTCATCTGCTAGCTCTAGCAACAGTGATGTGGATTTATTCCTGATCTCTGCTCCTTTTTTGCAGAGCCCAGCCAGCATAGATGGCTTTCCATTGGAAGCTAAGCCCCTTGGGTCGCCACCATGGGGACAGGCCTGTGCCCAGCAAGGGGGACATGAACAAGATGCAGGGTTGAGGGGTAGGCTAAGCTCCTGTCAAGCTTATACAGCAGAGAGAAAGGAAAAAAATACCAAGGCTTTGATTCCCTGAGCCCTCTGCAGTTAAATGACTACTTAGTGTCCCACAGAGTTCAGTGGATTTTACAGGTATTTACAGACCTGCAAGCACTCCTTTTATCTGTAAGGAAATCCAACCTGTGAAAGCATCCCAGCTCTCACTACTTCAGGAAGAGTTGTCATCTTCTGTCCTTAAACTCCAGGTGTACACAGACACAGTCCTAAAAGCTTCACCCTCCCTCCTTCCAGTAAGACATGACTAAGATTGGGCAAAGAGCCAGGCTGCTGCCCTGGGAGCACAAACCCAGGAGATGCTGCCTCCAAATAAGCCAGGAAAGGCAGCTGGGGAGTAAGGCAGCTCTCCTCCTTCTGTCTCACACGGCACATGTGTGAGCTGCCAAATATGTTACAAGCACTCCCCTTAGAGGAGATCTGAAGTTTAAAGCCCAGGTTTCTCCTCCTTCCCGGTTTAAATGACAAGTTCATTACATGCAAAAATCCCTCTAATGGAACAATGTTTAAAATGGAAAAAAAAAAAAAAAAAAAAAAAAAGCATTCCTACAGGGAAACTACTTTACCTTTACTATTCAGCCCATAGACTTTGGGAAGCATTTCCGTTCTAAGTGGCAATGTATTAGCTTATGTTAATCAGAAGGAACAGTCATTCATTCAGTGCATATTCAACACAGCTGAAGTGACCTTATTACTAGTACTTTTGTGCATTGCCTTTTCCGTTTCTTGGGGTTATTCAATACAGCTGTAGTGACCCTATTGCTGGCACTTTTGTGCATTGCTTTTCCTGTTTCTTGGGGATTTTCCTTCTAATGTGCACCGTTACGTTTGAGTTGGAGTTTCTGGATTTGGCATCATCCTGCTGTCTGCAGTGCGTGGCTGTGCACTGCACACACTGTGGCTCATTTCGGCCTTTCTGGACAGAATAAAAAACAGGAGGATGGTAAGAGAAGACAGACAGAAAGGAGGAGAGGGAGAGAAAGCAGAGAAAGAGGACGTAACATCCCATCACAAATGGAAGAGCTCTCTTCTCACAGAGCTCTTGCACATCCCTGGGCTGCACAACCTAAGTTGAACCTCCAGGACAGTTACAACCAAATAGATGGAATGACAAGGACACAGCTGAGGAACAGGAGGAAGAGAATAAGGAAAAAAGGGAAAGATCAAAAGCGACCAAGATGAGAGACACATCTGGAAGGGGACACAAGGGCTTCTCACCCAGGAGCTCCCACCACCCCTGTTCGCCTCCTTGAGGGACACCAGTCTCTGACCCTCTACGAAGGAGCTTTGGCTGCTTGGGAAGGAGAAGCATCTGCCTCTGCCACCCTTTTGGCAGAGTGATGAACTCCTCCTGGCCAGGCCAGGGAACGGGAAGTGCCTTTGGAGGTGTGTAGGAAAACAGGAAGTGACTTTCGGAAACAGGGGCCCATTTGTTTGTTCTGCATCCCTCTGTGAGCAGCTGGTGCCCGACACCAGTGGGAACAGGAACCCCGTCACGGTGCAGACCTGACACTCACAGCTACCAGAGAGACTGACACAGAAACAGGCAGCAAAAGCCGTGTCTGGCTGTTTGCAGGTCATATGCTGCAATGAGGGAGAGATGTTCTTTCCAGAGAGGAAATGCTGTGATGGAGAAGTGGGCTCTGTGGGGCACACATGCTCTCACTCACAAATCTGCAGCGGCTGGATGCCAGCATCTCCATACCACCCTCACCCCCCTGGGATGGGGACAGTTGGATGAAAAGACCCACCACACACTTGCATGTTCCCAAGGCCAGAGATTTCCTGGTCAGTTTGTGACTCCTGCTTAACCTTCCCAGCTGCCCAGGCTGCTCTGTGGGGTTTGGTTGTCCTGGAACAGCTCACACAAGAGTGCTCAGAAATGGCCATGGGATCCCCCCCAGCACACGCTCCCCATGCCCTCCCCAGCTGGGTGCCCTGTGTTCAACAGCAACCAGTGTAAATCTTTCTGCGCAGACAGCCCCAGAGGGAGCCTCTCTGGACGGAGGGTGATTTCTCAAAGATGACAGCTCTCCCTGGCCCTGGGGCTGCCTGGTACTGCTGAGCCCCAGAGCTGGGAACAGCCGCTGATGGTTTACTTTAGCAGCAGAGGTGTGAAGCCCTCCCCAAATCTGTCTCTGCCAGGCTTTTTTCCAGGCCACTATTGCTGGCTGATTACAAAGGACCAGTCTGAGGGTGCTGTCTGCATCTCCCTGCTCCTGGACAGGCTTGGGGCTGCAGCCTCACCTTGTTCCGCCCCTCCACGAACTCCACCCAGGTGTCAATGCTCTCGATGGGGTTCACTGCGTCCTGCTGCGACACATCTTTCCAGTCCTTGCACTCGGGCATCCGGTCCCGCTGATGACGCCTTGCTGCCCGGTGCCTGCTGTTGCTAATCCAGCAGCAGGGGAGGAGCAGGAGAAAGAGGAGAGAGACAGAGAGAAGGTCAGCTGGGAAAAGGTGGCAAAAATAGCTTTGTGTCTGAGAATTGATGCCCCTGTCCTCTATCTCTGCACAATTTCCCAGGTCTTTTGGTTACACACAGTTCTGATGTGCTTTCTAAGGGTGCTCTGCAATCATGAGTGAGGCAAACACCTATAAATGTGAAAATTGAGGCAGGGAACAGATACTTGTGTCCCAGGCAGTGTCTTCACCCCCAGGCCTGTGGTTTCATGTTAATGGTGGAGAAAGGCAGAAGTGAAATTTGTTCGTGTGTGCCAAAGGAAGTTCTTGATGCCTTTGCTCAGCAACAAGGTCTTAAACCCCTGCTTGGGACTGAGTCAGGGATATCACAGACTGGCTGGATGCTGGCCTGGAGAGCACACAGTGCAGCACCCAAGGGTGCTCCTGCTACCCCTGATTCAATAAATACCAGGAGAGAAACATCCCAAGTAGAGATGCTGCTGGTGTCTGACAGGGCAGGGTGGTACCTGTTTGGGCTGAAACAGGCGTGTGGGAGGAAGTGCCCAGATCTGTCAGGGACCCCAGATGCTGCAGCCTGCAGGGTGCTCCAGAAATGCAGATGGGGCAGGAAGATTGGAGGGTCTGCCCAAAATCCAGGGTGGGAAGTGTGAAGAGAGAAGGCTTATGGTGACAGGGAAGCAGTGGGGAGCTGAGAGCCTGAGAGCAGTGGCAAGGGCGCGCGCTGGCAATGCAGGGCAGAGCGCTTGGCGAGGTGAGCACAGCAGTGAGCTGTGTAAACAACAGGAAGCTAGAAAGAAGCCTCCTGCATCCTCTGGAGCTATGCTAGGCAGGAATACGGTGGCCTTGGGAGACAGTGCTCATAATTCATGGGCCTCTGCTTCCTGACAGGGCCACAGTGCACTTGCATGTGATGGAGAGCTCTCTGGCATCCCTGGCTCAGCAACAGCCTGCACAGGGCTGCAGGACCTGGCTTCCTCCAGGCACCCTGATGTCCTCCGCCCTGACTGCTCTGGCTACAACTCTCCAGCATCCCTTTTCCTTCTTCCTGTGAGGCTACCACTAAAAAATGCCACTGCAGCCCTGCCTGGTGCTGCCTCAGCTTCCCAGGGTGCAGGCAGTGGTCATGTGCCCTTTCTGCCTGCACAGACACCCTCCTGGCAAACCATCCTAGCAGCTGGTGGAGATCTGGCATTTCTCCTGGATTCAGCAACTCTTCCCCACATGCAGCAGTTCTGCTCACCTGCCTATGAGTGCCTTTGTTTCCATCATTACCCAGCAGAAGATGAAGGACCAAAAAACCACAGGGACCTTAGGGCAGGAATGGGGTGAGCCCCAGCTGCTCTCTCAGGGTCTTACCAAGGGGCTGTGACAATTTCTCCTGCAATGTGTCTCAGTTTCGCCATTAGCACAGTGGTCAGTGGTTTTATTGCAGGTGCTGTGAGGTGTGGCAGGGCCACAGACATTCCCTGCTGGATGCAGATGGCTGAGAATGCAGGGAAACTATGGAAGCCCTTGACGCCAGCCAGGCTGGGCAAAACTCTCACACAGAGTACAAGAGAATCCGTTATGCTCCACTGCCTCCCCACAGGGTGAGTGGGTATATGGCATCTGAGCTATCAGTGCTGTCCTCCTCTTGCCATATTGTGGCTGGCAGAGCAAAAGCAAGACAGAGTCTGGACACAGCCATGGTCACAAGGAGCTCTAATGCCATTCTGGTGGCCTGATAAGACATGCGTGTTGGAAGAAATGGCACTTACAGGCTGCGTCGGGAGAACATCCGACAGGGCATCCACGGCCGCCACTGCCACTGGATTACCTCTGGTGCTGGGATGCCATAGACTGTGCAGGTGAGGGCCTGGGGGCTCCTCCTGGAGTAGATGCTCGGGGAAGAGGCTTCCTTCTCATGGATGCGTGGAGGAACTGCAAGGATCAGAGTGACATCATGAGCGGCTCCAGGCTCAGCTGCTGCATCCCCAGGCCAGGCACAGCCCTCCCCAGGCCCGTCTATAGAGACTGGGCACTAAAGCACTATGTGCACTCAGGGCAGCTCCTGGGGAGCTCAGGCCTGCAAAGCAGAGCAAGTTATACTTAGGCAAATTCAAGTGATGTCATTTCTCCTTCCTCTGCAGGGTGTGACTGTCTGGATGCTGCAGGGCTCAAAGCACTGTCTGGCAGCCCCCAGCACAGGGCTACAGAGACTGCCGGAGACAAACCTCCAAGCAGCAGTGCTCTTCCAATGCTTTTGTGCTGGTATCTGGTTCCTGCATGACAGGGACCAGTTTCTGCTGGGGGAAAGCTCCCTAAGAGCTTCCCACCCAGAGGAACTGCTCCCACTCCAGGTTTCGTGTGTGTTGTTGCAGTTGCCCTGCCCTCCAGTCTGCATCAGTCAGTCACCCTCAGCTGCATCTCTAACCGCAGCTGGAAAATTGCCCCTGAGCAAGGCCATATCCTGCCCAGAGTGATGGAGCCAGGAACAAAACTGTGTCATATCACACAGACCACAAGGAACCAGTCTCACTGTAACCAGAGCATCCTTCAGCAATGGGGGAGAAGGAGATGATGTAGATACCAACTGCTTTAGGATAGCAATGGGGACTTGATCTTGGAGCAGCCCAAAGGCTGGGGCCATGGATGCAGCACTCTCCCCCTGGCTCCAGACCTGGCCCCCTCCCTTACCGTTGACAATTAACTGGAGGCTGATGCGCTTCTCCAGCCCTGCCAGCCTGTTCCGCAGAACCAGCGTGTATGTCCCAGCATGCTGCTCCGACACATCCTTGATCTGCATTGAAGATTGAGATTGCTTGGGAATTAGCTTCCCGTCCTTGTACCTGCAGGGAGGCAGAGAGAAAATGCAGCCACAGGGAGGAAGTGTCCCATTGGCAGCTGGGCAGGGGTTTGCTGGTCCCCACTAAGGTGCAGTCAGGGTGCCCCTTTCTAGCCCTGGAGACCTCTCTGAAGACACCTCTGGGCTTTCTCTGGACCCAAGTTACGGGTCTGTGCGTTGTCTTGTATGGATGTGTGTGGGGTCAGGGACGTTGTAGCTGTGCCCTGAGCAGTGTGCAGGTGCAAAGCTCCTTGATCCCAGCTAGCTCTGGTGAAAGTGCAGCACAATGCAGTGCACAGCCTGGCCCACTCCCTTGCTCCCATGGGCAGCCACAATCCTTGCGGCAGGGGTACAAGAGGGCAGCTCCTGCAGGAGCTCCACTTGGCCCCTCCAGACGGTGCAGAGCTGCCAAGCCAAGCCAGGACCTTTGCTGCTTCTCCCCCAGATGTCACCTCCTCCTGTCCCAAGCTGTGCAGCTGAGAGTCAGGTCAGGTGGGAGAAATGACCCCCATGGGTGGAAAAAAAAAAGTGACAAATGGGACAATCTTTGGCACAGAGGGACCTAGCAATGAGGCCAGGCTAAGCTTCCCTACTTGACAGAGGAAGGAGGAGAGGAGAAGGTGGCTCAGGCTAAGAAAGGTGCGTTACCACTGGAAGTCTGGTGGGGGGTAAGCCACGACTTTCACCGGCAGCTTCACGGCTTCATCTCCTGCGGTTGCTTCTATCACTGGGCCCTTCCTCCACTCCACATTGATGAAGGGCTTTTCTGCAAGAAAAAAAGGTGAATATGGGAGAGGAGAGCACAAATGGATAGGCTGTCACCAAGCTCTGCTACTCTCTACGGGGCCTGACATCAAGGACCAAGGACAGGTGTGGTGTTGTGGCA
Source organism: Falco punctatus (assembly GCF_963210335.1). Classification (NCBI taxonomy): domain Eukaryota; kingdom Metazoa; phylum Chordata; class Aves; order Falconiformes; family Falconidae; genus Falco; species Falco punctatus. Next base: position 59,046,364 of record NC_137588.1, on the reverse strand, counting down.
CTGCAGTTGAACACGACTCCTTCTCTACAACAGTAATAACCATTCATAATGATAATTACCACTGTCAAAATAACCAAAATCCACTATTGTCTTGTCTGCCCATACAACCCCCAAGCTCTCTTCCACATCCCTGCTCCCAGCAGGGCCCCCTCCCTGGAGCAGAAGGCAGTGGGTGCCGGGCAGGGTCAGGCAGGCCAGCACAGCACTGTGCTGCGTTAACTGGCAGTTAAAGAGCTGCCTCTGCCTCGCTGTTGGGAGCCATCAGGCACGCAGGCTGGCTGCGCTGCCCCGTGACTTTCGGCTGCCACGAGACAGCCGCCCAGTGCTGATGGTGCCTCGTGCACCTGCTTGTGCCTTCCAGGCCAGCCAAGCCACAGGGGCACTGCATCTGCCGCAGGGCCATGAGACGTGTGTCCTGCCATCCCACTGGCACTTGGGCCAATTTGGTGTTTGCATCTCTCTCTCTCTCATCATCTTGGCACTTTACTGAATGTGATCGTGCTTCTAGTGTGGTGCTGGGGCACCGAAGAGCTGAGGGAATGGAGGAAGGTGGGGTCTCACTAAATCAGAGTGGGATGGAGGTGCAGGAGCCCCTCTGGTGAGCCCTGGGCCAAGCACTGCCTAAGCAGTCTGGGGATTGCTCTGCTTGCAGCTCGGCTCTGGCTGTGGCTCTGCAAGGGAGTGGAAGGTGCCGTACCGTGCACAATGACATCAGTGCTCTCCTCCAACATCTGGGCGCCGTTGGTGGCAGTGCATGTGTACTTGCCCAGGTCCTGCTGGCTGACATTGTGGAGGGTCAGGATACTGGAGAGCTCTGTGCGTGTCTGCAGTGACCGGCGTTCGGGCTCCATCACTGCCCGCTGTGTCTGTGGGAAAGGACAGAGAGAGGGGGATGAGAGACATCAGTGGGATGAGGCTGTGCAGACGGGCTCCTCATGCCTCTGCTTCTTGCTGCCCAGTGATTGCCTTTCCCTGGACAGGCATCTCCACCACTGACTGCCGTCCTCAGGGATGGTAAGGCAACAAGCCCTATGTGACTGACTGCCTGAGACTGGGGTCAGAATTTAGCACATGTTTAGCTCTGGTCTACAGGCCGGTAACCAGGCTGGGAGCCTAGGGGTAAGTGAACAGTGATGCCCTCAGGGGACTCCCCTGTCTCACTTTTCACAAGAGCCAGAGGCTACAACAGGGAGAAGACACAGCAGGGAAGGGACCTCCTCACAGGCTCTCCGTAACCAGGGCTGTGTGACTAGAATAGCTCCTTTGAAGCCTGTGATGTTTGCGCTGGTGGAAATGAAGCCACTGTTTGCCCAGGAATGCTCCAGAGCAATAACACCTTGGCAAGGAGGGTACTTTCTGCCAGGAAGAGGGGTCTTCCCTCTGTCTGCCTTCTGCTGCAGGACAGAAAAATGGGAAGCACTCTGACCAAGACATCCAGGGCACAGCTTGGTTAAGATCATGAAGGCCCTGCCAACGATGTGAAGAGGAACAATGAGGGGGCAGGAGGGGACGACTCAGAGGGAAGTGGTTCAGTGCGCAGGGAGCCGCGCTGTTTGCCGGTACCTGTTTGGCAGGATAAGTCCACTGGAAGCGGACGCCAGAGTTGAACTCGGCCCACACTGTGCAGTTCAAGACCAGCTTCTCTCCCACTAGTAGCTCCATGGCTTTCTTGGGATACAGCTGGATGTCATACAACTCACTCCCTGATGCGGAAGAGGCAATGAAAAGACATTTCTGATCTATTAACAATTTGACTTCGACTATGCAGTTACAGGAAGCTTGGGTATGACCTCCTTCTGCTTGGTGTATCTCTGGCACGCAGTAGAAGAGATATAAGCACCGTGCAGAGTCTATGTAACTAGAAAGCACCACAACAACCCCATGAGCCACACTGACGGACTTCAGAGTCATCCAGGCTGCCCTACCTGCACCTTCCCAAATATTCACCTGTTATATGGATGATGAAGAAATTGGATCTGAAGACCTTCTTGTCGATGACAGTCTCACACTGGACAAACAAGCAGTCCCTGATCAAGTGTGTGGGTACCTGCACCCCCTTCTTGTTGTCCCAGAAAGTGCTTTTCCCATCAATGTGGATGAGGGGATTTTGCTGGAAAAATCAACATTTTGCCAACTGAAATAAGAGGGTGACAGCATTCCCACCCCAGCATTCCCACCCCCCCCCTTCCAGGCTTTATGCTAGCTAACACATCCCTTTTGTGGGAAGAAGATGCAGCATCATGCTCTGCTGGCCTCCTGCCCTCTCCCCCCAAGGGTTTGTCATCTAGGAATGGTGGCCTCCCCTACACCGCTAGCAGCCGTATCCTGCACCATGAGCCTCTCCTTCTGCAGAGTGGGCCAGAGACTTCCAGGAATGGAAACTTCTAGTGATAGTTAAGGAAACTGATGCTGATATCCCAAACATCAGCCCCACTGGGATGAGTGCTGACCTTGGGTAGTGTCCTTCCCGGGCAAGGGAAAGGCCCCTGGACCCCAGAGTGTCCCTGGAGGCCTTTGTACAATGGTAACACTCATCCTGGAAGGATGTATTTGCATTGTAAAAAAAAAAAAAAAAAAAAAAAAAGAGAGAGAGAGAGAAAAAAAAAAAGACACAAGCAAACTGATAACAGAGCTGTTTTTAGTCATCAGCCCCAGGACTGCAGCCTCCTCCCTTGTGGGGATGCTGACCACCTAGAGGGTTCGTAGATCACAGAGACCAGAGAAAACAGGGGATGCTGTAGGGAAGTGGGATTAAAACAAAGTCTTGTTTTGTTTCATAGAATTCCACGGAAGAGAAGCAAGGTTGGCAGGAAACCTGTGAGGTCTGCCCAAGGGAACTGGCCAGCACAGCTTCAACCAGCAAATAAAATGAGGAAGCCAGTGGCTTGTACTTTCCATGGAAAATGTATCCCTTGCATTTCCCATTCCTGGCAGTGCCTGTTCTGCTTCCACTGAGGCAATTACAAATGCAGAACAAATGCAATACATCTTGGTCCAGAGTCTCCCACTGGCCGAGCTCTCACCGAGGTCAGCGTGACGTTAAGATCTGGGATGGACACGAGGCACGGTACCCAAGTGTTCTCCTTCTTGCTGATGAGGAGGGTCTCCGGCTTATTGATAAATGGCTGTTCAAAATCTGAAGAAGAGATACAAGGAGAAGAACAACTAAACAGGCAAGAAAAGAACTGGGAAGGGAGACCAACCAGAAGAAAAGGAGGCTTTCTGGCTTTCTTTAACACAGCATGAGCTTGCCAGAGGGAGTTGTCACAATGTGTGACAGTCAGAGGAGGCACCTGGAGCTTGGAAATGCAAAGGGAGCAGCTAAGGTTAGCGCCTAGGCCAGCCAGCTACTCCACACCAAACACTGTACTGATGGAGCGGCACTTGTGTGACATTTGGGTAGTGCTGGAAATTGCCTCCCTTTCCTGGCCCCCTCAAGGTCTCTGCTTGGGTTTGACCCTTCGTGAAACCAGCAGGTCTTGTCCTAGGCTCAGTGCCTGCCCAGCTGGTGACTGTGCGTGGCCCCACAGCAGGGATGGTGCAGGGCTGTGCCGCCCTGCTGCAGCGGCAGGCAGCTCGACCTTCCAGGGTGAGGAAGTGATCCGCAGCAGAATGGTATGCAGATGTCATCCTGCAGCCATCCCAGCCGGCAGATAAACAGATGAGCTGAGCTTTCCAGGGCTGCCACCCCATCGTCTCCTAACTGCTGCAAGCACAAATATTGACAGGAAGAACAAACCCACCCAAAATTAATCAGTGAAATGACTTAGCAAGGCCAGGGACGTTACGCTAAACTCTATGTGGAGGTAGCACCAAGAACCAGAGCGTCTGCAGAAGGGGCTGCCCCATCCTGCTCAGCGTGTCGCCTGTGTGAAATGAGAAAAGCTCAAGCAAGGCTCCACGGTGGAAAGGGTTGGTGGCAGCATATAAAGCAGGTGTGTTGTGGCCCTGACCCATCATTCTAGGCACCATCCAGACACAGAGTGCAAAGACCAACCTGATCGCAGAGAGATGGCAAGCTAACAGGGCAGCACAGACCCCGTTCCTGGCTCTTTTTCAGATACACTGAAAGAACTGGTGAGACCAGGATGCAATTACACTTGTATCCCAAGCCATGGCTGGGCAGAGGGTAAGAAATGTGTGGTTTATCTTGCAGTGCCTCATGCCAGCTGCACCTACTCACCTGCCTGCTTGGCAGCACTTTTGGTTTGAGGGTTTTTCTACTCTTTGGACTCTCCCAAACAGGGCATAGATTCAGCACCCACCCAGGCTGACTAAATGTGAGCAAGATAAAATTGGAAGAGACAAAGAATTGCGAGGCTTCTTGGTGTCCTCTGTCAGTGCCTCACTGATAGATATTTATTCTGTAGTACCAGCCCCTGCCTGCCATTACCACAGGGACACATGCCTCACAGGATGCTCTGAATAAAGACTGGTCCCTAGTGTCTCCAGTGCCTGGTGGTGCCAGTGTCTTTCCTCTCTAAGAGTCGTGTCTCTGGAAACGTCCACCCAGCATGTGGTCATGATCAGTTCTGTTCATGGAAATTGTCCCCTGCAGGAAGCAGGCTCTATAAGGAGGTGGTGGGTCCCCAGCTGGGAGATGTGGGGCTGCCCCTGGGATCTGCTAGGAGAGATTTTATGGCTTCTGGTATGCTGGAATCAGACCAAATGGTCCCAGTGACCTTAAAAGTTACTCTTTATTCACCTGGATTGCAGCTAAACCATTGATTTTAAGAGACTGTAGCATGAGGACATCTGTTTTTCCGCCCTGAGACTCCTTCCCTCTACTATCCAAGCCCTGAAGCTGCCTGTCTAAAATGACAAGTCAAAGGTGGATTTAGTAATGATCCCCATTTGGGCATTCTGGCTGTTCAGATCACGTTGGGGCCAACTCAACCCAATGCAGTGTTCCCACTGTTAAGTGCACAAGGGAATTCCTTTGATTTTTGATCTGTAAAGCTGTTGCTTCAGTGATAGTCACGCTGCAAAGACCTACTCAAGGTGAAGCACTTTTTTCTACAGCTTAGGTTAAACAAGCCATACACAGGAAACACATTGGTCAGCTCTTACGAAAGTACAGATTGCCCAGAGAATTCTTATCTTTGTTTCCTGGGGTTTTGCGCTGCCACCGGATTGCTGTCTTCTGAAATCACAGATTTGATTCCAAGTGTGAACACGTTCCTCATTCCTCTCCTGAGCCCTGGGCACGTGAGAGGAGGAGGTGCACAACTGCCAGAGATGAGAGACTGTGAGGTCCCCTCCAAGCTCAGATGGCAGCCAAGAACTGATTTACTGGGCTGGTCCTGCTGCCAATGAGCTTGTGATTCATGCACTAACTCCCCTCTCTGACCACATCACATATTTTCAATAAGGCTGTCTTAATGGGTCGGATGGGAATAATTTAGCATCTTCTTCATTAATATATGCTAAGCTTTATGAGATGGGGGCTGTACATATCCTATTCTACCCTGATGAGGCATTCTGTATGTTTACAGTGCTATCTGTATCTGTAATATAATACACACCTAACCAGACACATGGGAAATGAGACATATGCGTGGAGAGTTCGTTTGAGAACTGAGCTGCAGGTAAAATACAGAAGAACCCATTTTTCCAGCCAAGCACAGATATTTTGTTCCTGGCAGTTCCACCAAGCTCTTAACATGAGAAATGAGGTTGATGGATAAACCTGTGGTCTGATCATGCCGTCTCCAAACATCCCCAACACTTACATCAGCCCTTCCAAGCTCTCCAGGGACAGTTTCACATTGCAGCCCAGTTCAGCAGGAACAGGCAGAGCTTTATCTGGATGTTCTGCAATGGCTACAGTTACCGTATGCCTGGGTTTTCTTGACATGTCCCTTCTCCTGCCTGAAAGCCTGTCCTGTCTGGAAAGGCGGATTCTGAGGTTTCCTGGATGCTTGATAGCCGTAACAGGGCACAGCCTGACTGGAATGAGTATGAACATGTGCTGCATAGCCATGTGCACAGCAACACTGTGAGGTGTTGGCTGGATCTGCTGCACACACTGTCCACAGGCAGTGAGTCCCATGGGCCCTGACAGCGTGGGATTTATTGCCCCTAAGCTACACCGTACGTGCACACTTGCTGCTCTCTGGTAAACAGGAGAGCCATTACTGAGCTGCAGATGAGGCTGGAGGTGAGAGAAGGTGGACAAGGGGTCAAAGTGGCATTTGCTGGATAACAAAGAAAATCACTCTTGTAAAAGCACTCTCTGCATGTAAGCTTGTATGGTTGTACTTATTTTCAGCTCGTGTAAAAAGCTCTCTGCCTCCATCCTGATACAACGCACTAGAGTGTCTGAACACCCCAGTCCAACTCACAGATGTCTCCTCACAACAGCTCTGGGATCCAGGGAAGCTCTTTCCTGTTTTAGGATGGGCAGCAGAGCCTACAGCAAGAGGAAATTGCCCAAACAGACCTCAATGCCTCTCCAGCAGCTGCCCAGCTTTCCTGATTTGCCCCTGCATTTTTCTCTGCATAGCTGCAGAGGCAAATTTGGCTTTGCTCTGGGACTTCTGAAAAATGCATCTTGTATGTCATGACCTGCCTGGCTCGTGACAACTGCACCAGCTAATAAATGGGGGTGGAAAGAGAAATAGTTCGGCCAACTGTTTCCAGGGGACAGTGCTCATTTATCTTGCTGAAGTGTGCTGTGAGCAGTGGGGGAGACTGCGGAGGAGGAGCCCCTGGGGCATGGAGAAGCTGAATATTGGCCTCGAAGCCACTTGCTGAGCTGAAGTTCCAGCTCCAAGCCCAGTGGAGAGCCCTCCTCCTCCAAAACACATCTCATAACCCTGCCTGTGCGGGGAGTCCCTGTGCAGTGCAGAGAGGAGCATCTGGGTCTGCCACTGTGGAGTTGCTCCAGGGCCATCAAGCCTGGCGACAGGAGGAGGTTGCACATGGTGGGTTTGTACCACTCCTCTCCCTGTCTCAGTCTCAGCTTTAAGGTACATTATCATCCCTAGCCTAGCCGTTAGCATCCCAGAGAGCCCCCAGCTGCCCAGTAGCTAACTCTTGTTCTTTTTTTAGCGCTGAAGCATCTCTGAGGCCTGGCTCTCACTCCTTAAATTCCTGCATTCCAGCCCGGCTGGAGCGATGCCCCCCGGGCCGGGACGTAATTGAATCCCAGGCGCTGCCGCCATGGACGGATATTGGTTCCTTGGTAGTGCAGGGAGACAGCATTTGGCCCCTTCCCTGAGCCTGCAGCAGCCAGGCTCTGCCCTGGGGGGCTGGGGGGCATGTTGGGCTTTTAAATCTTTCCGATATTATGCTGGTGCATAGGCTGCCTTGATCTCCCCCAGCCTGAAGGTGCACACCGCCACGTGACTCTTACCTCTCACAAACACATAGGTGCTGACTGCTGTGGTGCCGTCGATCTTGGCATCAATGTACTTGTAGTAGCAGCGGTAGTAACCCGTGTCGTTTGCCTGGGTCTCCGTCAGCACCAGGACTTTGCAGTATGGCTTCGTGCTGGTCCCCTCGCAGTCTTCTTCTTGGATCGCCCGGCCGCTGCTGGGGGCTGCTGAGGCCACCAACTCGGTTTCCTTCTCCTTCCCAGCAGGGTCCACCTTGCCCCCGGGCCACGACCACTCCAACGGGTGCTGGCCTCTAGACAGGGGCAAAGAGGACAGTTAGCTTTGGGCCGAGCAAGGGTGAACGTGGTGGGGATTTAACTGCCCTGTGTGACTGCACACATCAGCACATGGCCCTGCCAGCCATGTGCAGGGACAGCATGGAGGAACAGCCATCCTCCAAGGAGAAAAACAGGCACAGGGAAACAGTAAGCAGCTTCACTAATTGCTGGGCAAGCAGAGGCTTGTCCCCTTCCCCAGGCCACCTGTCAGGCCATGCTAAGTTGTAAGGTATCAGCCCACTCACAAACGGGTCTCCCTCTCCCATGATTTTGTCCTACTGGTATTGATGCCAGGACAAGGAGCCACATAGGACCGTGAGGGCAAGGCTCCATTTATTCTCTATTCCATCACATCGTTAAAAGGGGTCCAGAGCTATTTAGAAAACACATGGACATGATGAGTTCCCTTGGCTCACTGTAACTGCTGGCTGGGGCTTGTAGTGTGATGAATGGAGTGGGAAGCAGAATGAGGGAAGGAGAGCAGATTGGAAAGAAAATAAGAAAGAGAAAAGCAGGAGGGAGTCAGGGATAAAAGACAGCAAGGAGAAAACAAGGGGATGCTCAGCTGATCGCCTTCTGTCCCGCAGACAGCTGTTTCCTTCCCTGCTGCTGTGGGAGGGGGTTCCCTTGCTCTGCACAGCACCCTGCAGCCCCTTCAACCCCCGCGGCATGCTCCTCCGGCTGGCCTGGGGCTGCTGCCCCTTCCCACCACTACAGACACCTCTCTGAAGGCACGACCACAGAGCCTGTTCACCAGCAGCCCAAAGACAAATGGAAAAGGCCACGAACTGCAAGAAACCCCCAGACAAAGCGTGCACGTGTGTATTTATATATAGCCAAGGATCTCCAGAGCAGGAGGCTTGCATATGCACATGTACACACACACACACCATAGCTTGCTGTAACCGCGCTTGTTTACTACAAACAAAACAAGCTTTTATTCCATGCTGGAAGTTTCCTTCTGTGAAATCAGAGCCCCTTTCAGAGGAAGTCCCAGTCCCCACTTGAAAGTTTGCCAGTGTAGCTGAAAGTCACTTAAGAATGTGCAAATAAAAAAAAAAAAAAGAAATAGGAAAAAAGAAGACATCACAAGAGACAGCTGTGGGGGTAAAATTGGCCTTTTGTCAGCACCGTTTGCTCTATTAGGGGAAACGGGGTTCATCTATTATGCAAGTTGGGAATAGGCGTGTTGGCACATGCAGCTCCTCTGCCAGGACAGCTCCGCAGGCTGATGCTTTTAAGTGCAGCCAGACCGTGACTGTCACCAATAGCTGGATACAGACGGCAAGGGACAGCAAGGAGGAAGCGAGATAAGGTGCCATCGGAGGGCACAATGGCTCAGACGCAATGAGGACAGGATTTCTGTCCAAGTGTGGGGGAAAGACCTGCTCCTTTGTGTCTGTTTTCAGCAGCTGATTTATCATCCTGCAGACCGCTCTCTTCCAGCTCCTGCTGCCTAGCTCGCTACAAATGAGTTCAGAGACAGTGTGCTGCGCTCTCCTCGTGTCACCAGGCACAAGGGCTTTGGAGGCAGTGGCAAGCCCTTGAGGACAGCCACACAGTCCCTCTGACCCAGCTCAAACCTCTGCATTCACTAAAGAAGCCATCAGTGCCTGAGGCAGGACTGGAAGTACAGCTCCACAGGCTTGAGTCCATGATTCACAGGCAGGCTTTTCCAAAGTATCAGTCTCACAAACACTTCAATAAAAATAACACTTGAATTTTGAGTTTTTCCCATCCTGTGCATGCACAGTGAAAATAATAGTAAATCTGATCACCAAACAAGAAACAGTGCCGCCTGCCATGCCCATTACTACTGCGCCCATGGCCCCCCTGCACTGGGTGCAGACCGTGAGGCTGGCCCCACTCTCAACCCACAGCCAAGAGCTTCAGACCCCAACTGTGCAAAGGAGCCCCAAAGCCCCTTGCATTTGCTCAGGCATTTTTGGCACTCCATGTGGAGCAGGGTAATTGTACAAGTCTCCAGTGTTTCCGCTTTCTATTTGTTTACCCACTGGGATTTTCACACATTATCAGATGCACTTGTTTTATTAACCAACAAGGCTAGCAGTAGCTGAGTGACACGTATTTATATAAACACGGATGGGCCAGTATAAACAGACCTGCCTGCGGGCAGCTCTAAACTAAGGCATTCCTTGCATCATGTGCTGCTGACCAGATTCAGTGGGGACACAAGGTGTAGGCGTTAGTGTGAGTCCAAGTTAGCATCACTGGTGTGTTCAGAGGACCAGAAGAAGGAAGGGATGAGGGCAAGCCAGGGTCATTTGCATTTATTTCTGAATCTACCATCTGAATTTGGGGGAAGGTCCAGGCAGCAGTTTTGCATGGTTCCCTCCCTCCTATCTGCCACCTTTGAGTATTTGTTCCCAAGTTGTTTTCTTTCAGTTTTGTGATAATGTGCCTCTGGGCAATGAAGCCTGCTGATGCCAGCTGGAAACAGATGTACTGTAGGCTTCTCCACAGCTGTTTTCCTAAATCTTTTCAGGACGGATGCTCTTCAAGGGAGATGTTGCAATTGGCACCACGTTTCTTCAATCCTCTTTGAAGCTCCCAAGTGTGGTGTGATGGGCAAAGCTGGCTGTGGCTTTGTGGCTTAGCTGGGATAAGACAAATCCCCACTCAGCACCACAGAGGATGTTCACAGCAGTCACACACGTGTAGGAAAGAGCAGCAGGTGTTGCATATCCCCAGACTGCTCCAGAGCAGTTGTGGTGGGGCATTGCCTCACCCTCGACTCCTTCAGACCTGCCACCACACTCATTTTCCTCCACAGGAGCCAAGAGGGCTCCAGGGTCAAATACTTCCTCTCTGCCAGAGTGGGGTCTATGCATCTGCAAGCCAGATCTGTTAGCAAGATCTGTTAACACTGGGCAGCAAAGGACAACCTTGCCCTTCTTTTTCTAAATACCATGGCTGGGTGACCTTCCCTCTCCACCTGAGCACCCGCCACCTGTAGGATGGGACAGGATGGGATGGGATGGAGCGGGGCTGGCACAGCCAGGACCAAGTTGATCCCTCTGGAAGTTTCTGCTGTTGTGCAGCTGGCTCCTGTGGGCTCTGCTCCAATATTCATGAGCTGGAACAGCACAAGCTCTCCGCTTCCCCCAGCGCAGGCTGCCGAGGGCATGAATACAGAGATTCACAATATTCTTTCCTTCCTTCTCAGGATGGGACCTAATAAAAGATGCACTGTCCATGTGGGCATCAGCCCCTTTGCCCTGCTCTGCCACATGCTTAGATCGAAATATCATTGGGGGCCTCAGCCAGCCCTGGCACGATCTGTGTTTTAGGGGATGCTCCTGCATTGGTCCCCTGCTCTGACTGGACCTCTCAAGGGTGCGTTGTACTGGGTGACAAGGGAACATGCCTTGATGTGATGCCATCTGCAAAAGCAGAGCCCCAGCATCTGGTGGCTCCTTGTGGGTGTGCTGTGTCTTTGGGTCTCTGTTAAGCATGTCCAGCTCCAGAGGCATCACTTGTCACATGGCCTGGCATGGACTCTGGTCACCAGTGAGGCTAGGCGGGCTGTGGAGCAGAAGCATGCAGAGCTGTGGGTGTGTGAGTTCCAGGCTGCTGCAAGGGAGCCTGAGAGCGCAGTTGGCTGCGGGACTCTCACGCTCGGTGGGTGAAACTTGAAAGGTCTTCAGGGAGTCTCACATGGCGGGCTTTGAGCTCAGCTTTCTGCCTGCAGCACTGCTTCAAGCAGGCCTGTACTCCCGGCTTCCAGGGCAGCTCGAAGAGCAGCCAGAGGACATTGTTCTCAAGGGAAGACCAGGGTCAAATTGAAGTCACCTCCAACAAGATGCTCAGCAGGAAATCCCTGGATCCTGGATCTGATTTCGTGTTTGTCTCTGCCCTACCCTGCCCCACCATCCTCTCCTTTGCCTGTTCTCTTGGTGGTCTGCATGTTTTTCCCTTCAGCTCCCATTAAAACAAGCCAGGTCTTCCCAGTGTGGGCCATGGTCCAGAGAAGAGGTTGGAGAAGCAGCTGAGTGTAATTAGATATCCAGGGACCAGGAAAGATTTACTTTTCATTCAAATGAAGTAATAGTGTCCCACAGTCAAAATCCTCTCCTCAAGACACTAGACAAACACAGGCTTGAGAGCTCAGAGGGAGAAGGAGAATCCCTGAGCCACACAGGAGATGCTGAGACCTATCTACCTGCAGATGGTGCAAAGGACACTTGTATGACCCCTGAGGAGCACATCTGGGACAGCAGGATGCAGAGGTGGGGGGCAACCTGGGAGCAACATGGGCGGAGGGTTCATAGGTTTTAGTACTGTCTGTGGATGGCCCTGCTGCTCTTTGGCTGGGCAGCTCAGTCCTGCACAGCACCCAGCAGCCAGCGGTAGGGATCTTCCTTGTCTCAGCTGTGTCCACACCAGCACGCTGTATGGATGCCGCCTAGTGAGACTGAGAGACGAGCCTTGGCACTGCAGCTGGGGACAGGGAGCTTGGTGCCTCCCGGGAAGACTCGGTAGCTTGTGCTATGCCTCCTGCAAGGACTTCCAGCGCAGACTTTTCCCACTTCATGTGATTTTCGTTCATATTAATCGATACCTAACAAGCGCACAAGGAAAGGCCAGTCTCGGCTGCAGCCCAGGAGGGTTACCCCAAAAGAAAGGCTTCCCGCTTCATGGTCCCAGGTAGGTACGTTCATGCTTGACTGCAGAAGACACTGTTTAACCACACCTCTAACTCCAGTACGTCCCTTAGCCTTGGTTCAATCTGCAAGCAACACAGTCTCGAAACCGCTTTCTGTGTCCCTCCCTGGGCCACTGCTGAGAAAGGGTCTGGCCTGATTATGAGCTTATTCAGAATAATTGCACTGAATGCCCCCTCTTCTGAGGTTTTACAGAGTGTCAGTTCCCACATCCCTCTGCGGAGTGAACTACTGTGGCAGAGCACTGGAGTCCCCAGACTCCCTCCTCTTCCACAGTCCTCCAGCTCACACGCTTGCCAAACCTAGCACACACCATGGCTCCTCGGGTCACCGTATGGACAAGCCCACAACCGCTTAGCTTCCCAGACTGAGTGAAATCAGTGCAGTACTGCTATCAACAGCCTTTCCGCTGGCCCTCTCCCCTGGCTATGAACCGATTCACAAAGTAAAAGCAATGCCATCTGTTCCTGGAAAAGTTAAATATGTTTGTGACAAGACATGAACACAATGCCAGCCAAGTGTTTGCAGTAATTGCTCCATGGTTATATATAACACTGAGGAACACCCATCTGAGGCCCACGCTGAATTTATACCCCCGTCAGGCCCTAGCACTCGGATCCCAAGCGTGGATCTGCTTTCAGCTGCTGAAGGGAAACTCCAGCTTTGTCAGGAAAATTAACCTTCAGTCAATTCTCCCGCTTGTTTTTTGGTGGTTTTTTGGGGGTTTCTGTCTTTCCAAGACGGGAGGGTGGTGCTGAAAACATGTAGAGCCAACTGTCCCAGCACAGGATAAATCAGTTCAGGGACATCACCTCCTCAGAGCCACAGTCTCCAAAACAACCAGAGATTCTCCAGCTCCTCTCACAGAATTATTCACCTGGCCTGGCCGGGGCTTCTCTTCACTGCCACATGCACGTGACAGAGCATTAAATCCCAGCTTCCTAGAAAAGCTGGAAGCCTCTGACAGCCACCACTAAATGCAGCCTTGCCTTCTCCCATGGGTATTTTTCAGTGTCCCCCCAAATGACCCACCAGATTTATAAACCAGAACTACAACCCTAGCAGCCACGGATGAGGTGAGAATAAGCAACATCAAAGTAAAGACAAGGAGAGTCAGGAAGGCCAGTTTCCCTAAAAAGCTTACAAGGAAGCTATCAGATCACATAAATGTTTCTCTACCTTATGCCTGTAAGACTACAGCAGAGGTTATCACCATCTCCTCTGAGATGTCTTCAGCTTCTTTCTCAATTAGTTAATTAGATGAATTCACACTCGGTGAACATGGAAGATTTCTAGTCAGCTGTGCCGATCTGCGCAGCCAAGGTATCCCTGGTGGGCTCTCCTTGCCTGGTCCTCCAACACTGGCCAGGTAAAGTGGTCTAGGCAGAGCCATGCTCGCTTGTGCCTTACCTGCAGGTGATGGTCAGTGTATCCTTGGCGTTGATGATGTGTTCCTCCTCGGTGATGCTAAGAGTAGGGGGAGTCATAGAATAGCTGCTCACCAGATCTGTGGAGAGAGGGGAGAGAAGGGATGATGCAAACATCTGCTAGCCTGGACCCACCGCTGTGGGCAGCAGCTAGCTTGGTATCAGGAGCCCAGAGAGAGGCAAAGCCTCTTGAAGGAAACATCTCGTAGGAGTCTGCTCCTACAAGATAGTTTAATGCTGGCTCATTGGGACACAAGTGGCTCTTTTGCAGCCCTCCTGGCTACAGCGAGCAGCTCTTCAGTGACAGCTCTTGGGCCAGGGCCAGACAGCCCCTGGGCTCACACAGATGAGAGCCAGAAAAAGATTGGAAGACCAGAAATCAGAGAATCTAGGTGTGGCCATTCCTCACCAGGTGACTGAGATTGAGCTCGCTTGGACTAGGGCTCTGAAATGATCTTATCTGTAATTGGAGGGAGTCTGGCAAGAGATTTTTCTGTACACACATCATTTTCTGTAATCACGGGGACAAATAAGGGGTGCCCAGATACCGCAAATGAAAAACTCTTGCATTTGTATGGAGATGCTCTCAGGAGACAGCAGGCATCCACTGAACGTCCTTCTGCCAGGCACTCTCAGGTGCAGGCAGTCACTCAAACAGGACCAAACCTTTGGGGGTTACAGCGGCCCCCTTCCCTGCACCACAGACAAACAGGCATTCCAGGACTGAAATTATCCAGGCTCAAGGACGGGCAGTTAAACATTATCACACACTTTTTCCAGCTTTTGTCTGGGAGAGTCCCACTTCTGATGTGCTTGTATCTCCGGCATGCCAGACACGCACCCTAAGCGAGCTCCTCATGGACAAAACATCTTGAAGTACCGGTTACCCTCAGAGACGGACCCCTTGTTTTTCATTAGCACAGTGTTGCTGACTGTCATTACTCCATGATCTTTATCTTAAAACTCCAGCTTCTGGAGATGTGAGATAATTCAAAAGAAAAGTCTCGGTGACTGCAAAAACAAGCAAGCCAACTAACCAGAAATAGAAGGGGGGGAAAAAAAAAAAAAAAAAAAGGTTGCGAAATGTGAAGCTGTGACTCAGGTAGATGCTAAATGCTGAGGAAGAAAGGAATGCAAAAATATGTTGCTAGCTTGATTTCCTACAGAAACATGAGGGTTTTGCAACTGCATTCTGTGCGTGTCTCTTTCCTTCCCTCACAGCATGCAAGCGCATGTATCAGGGTGCCTGGCAGAGGGGGAGAGCTCTCAAGGACATGGTGTTTCCATAGGTTTTGCAAGCAGCAGGAATGCTGTAGGATGCTTCTCCTCCAAAACTGTGTCCTAAGGGCCTTGGAAGCCCTGCGGTAGAGCCATGTGGTGAAAAGCCACCAGCCCCTCTGACACGAGGCCTCCGAGGCAGCATGAGGAGCCAGGCCTGTGGGGAACCTGGGGTGCCCAGGGTCCACCGCCACCAGGAGAGGCTGCTGAGGGGGACACGGCGGTGGAGGGACGTGCTGAGCGGCACCGCCGGCATGGCCAGGCCAGGGCCGCCGGCCTTGTTCTCCCCGATTGTTCTCCACTTCCTTCCCGCCTGCGCACGGCTCCGAGCTGGTGTCCCCGTGGCTGCCCCCATGGCAACGGCAGGGCGCCCGCCATCTCCCCCACCATCTCCCGCCTCCTCTTCCCCTGCCCGCGTGAGGCAGCGTCAGCTCCGCCTGCGTGGGGGTCCCACTCCCCACGGCCCGTCCTACAGACACCTCTCTCAACCACAGCAGCAACCATGGCTTGTCATTCAACACGCGGGGCGGAGTGGTGTCACTATGGCCCCTGGGACTGGGTGGCACGAGACCCCCGTGGAGGACACCCTGCCCCGTGCCTCCAACCTCTCCTTCCTTGAGGCCAGACACATCAGATGTCACACACAAAAATGCACCCCGGGGCTGTGAAAATAAATGATCGCATTTTTGGTAAAATCCCTTCAAACAAGGTTTATTAAAAAAAGGGGGTGGGGGGAAGGAATCTCTCCGCTAAGCTGCATTTCCTATTACTGCTGGACACACTTATCCCAGTACAAACACCGCTCCCCAGATGGCCACGGCCAGCCAGCCCATCGCCTGGTGGGGTGCCTGCCGCCCCCGTGGTGCTCAGCCCGGAGTGCTGAAGGTATGGCTTGCCTTGGCGCCGGCGGGGACAGCAGTCCCGCTCACACTGGCGGTACGCTGGGGCAGCGAGCGGAGAGCTACCCCCTAAACCCCTGGCGTGGCAGCCCCCGGGGCTGGCTGCAGCAGGCACCGAAGGGGGTCTCAAGGCCGGAGTGGTCCCCCTTGCTTGAACCAGTGAACGAGTGGTCTCAGCCAGTGCTGTGTGCTGCATCTGCCCCTCTGCTGGGCTCGGGGGGAGCAGGACGGCTGCAGAAATAACCCCCTGCCTGCCTTCACGTGCTGCCCGGTGACCTGTTAGCAAATAGCAAACAACGACAGGGGGTGGAGGGGAAGAAAGGAAAAGTACGATCTGTGCAGGTTGAGGCTGTGGGATTCCTGCAGATGCATCCTGTTCGCGGCCCTTCGCGAGTACAACAGGAAAAGGAACCACTGCTCCCTCTGAAAGCACCGCGGCACGGGGCTGGGGACGCTCCCGCTGCCGGCAGCCAGCGCCCGGCCGGCTCTTGCAGCCGTCCAGCCTCCTCGCCAGAGCCGGATTGATGGGAACTTTAAGGACTCCCCACATCAGGCACGCTCTGCTGCTCACCCTGATGCCCCACACCAGGGCTAGCATCTTGGGATGCCAATGCCCACAGCCACCTGTGGCATCCAGGGCAGGCAAAGGGATGCACAGAGCCATTCCCAGCCTGAAAAAGCATCTTCAAGGCCATCGGCTTTCCCCCCTCACAAATTCTCCATCCCTCTCTGTGCTTGCCAGACAGATCCACCCCATTGCTGCCCTTGCCCTTTCCCTCCTGTCCTGTGTCTCACTCTCCTCAGCACTGAACCTGGTGCTGGGTTTGGCCATTAAATCTCTGCTAACCGACATACAGATGGTTTGTGTCTCTGACAAATCACAGGGTGCGAGGGAGATGTCTCCAGAGCATGGAGCGTCTCCTCTCCTCTAAGTCTCTCCTTCTCCACCTCCAACCCCAGTGATGCTTTATCTCCTCAGCCCTCCGAGCAGATCCTGCTCTCTCATGCACACCAAATCGTGCCCTTGTACGGGGAGAGCATTAATGTAATTAAAAAGGCATGCGGCAGCCCCGGCGAGCTTTGTTGTTTCAAGATGGTTTCCAAGCAAGTTGGCAGCGGGATATTAAAATAAACAGAGGGGGATTGATGGGATGCGGTGAGAGGAAGCAGGATCCCACAGCCACTCACACCTTGTCTATTTTCAGAAAAGCGCGTTTCCCAGCGGTTTTTCTAGCCTTGATCTCTCAGCACGCGCTCTGAAAGGGGCCAGGCTGCACCGAGAGCCTTCTCCTTATTGTTGGCTGCTCCTTCATTTTCTCCAGCTTCCTCTGCCTCTTTCTGCACCCCGAAATCACGGCTGCTTTCAGCACAGCGGCAGGGCTTCCCACTGGGGTCTGGATCTCCCTGCCTGGTGGGGAAGTCACGCTCACCCTGGAAAGTGCTACCCACCCTAGGGCATCCTGCAGAGACTGAGCAGCCCGCAGGGCCCAGCCTTGTGCCTGACCTCATCCCTCCACCCTCGAGCGCGCTGCGGGAAAGCCTCGCGTGGGGCTGTTTTTCCCTTGCAATGGCTGCAGATGGCTAGATGACCGCAGAGCTGCATCTGTGCCAGAGCCAGTGCTGCTGCAGCAAGCGACGGCTTTGGGAACCTGTGCGAAGGCTGTGCGTGGGTGAAGGTACAGGTATAGTATGGCATGGTATGGCATGGTATGGCATGACACAGCTCCTGCTCTCCGCCTGCTTCCAGTCGCAGGAAGCCCTGCACCGGATCCTCCATCCGAGCGCCGGCACACCACCTCAGCCCCTCTCCGCTTCCCCTTCCCTCCCTCTCTGCTGAGTCGGCCCCGCTGACTGATTAACGGGGCGCCTTTCCGGAGAGGGATTTTATTCACACTCTGTCCTTCTCGCCGACTTCCTTCCCCGGTGCTGGACTGGATCGCTCTGGCCACTGCGTGTCCCCAGCTAACCAGCACACCTCATGCTCTTGCCACCAAAGTTACTGCTTCAGGGTTTTGTGACCAGAGCTACAAATAACGTGCACAGAGCAAAGCAGGTCCAGATGAGGCTGAGTGCTCCAACTTGTCTGCCTGCAACTCGCACACCCGGCCCAACCCAGCCTGCCCACCCCAGGGCTGTACTGGGGCGAAAGATAGGCTGAAAGGCAGAAGTGTCCTTTCCCCCAGCAAAGTTACACTGACCCTGCTACTGCCCCATCTCTACTTTGCTCTATTCAGGCAAAAATTCCCAGTCAATCAGCATCCTGATAAAGCACAGCAGGAAACTGAGATTTGAAGACTTTCTACAAAGACATTTCTGGCAGATTTGTACCATTTAACTGAATCCCCAGACCAAATGTCCAGGATGGAGCCCCTGAATTGACCCACGTCCCAAGTCTGCAATGCAAAGCACCACGGATGAGCTTCTGCTAACTCGCTGGGCTCAGGCAGCTGCTCTGGCCTGTCTCTGGCTGGGGACACAGCACTCTGAATGCCCTGGCATTGCTCAGGGCCCAGCACTGCCATACAGCCCAATGTGGCTCATTTTGCAAAGCGTCTCCTGATTTCCTTAGGTTTTACTCCCAGCCTGAACCTTCGGCATCCCTGAGCTGCCCCTGCAGGTTGCAAAGCCAGTGGTGTGGCTCTTCCTTTGCAAGCAGGGCAAGGCATGCGCTTAAGACATGCAATCATGCACCACAGTTACTATGTGAGCAAAGACCTGCTCCTGGACAGCCAACAATAAAACCTTGCTGGCAACTGGGGAAACAGGGACTGAATGACCATTTCTGATGCAGAAGAGGAGCCACAGCTGGCACTGGGGGAAAGCGAGGAGAAACCTTGCTCTGCCCTTTCTGCAGAGCTCTCCTCTGGCTTTTCAGGATGGTCTCATCCAAATTAGCAGCATTTGCTGGTGAAACTGCATATGCACCATTCCCCCTTGCCCTGCAGAAACTAAGCCAGCACGGCAGGTGCCATCTTCCTCTTCTGCCCCAGTTACTTTTTGCCTGCCTGCCCTGTGCTGGTACAGCTGGCTGCCCTGGGGTCTGGTCCCAGAGGACCTGTGGCCACCCACAGATACACGGGAAGTCCATGGGCTGGAGGTAAAGCCAGGCCAGCTTCCCAGCTGAAGGGCTGAAGTTCCCGCATGGAGCAGCAACTCCTCACGTTTGGGGCAAGCATCCAGCTGTGGGCTGGAGCAGCAAAGTGTGAGTGTCACGTCATGCAAGGAGCGGGCAGCTGGCAGAGCAGCAGGGGGAATTTGGACGTGGGGCTGTCAGCTCCTCCTCTTCCTCCTCCTGGTGCTCGCCAGCACGGAGGAAGGCTTGTTTTGCAGAGAGGTGAGATATCGCACGAGGCTGAGAAGTGAATGGCAGGCTCCGGCCAAACTGGGGATGAAACACCAGGTGTTTTCTCTCCAGCCTCACAGCGGGCAGGGCAAGCCCCAAACCATGGTGGGAATTCACGCCAAAATGGAGCAGGTTCTGCCCAGCAGCCTGGGCCTGGGGGCTGCGAGGGCAGTGACAGCCACCCATGCCCATGGTGAGGCTGCGGAAGAACAGGGAGTTGGTGTGCTAAAGGGCTCTGTGGGCAAAATGGAAACAGGCTAAGGTGTAAGCGATGAATACATTAAAAGCAATAATGATAGAAAACTGGAAATCCCCCCAAACCCCTATGTATTGGCACAGGGGCAAAGGAAGCAGGTCCCTTCTTTTATGGGGGTCATGAAAGATACCCCTTTTTCTGCAACCTAGGATTGACCTAGGTCCTGGGTTGCTTCAGACCTGTCCCAGAAGGGGTTAACCACAGGGCTTGTACTCCTCTGCGCAGGATCAGCCCCTCTGTGTGTGCTGTGCTACAGCCGCATCACTGTCCCAGCCGCACAACTGACCCCCGTGCACCAAGGACTCATTCAGGCCTGCAGCAACACCTGTCCCCCTCTCACGGGGGGCAATGCCAAGAGCGAAACACCCCCCTCTGGTCTAGAGATTTTCATCCACAGACCTCAAAGCCCTGAAATGTTACCAAAGTGTGGTGGATCAGTGTCCTCACCATTTTGTGAGGACATACCCAAAGCATCAGATGTTCCTTTGCTCCAGCCAGGGCAGGCTGTCCTCTTTCAGGGGACACAAGGGACTAACAATTATAGGTACTCGGTCAATACTCACAAACACAGAGGTCATGATCATTATTGGGTGTCTGATCCCTCCTGTCCAACACCAAAAGCATAACAAGACTTTAACTTTGGCCCAAGACACCTATGGCTAAGCTGGTGTACAGAGGCAGGAGCCCCCCGAGCAGGGTCTGATATGAGGGCTGAGGAAGGGGCCACCAATGCCGGTGGAAATGCTTTTTTCTTGACACCGGGCTCAAGAAATGCCCCAAGCGCCACGGGTCTGCAGCGATGCCAGGTGAGGAGGAAGGATGTGCGCCCAAACGGACAGGGCATTTGCCAAGTGCAAAACTCAGGGCTCGCCTCCAGCTCAGCAACTGCGGCCAGGGGAGACCCCCGCCAAAGCTGCTGCCTGCCAGCCAAGCAGGGAGCGGGATGGGGTGGGCAGGGACGTGAGCAGCACATCGTGCAGCAGCAGCATAACCCTGACACAAGCAGAAGTCACAGCCAGACCAGCAGCGCTGTGGGGCTGGGCGCTCTGCTCTGCTCCCCTGGCGCTCCACAGCCGCACACCCAGCACCTGTGGGTCTGGCCAAACAGCCCTGCAGCCCCAGTCCAAAATGCTGCTTTGGCCTCAGTGCACGCACCCCAACGGGTCCACTTAGCCTCTCATCGCTCATAAACTTTAATTAACTGGTTCTTTTCTGGCAAGGCACAAAAATTGCATGACCACCTGCACTGAATGGGGAATGAAGCAAAGAAAGTCATGGGCTCTCTGGGCTTCTTCAGCTTTTGGACTTCCAGGCTTGCAGTCTCATCAGAGAATAGAAACAGGAGCTTGAAAGCAGGAGCCACTTTCAAGAGAGCTAGGCTGTCCAGAGGAGCAAAGTTACCCTTGTACCCTTCAGTCCTCATCCCTTGGTGCCTCCAGGCAGGGATTTAAATCAGAGTATTCCACAAGCCAGCTGCCCTGAGGCAGCAGAGGGTGGCTACACCCAGTGCCCCACCACGCTGGCACCTGCTTTCGGGACCCTGGTCTGCAGGGGCACAGGCACAATGGCCTAGGGATCTGCTGCCACAGCATCCCGAAGCATCCCAGAGGGGTCAACAAGTGCCCATCTGGGAGTGTTTATCTGTCTGCCTTTCTCCCTCAGCAGGAAGCACTATCTCACCATTGCCCTGCCTCACTCCAGCTCGGTTTCCTGCTCCATCCTGCCAGGTTTACCCTGCTTTTTCCTCCTCCCCTCCCCCTGCTCCAAGGCTGTCAGGCCATGTTTGCATTTCTGTCTCCTGCCGTCTTTCCTCTCCCTAACCCCCACCCCCCCTCCATGCTTGCTCCCTACTCCATCCTCCCCGAGAGGCTACGTCCTGCGCCAAAGTTAGCCTCTGTCAGGTAGCCACATGTCCGGCCTGGGGCAGCAGGTCAGCCGGGGCCACCCTGCAGACCTCCTCCAGGATCTCTGCTGTCAGCAGCCTCCCCGGGCCCCAGGGGAGCCAGCTGTTTGCTGCTCTCGCTGGGCCGAGGGATGCTCCTGCACATCAGAGAGCTCGCTTCCCCTCGGTGGGCAGCCGGCCCACCCTTTCTGCTGCTGGCCAGGGGTTGGCCAGACACCGCTTTGTTCGGTCCCCCATTCCCTGAATCGCTCTGGGTTTGTTGGCTGCCTGCTCCTGCCCGAAGAATCCTTTTCCTGCCTTTGAGATAGAGGATGCTCGAGCCATCTGTGTGTTTTATTTCCTTGTAGAAACTAACAAGCCAAGGATTGCTTCCTCTCCCTGACATTTCGGAGGGCAGCTCCGGCTCAGCGGGATGCATGGGGAGGGGAGCCCAGGGCCTTCAGACAGGAACAGAACCTATTCTGTCCACAAGATTCTCTCCCCAATGGGCAGAAATCCTCAGACCTGCCAAAATGCCTGTAGCAGCTCCCACTCCGCCACCACTGTTGCTCTGCAGGAGCCCACGGCAAGCTGCCCTGCTTAGCATACATAGCCACCCCTCTTCCAGTGGCCCCTATTAACTGCATGGCTAAACCCTTGCAAAACTCAATTAAAATTATCCTCCCACATCTTAAGGACTGTCAAGTTGTTTCTCTTCCTGTTTTAATTTATTTCTTTCAAAATCTTGCCCTGCTCACGTTCTCTGCCCTTGCAGGATGTGATTAACGTGGCGTAGAAAGAGCAGAGGCATCAGATGGCTTTAGGGGACTAGTAACAGAAATTAGCACCGTTCATTACGTCTCTAACCTGAAGGAACATAATGAATGGTCCACAGATCACATGAAATGAGTGTCGGTTCAGAGCTGGTACCTGGCAGACAGGCGTTACCAGCACAAACGGGTGGCCAGGATGGGTCGGGGACATCCTGCCTTGGGGGTTTGGGATCTCTGGGCAAGTGGCTTGGGAAAAGCTTGTACTGCTGCTACCTCCAGTTATCCTGTTTGGGACTGCTCAGGGGTTGCCTGACCGTTGCAGGATTCAGAGTTTAATTCCACCCCGTGTCTATCCATGTGTAACCCCAGGGGCTTTACCGGGCTGAAGCACCTCTGGCAGCAGTGGGCATAAACCCACGGGACACCAAAAAGACATCTTTGGCCACTGAGAAGAAATGATAGCCTATACAGTGACAATGGGCAAATGACTAAAGGAAATCATTATCCACTGCTTCTAACACTGTACCTGATGAAGTTATGAGGCAGGTGACAAAATATGTTTTCATGCAACTCAGCAAAACTGTGGATTTTGTCACTGTGATACCCACAGAGAGATTCCCAAAGAGAGGCATAAGCTCCTGGAGGGCAAGTCATTACCAGCTCTTACGCACAGCGGTCCAGGTGAGACATCCAGGTCTAGGAGTCCCTAAACTGCCCATTGCCAAAACAGAGCAGGATCCCCCTGCCCACATCAGGGCATCGTCCCCTTTCCCAGACCCCAGGTGCCCCTGCTGAGGCTGGTGACAGCCTGGGCAGAGCCAGGAGCAGCTCCAGTGCCTGCGCAGGGGCTTCCACCTGAAGCACCACGGCTTTGCCGCATGACACAGAGGAAAGGAAAAGCCTGAGGAGCAGTGGAGACCCTCAGTTTGGACATCATTAATTATGGCTCCATCATGAGCCATTCCCAGAGGCTCAGGTGAAGCTCCCATTGAAGTAAGCCACAGATGTGCTGTTGGAGGAAGATGGAGTTCAAGCTAAGCAAGACCTTGGCATCCAGCTCTCGCTGGGAGATGAGGAGGCAGAGGCAGCTGCCCGGGAAGCCAAACAGAGCCTGAGGGTCAGCACTGAGGAAAAGGGCAGCAGCATTTGCAAAGGAAAAAGCAAGTCACAGGTTTACTTTTTCCTTGATGTGTGTGGGCTTAATTGCTGGCCTTTGAAGTTCAGCTCTTCCAAAGACTGTTGCTTATGGACACGCTGAGCAGTACACTGAAGAAACGGCCGTACCCCACTCAGGGCAGGTTTCCCTGATGTGAGCAAAGCCTGTGGACCCTGCCTGCCTCCCTCCCACCCAGACCGCTGCAGCCAGGCTGACTGTGCTGGGCTTTTTCAGGGGTCTGCAAGCCACGCAGCTGGACTGGGAGGCACCGTGCCAAGCGGAAAAGACCTGCTTCTTCGTCTTTGCATGCCTAGAGTTTGCATCCAGATGTTTGCTACTTAGCTGTCAATTGAAATTAACTCGGAGCCCTCAAACCAAACAGCTGCCCTTGGAGCTGGCAGTGCCTGTTCTCTGCAGCAAACCCCATCCTCAAGTTGATCTCCAGCCACTGAGTGTGAGAGAAGCTGATGAACAGAGTCAGTGGGGAAAAAACAGTTTTGCAATTAGATGATTATCTTGGCCTTGGAAAACCTGGATTCAATTCCCCATCTGCTCAAGGCTCCCGGCAAGCCCGTCATGCAGCTTCTTTGTACCTCCAACCCTGCCTGAGCCACAGAGGGTAGGGCAGCAAAAACTGGGATGCTTTGGCCAGGAAAAACAGATACTCTAGCAAGAAAGGAGGAATCCTTATTCCTTCCAAAGAAAGATAACAGGGAGGAAAGAAAACGGATTTATCTCAGAGCCAATGCAACATGAAAAAGCTACATTAGATGTGGATGGGCCCAGAAACTGGGAAGCACAAGCAAAGTACAGGAAGAATTTAAACTTCCTGATTATCAAAGCAGGGTTTTCAAGCATCAAGTATAAACTAAAAATAATAATAATAAAAAAGCAAAGGGAAGAGTGGTCTTGGGCATGAGAGGGAGCTGCTGCCTGAGGAGCGGGAGAGCATGAACCCTCCTCCACGGCGCAGCTTCTTGCATGCACACCCGCACGTGCGCATCCATGCATCTGCACAACTCCTTCGGCTGCCTCTGACGGGGTGGGCACAAGGGGAGGCAGGAAGATCACAGGCACATGCTCTTCAAAGGAGAATTAGTCATCAGAGGTAACAGCAGAGGAAGGAAGCTTCAGGTACGAGGTCAGACAAGCACAAGCAGAGGGGACTGCTGGAAGAGCTCTGAGCACTTGCTGTGGATCCGCGAGCAGGACAGGAGGTGCGATTCCCTGGGGTAAATGCACCTACAGCAACGTACACAATAAGACATTTCAACCCTCCTGGAAAACACTGCACAGCTCGGCTTTCTGCCATCCTTGAAAGCAGCTGGAGCTGGCCAAACCCAGAGCCTTCCCTGATGTCGTTAATAAAAATCTTACACTGCTCTTTGCAGGACCCCTGAGAGGGATGGGCTCTAGAGAGTGCAGCAAAGCTCTCCCCCGCCGTGGGGCTTTGCTGGGTTGGTTCTCACCCGCAGGTCAGTGATTCTGTCTGCTCCCCGCTGGGCAAAGGGCCTTGAAGTTGGAGAGACTCAGGGCACTGGGAGGAAAGCTAACCCTGCGGGGCTGTGTGGGGCATCGATGGCAAGTTACACACACGCTTAGTTTCTCTTGGCACAGAGCTGTGACCGCATGCCAGGACCCGTTGCAGCAGGAGATGATAATCATCATCTCCAAGAGCCAAAGTGTATCAGGGTATTCGCGTCACTTGAGATTAGCTGGCTGTTTAACATCTGCACAGATTTCTCTCTCCACCTCCACATAACACCCCTCACGCAGCTATGAAACTCATTTAATTCCCTTCCAAGAAAGGCTGAGTTGGAAATGTCACACTTTGTATATCACACAATTCCTACAATGAAACACCCAGCCTAAACGGCAGCATCAGACTCTGGTGCTATCTGAAGGCCAGTAAGCTAAAACACCTTATGCTGTTTTTTAAAAAGAACTTACAAGAGGGTTAACAAGTTCCATAAACACCCTGTTACTCTCTTGTTAATACTCAGAGGCTGACTGTTGTTTTCCCATTCCAAGGTGCTTCCCTTGCCGCGCAGCTCAGTGGGGAGAGCACGCAAGCGGACGCAATGGGAAGGAAACGTTTACACATGCTAATGACTTCCACTGCAGGAGCGCAAGTACTAACAGGGAAATTGTACTGAAGAGACAACACGCCACTTCCTTGGCTGTCCCTGTTTGGTCACCGCAAGGTACTTGGTGCTCGGCTGGGGATGGCCTTCCCCGCCCCATGGGAAAAGCCAAGGTATGAACGAAGGGAAGACACAGACACGTCGGTTTGGACCACAAAGGCAGGGGATGCCGTTTGGCAGCAGGGCTGTTCTGGCACCACACTGGACCAAGGGGCTGAGGACACACACGGGCCCTTTCCCATTCCTAGCAATGTGGGGTCTGGGGCCAGAGCCCTTCCAGATGCTGTTCAGGCCATTTCACCACGTGCATCTCTCTTCATGCCAGTACAGGTTTCCTAAGTTCACATGAAACCCTGTTTATTTTTTTTTCCCTCTCTCTTTTTTTTTTTAAATCTACTATTGTATTAAGAAGTGTTTTTCTTTTGGCAAAGGTTACTGTGGGGCCAATGCTGTATGGAGCCTCCTGCCTTCCATCACCACTATAAACTCTGAGCAGGAGCTCAGCCTGACCAATGTCACTTATCTTCAATGAAGGCAGGCTTGTATTTCCACCGCCTTATAAAAAAAAAAAATAGATAGATCCTGGCACTCCCCCTCTCCCCCAGTGCATTCTTTGAAATGCCACCCAGGCCTTGTTACTGCTGGGAGGCTGGAGAGCCAGGGATTAACTGCCTCAAGCTGCATTAGGCTTTATTTGTCTAAGCAGCTAAGGGTGAGGAATGGCCATAAATTTTGTAAAATGCTGAGTGTGGTGGAGGGGCAACGTTGGGCAGCGCAGGCATCATGGCAGCAGGCATCACATCTTGGCTGGGTGCAGTTTTGGCGTGACGAATGTTGTTGGAAAGGTTCCTGCCTCCCTAGAGCACAGGAGGTTTGGGGGACATCAAAACCATCCTCATGTGTTCAAACTGGGGACATCAAGCTACGACTCGTGCCTTCTGGTTGCCTTCATTAGTCCTTGCCACACATAAGCAACCAACAGTGGTGGATCTACCTGACCAAGCAGGAAAATCCCATCACAACCCTGTCACCCAAGGGGACGCCTACTGGGTCTGAACCTGTCTGCCCAGCACGGGGCATGCTGTCGTTCCCCTTCACTTCTGCACTGGGATGTCCCAGCAGAGAGAGGAGATGAAGATCAGGGTACGCACTGATGTGATCCCAGCACCGGTGGCGCTGCCACAGCCAGCACTTACAGACAGCAGCCCAGGACCTGCTGAGCCTGATAGCTTGGCAACAGCCCCAAACCAAACGAGGAGCCATCAGGCCCAGACGCACACTACATTAGCTAGATTGCTTTACAGAGGCATCCCTGGGTAACTCCATTTGGAGGCAAGGTGGTTGTTTACCCCCCGTTTCACCCCAGCACAAGGACTACGTGCTGCCTGCCCAACGGCACGGGGGATTTTCTGCGTGCGAACGCATGCAGCTCCCACGGGAGCATCCCACACCGCGGCCAGCCGCCGTGCTTTCGGGACATGCTGTTAAACTTCTGCCCTTTGCTTCCCAAGGGCCAAGCGCTACAGCGTGGTGAAGGGATGATGGCCACTTAGACAAATGATGCCTCACTGGGGACCCTGCTCAGGGTAGGACAACCTACCATGCGAGTGATGGATTTCTGTGGGCGCTGGATGCCGTCACTTCTGTTGGATGTGATTTTGCTTGCTGCCACCACTCTGAGCTGGCAGTTTCCAAATCTGAGTATAAACCACAATTCACACCCAACCTTCTTGCCTTAGTAAATATCAAGATTTGCTGTTGTCCATGGAAACTATTGACTTGACCTTCACTTCCATCCGTGTTTATTTTTTTAGGTCACTATATCTAACATCCATCTCAGCAGACACCAGTATTTCAGAAATGGGGAAAACAAGTCACAGATGGAGAGCCAAGCCTGGGGCCAAACCTCCCTGTCAGCACACGTGCGTGTCTGTGCAGATATGTACACGCTTCCCGCAGCCAGTGCTGGACCTTCCACATGCAGGGAAACCGATGGAGGGTTTTCCAGGCTCTGCTATGCAACCCTGCACTTTTTGTAGCTTTTTTTTGGGGAACACATGAAACCAGTAAATGTTTTACAGGCTTCCCTGCCACATGAAGAGCCCACACGCCTCTAACTCAGAAAGCTGCTGCAGGACCCCCAAACCCTCCATGGGTCTCTGCTGGGTCTCACGAATGTGCAGACAGACCTTCACAAACCTGTGGAGCAGCCACCCAACTTGGGGCACCTGGCTGGGCCCCACGGGTCTGCTGAGCCCCATCAAGCTCTGCCAGCGGCTGAAGCGGTGAACCTGCTGCAGGGTGGGTGCTTTGCGCCCCTGGAGAGGAAGGGGAGGGTGACCCAGATGGGAGGCCTGGCTGCCATGGGCACCGCTCGCTGGCTAGTGCCGGTCGCTCAGGAAAACCATCATGAGCTTGCAAATTCTTTATAAGCTTTCCACGTGACACAATTACCCAGGGGCCAGATCCTGGAGCTCTTTCTTCTCTCTTTACTCAGACCAGTCTCCCCTGAAGTCATTGAGGCATTGGCCTAATTACAACTGAAGGACTTTAGTATTTGGCCCTGTAATAAAAACTTCCTTCCTTTGTCTACTGCTCACTCCACATGATCCCGCTACCTCCCAGCCTCCTCCCGGCTACGTCTCCCGAGGCTGGGGCCATCAGTTGTTTTGGTTGATGCTGCTCTTTCGTTTTACTCTCCCAAGACTGCACCTGTCCTCTCGTGCAGCTGCAGACCGCTGAGGTGGAGCGAGCCAGGGTGGCCGGCGAGGACAAGGGTGGATTGCGGGATGAAATGCAACCCAGCAGAGGGGCAGTGCCGGTCCTGGGGACATGCATGTGTGCAGACACCACGCAGGCTGGGAGCAGTCTCAACCATCACCTCCCCAAGGCAATTCCTTCAACACCTCTTTGAGGATGGGATGGAGTGCCTCCAAAAAAGCCTTTCTCCCCCTGCTGACTGTAGAGCAAGCGCCTTAGGCTATACACTATAAACTTTTACGTGATGGGGACTGGGTGAGATGACTGCTGCCCAGGAGGGTATAGCAGGAAGTTTACTCATCTCGCTGCAATGGCAACTATGCATCGTACTAGGAAATGACACCATAAAAACCATGTATAATTTTAAACAAATAACTTGCAATATGAATTTTTCTGCATGTTCTGTCTCAGAATAGCCAGCAGAATGCAAAGTCCTGTTATCCCCCATGGGTACCTCATCCCCCCCACAGCCATCTGAAACATGCACTGGGGTTTGGGGCAGGAGGCAGGAGCTCCTGCTTCCTTTTCCATGTCTACCAGCCTTGCTCACACCTGTGGCACTGATAGAGCAATATATGAACACAAATGGACAGATACAGCAATTCCCTTTGCACTAATCTCCCTGCCTGTGCTGCTTGATGACAGAAAGCAAACACAAAAGGAATTTGAACTTAGCTGAAGCATTTGGTCCCAAGGTACCAGCATAGTTTGATAACCTATACCTCAGTCCTGCAACTCATGGATGCTCAGGTTGGTGCCATCCCTGGTCATATAGCAGATTGCTCAGAGAGCAGAGAAACAACTCCTCTGAGTTCCTGCTGAGGTCTTCCATCTCGCAGGGAGATTTTTAATACTGCTCAGCTAAAACTGAAAGAGTCAGACACGCACCTGGGAGCTTGCAGCTCTAACTACCCCAGGGAACACAAAACTCTGAGCAGCAGCGGACCGATGATCTCAGGGTGGTGTGGCTGCAGCATGGCCTTTGCACAGGTCTGTGTGAGCCCTGTGCTACCCAGCCCTGCTGAGCCAGCTCACCGTGCTCTGCATCCCAGCACAGAGCACAGCGACGCCAATCTGTACGTTGCACGGACTAAAAGTCCAATGTCCAGTCCAGTGACAAGGGCTGCCTGGCTTATGGCTTGGTCTTTAAAAAAAAATACAGTCTCGCTGTACATTCTGCCCTTTTTAAATACATTAATTGCCATGGAAACAATGCTGTTATGGGTATGGGAGCAGCCTGCTGGCCTCCACAAATGCAAGATAAAAATCAATGGATACATTGAAATACAGGCTGTATTTCAGGACCTTTTGTGGTTTTGAGGCTGGTCACCATGGGCAGATATGAGAGAACGGCTCAGACACCATCTTCTATGGAGAGAAAGCTGGGCACAATAAAACATGCAGTAACATCTCCTTCGCAGTGTTTATCTGCTTGGTCAGATGTTCCCTTATACGGGAACTGGTCCCAGTACTAATGCGTGTGCTCAACTCTCGGTACCGGTCATCACTCCCAGCTCCTGCTGAAGCATCCCAGTCCTGGCTGTCCTTTACATCCTCATTACCAGTGAGTGGAAAGCCTCAGCTGGTTTCAGGCCTTGGCAAGGTGGCTTGGCTCCATGCCTCCCCGCTCCCCATCCGTGGCCCTTTCCACCAGCTCAGATGCCTCACCAAAAAGAAGGAAAAAAATGCCAATATGATACATATATGCCATCGCTTCTTGACCTTGAGAGGTACACAAACCAGCACAAAGGGAAGGGCTGCGAGCGCCCTTCCCTCCCTGCCCGGGCCGCCCCCAAAAAGCCGGTGCAAAGGGCAGCCCCGGCTGCCCGGCTCTGCCCTCCTGGCGAGGGGGAGCGCTGCCCTGTTCCCTGCCGTGCCGCCCATCATGAAGGGGTCCCTGAGCTGTTATCAGGCAGTGACAGTTTCCGCCATCAGATTCCTCCTGTCCGTCAGGAAAGCTAAATAAGGAACGTCGTTCAGGCGGCTGCAGGAAGAGGGGAAATGCAGGGACATCCGGCCCAGCTGCCAATTTTTCCTTTCCCATGAACCACCACTGACCTCCGCCAAGGGAGAACCTGGACACCCAGCCTGGCATCGGCACCGCTCGTCTTCACTTAACCCTTCCCCAGGGGGATGCCCTGGACCCCAGAGCCTGCCCGGGCGGGCGGCCTCGCCATGCTGTGCGGCGCGGCCGTGGTGGATGGTGCGCGGGCACTGCGTCACCAGCACTAGCGCCGCAGGCTGAGGCGGGTGGACTCGGCCCACCGGCTGGCATTTGCCCAGCTAACTGGAGCCACGGCCAGGAGAAGGCTTAACCCTTCCGCTCCTGCACGAGGGTGGGTGGATACGCCTTGCATGGCAGCAATGGGTCCCGAAAGCATCATTGAGCTACTCTGATTGCTTCCCTCTTCGCACGCACTGAGATTGGGAGCAGGGCTGAGCTTATTTTCTCACTTATCCTTCTGCAGCTGAACTGGGGGTTTCCTGGCTCTGCCCAGAGGCACAACCAGCTCCAGACTGGCTGCTGCAGACAGCTCTTTGCTCACTCCAGGGCTCTGCCCATCAGTAACGGGGACCAGGTTGGTCTGCAATCCACTCAGCCCTTTCCCATGGCCCTTCCTGGGGACAGCCCTGGGGTCCTTGCTGCCTTTCACTGCACAGAAGCAGAGCAGGGGAGCAGCGGCCACCTGGTTATTATGTGCTCAGAGAAGTGGAGACCACAGCACTTGCTCAGAGTATCTCTTGCCTTTCCCCACCATCCCGTTCTCTGCATTTCCCCAGTTTGAGTCTTTTCCTGACACCCTAACCCGATCCTCCCTCATTAGCACGTGACGTCCATCCCACGGCACCTCCAGGTTTGGCCCGCAAAGCCTGTGCTGGAGATCCTTGCCCTGGAAGAAAGGGGCAGAAAAGCAGCAAGAAAAACAATTCACACGTGGGAGAAGTTGTAAGATGAAATACAAGTCACTGCCTGAAACCTGCTTCTGCTACCTCAGCAGGGAAATGACTCCAGGAGAGACTCCCCACTTAATATCCTCAGCTTATAAAACTTAGTGGGAGTTTTGCCACCGGCTGCCACGGGGCCAGGTTTTCACCCTCCTTCTGCTGAACTTGCACCTAGAGATGGAGTAATTTGCCGGCAGCCGCTCAACAAAATAAGCGGTCACGCTGTGCTCAAGGGCTTGTGCCTCCTCACTGGCTTGAATACAGGCCATCTCCGCTTCCACTATTTTGCGTTAACAATGAGGCACCGCAGATGGGCAATAATACTGTGTGCTGAAAACATCAGAACTATTTTGACCAGAGAGAAAAAGCCCCCCTGGGACCTGGCTAACCCTCTCTCTAACAACATGAAACAAGAAACAAAGGTCTGGGATAGCCAGAGGCAATAAAAACCCTGGAATTAATTTAACCAGTCACTAGATGCCAGTGCAGCTGCAGCAGTATTTCTTTTCCTAACGAAGGGACAAAAGATAATTCCAGCTCGGGCCCAGGGCAGGGCTCAGCTCCGGTCTCCCCACCAGACACTGGGACGCACCAGGTGGTCGCAGTCTCTGCCATGGCGCCCAGTTGGTGTGGGACCCAGGGGGGGCTGTGTGCCTGCTCCCTGCTGCCCCTCACCCAGGTAGAGATTTGCAGGAGCCGCCTGCACAGGGGTAGCTGGGGCAGGTCAAGGCAAAACACAGCACTGGGCACCTCTGGCTCATGGTCTGGGGTGGGAAAGGAGCTTTCAGATTTAACTAACCACCTGTGGATTTTTTTCCATGCAACCCCATGTATTTTTCCACGCACAACTGCCCATGGACCCAGGCAAACATCTCACATCCACAAGGCCCTGTGGCGACAAGCTCCACCACTGCACAGCAGCATGCAACAAGCCACCAGTCCCCCACCCCGCCCACTCCACGTCCTCCCAGCACAGGAACCCACCAGGAACTGCCTTCTTCAGGAGAGCCGTGATTTTGCAGCCCTCTCTCGCAATGCCCCAGCCCGTCTCTCCCAGCGGAAAAGCCCAGTGATGTTTAGTCATTCCTCAAACGGAAACCACCACGACTGCTGCTCCTCCAGTCCAGCTCCCCACCCTCCATGGGCCTTGCAGCCTGTGGGGTCCAGCCACGACAGGGCTTTCTGCTTCTCCCCACACCTGCAGGACCCCCCAGATCCCCAGGCTTATTGCAGCTTTCCCCCACCACTGTGTTTAAATACGCAGCCCCCCCAAACAGCTCGGGGTTGTTTTGGTCCAGCAGGCTGAATGCAAAGACGCTGTGCTCATTTGGAAACGCCTCTGCTGCACCAGCTGGAGTGGCTGGGGAGAAGGTGGGCGAGATGGGTGCTATCTCTAGGACTCATGTTGCTCCCCAAAGCTGCTGAGCACCAGGCAGACCTGGGGACCCACCAAGAGCCCCCTTCTGCTTAGCAGCCATTCTGCAAAGCAACCTCTGGAGTGCTGCGGATGCCCCATCAGAGAAACTGCTGCCTGGCCACGGTCCCCTCCTGCTCCTGTTCCCGTGAGATCCCGCTCTTGCTTTCCCTCCTCAGGAACTGCCCTGGGACACCGGGAACAGCCTGTTCCCTCCTGGCTGGGAGCACCTGCCCTTCCCATGTCTGCCCTGGAAAACACCGCACCAATGCAGGGCCAAGAGACACCCCAGAGACAGCGATGCTGCGCAGAGCAAGGCCACGGGAGAGAGGCAGTCAGGCAGGTGGGACATGTCAGAGCGAGCCCCCTCCTGCCTTGCCTGCACTGCTGGGGACATTGTGCTGCTGGGGGAGCGTCCCCCTGACCAGACATCAAACTGAGCTCAACAACAAACTGCAGGCAGCGAGCTGCAGGGTTGAGTGCCCCAACCAGATCCCAGGGTGGTAGTTGCAACCCACTCATCCAGAATCATCCCTAAGCAGACAGCGGGGCACAAGGGCTGTGGCTGCCCCATCCCCAGCATCCCCTGGGGACCACAGGCCACAGCCCTCACATCACCCACCTCCTCCCTGGAGGCCCTGGCTCTGCTTCATCACTAACAAGCGACTGGGTTAAGCCAGAACTGGGTTTGTTGTGCACTCATGGGCTTTTGCATGAAAGGGTGTTGCTGAAATGGCCCATGTTTATTACTTGCAATAAAGCAACTGCTTTAAATGCTTTAAATCCCAGCTGTGAAGGCAAATGATGCTGCTGGCATGGTCAGTGCAGGGCTGGCTGTCCAAGCACCCGGCCAGGGAGGTCTACATGATCTTAGAGGGCAGGCAGTGGCAGCCAATGTAATCGGCTTGGGTCCTACACAAGCATGGGCCCTTCCCTCACGCAAAGGGCCATATGCTTTTGAAAGCGGCAAGCCAGAGTCCCCAGTGGGATTATTTGGCTGTGGAGTGGTCAGTGCTGCTCTGTGCCCAGAGCACGGTGACTCAGAGAACACGCTTTTATTGCTGTCCACAAAGAATTACCCCGGGATGCTGGGGCTGAACCTCTGCCTGCCCCCCCCCCCCCCCCCCCCCACCTCACTGCCTGCAAAGGGCAGCTCCCCAGTTCCACTCCATCCGGGGAGCACTGCGGAGCTGGGATGCAGGGAGAGCCTGTGTGTTCTTACACATGGCATCCTCTCCTAGTACCAGTCCATTTAAACAGGTACTGGGGTGCAGGGACAAGCAGGACACAGAGCCAGAACAGACCTTTCATGATCCTGAGCTAAATATTTCACGCTTCCCAGGTGGAACAGTCTCACATCCCCATCGCTGCTTCCAAGGGAAACAAATATTTGCACTCAATTGGGATTATGGTTAACGAGGAATTTGCGGGTCCTTTACAGGTAGAATGAAAGAAGAGGAAGCAAATACCCAGCGTAAGATCCCCTAGTTGATCTCAACATCGTGCTTCATCGCCGCACTAATCAGGCAGCGCTGGAGAGCTTCAAAGGTCTGTGCAGCCCTGAGCTGACGAGGCCCACACATCACGCAGCCGCGCTGGCCAGAGCCTCCCAGGCACCGCTTCCCGCACCTCTGGGAGATGAAAGAACCTGAGAACAGCTACAAGATGCTTTACAAATTGCTAACAAGAGAGCTTTGAACAGCTGCAGCTCCCACCGTGATGCCACCAGCAGCAGGTCCCTTTCTGTCCTGCCTCCTGCAGCTCCCCATGAGCTCTAGCAGCCTGGTGGGTCCTTCGGCCCCATGGCACTAGAACCATCAGCAGCGTTTTGGGCACATCAGGTTAATTGTGCCGCTGCTGGTGATGCCGTCCATACTGCACCTCTGCAGCCAGACCTGCAGCTCTCCCATGAGCTCACCTCAACGAAGCAGCAGACGCCATGGGTGACAGTGAGTCAGAGATGAGGGTACAGAAAATTCTATTTATGCTCCCAAAATTCACCTCCCTGCCTTGCAGGCTCCTCACATTACTAACTTTCTGTTGGTCTTGCTCTGCTACAGGCTGTAAATGCTTTAGCTGTGCAAGCAGCAGCTTCCCTGGGGGAAGCTGGTGGGGTTGATGCCCCATCCCTGCTGCCTTGGCAGTGCCCACTCAGCTCTGCCCCACGGTCTCTGCTCTCTGGAAGGGCATTGCAGCCCCATCTCTGCTGTGACCCCACGTCCACTTGATCCAAGCCATGGCCAGGGGGTCCAACTCATTGCCCAACAGCCTTTTGCCCCAGAAGAGCTATGGGAAAGGAAAGCATTTCACCAGGATCTGCCTTGGGTGACTTCCCAGGCAGACCAGAGCTGCCAGTGGCTGGCTGGCTGGCATCGCCTGGACCACCGCCTCCTTGCGCCTTCCTCCCCAACACGCTGCCCGGCGCTCACAAATTAATGACGCTGTGCATGAAAAAATAAATAAGCAGAGCAGGGAGCCGGCCTCCTGGCTGCCCTCCCGGCCGGGTGCTGCCCCACGCAGAGAAATCCCTCCCGCAAGGCTCCCATGCGGGTTATCCCTGCTTGCAGCGAGCACACCCGCGGCACGGGCACGGTGTGGGCTCACCCACGGACCCGGACCCGCAGGGACAGCAGCGGCGGCCCCCAGCCCGTCCTCTGGCTGCGGGGGCACCGTCGCAGCCGTCGGGGACACCCGAGCAGGCACCGGGGCGCGCCCCCGCAGGGGCCGGGGGAGCCCGGGGCGGGCAGCTCCGGGGCACGGCACGTCCCCGCCCGGGATGGGGACGCCGCGGCAGGCAGCGCGGGTCCCTGCGGGATCTGGGGACAGCGGGCGGCAGCGCCGGGTCCCGTCCCATCCCGTCCCGCCGCGGCGGCCCCCGTCCCCGGCGCGCCCGCAGGTGCGGGCGGCGGGCAGAGCGGGCAGCCCGGCAGCGCTCACCTGCCTCCGAGACAATGCCGAGCCAGAGCCAGAGGGGCAGCGTGCAAACTCTCTTCATCTCCGGGGCTGCGGGCAGGTCCGTGCGGGGCGGCGCGCAGCGATGCGGAGCGGTGCGGAGCGCCCCGCGCCCGAGCTCTGGTCCCGCCGCGCCCCAGCTGCGGCGACGCGCGGCGGCGGGCGGGGAGCACCGGGGCCGCTTCCTTTTCCTCCGCCTGCCCGGGCCGCCCGCCGCCCTCCGCCGAGCCCGCGGGGCGCCGGGCGGGCGGCGGGGCGGGGCGGGCCGGCCGGGGCGGGGCGGGCGGCGGGGGGGCGCACCTGCGGCTCCGGGCACGGCGGGGTGTCTGCACCCCCCCCGCCTACCGGGGTGCGGGCATCCCCCCGCACCTGTGTGCGTGGGCGCGCGTCCCCCTGCAGCTGGGCGCGTGTCCCGCACCTGTGCGCGTGGGTGTGAACAACCCTGCAGCTGCGTGCGGGTGTGTCCCGCACCTGTGCGCGAATGCGCATCCCCCCGCAGGTGGGTGTGTCCCGCACCTGTGTGCACGGGTGTGCATCATCCCCGCCCCGCATACACAGGAGCACCTCAGCACCTGTGTGCACATTCATGTGAACACACCCCCTGCACGCCTGTGTGCGCCCCTGTACATCCCACCAGCACCTGTGTGCACGCGCATCACCCCTGTGTGTGCACTTGCCTGCGTGCAAATGCCCACACATCTCCTTCTTGCTCGTGCGTGTCTTGGGCGCACATCCCGACCTCCCAGACCAGAGGGAATGTACACAAATAACCTGTCACAGCCGTGTGCACAGACCAGACGTGAGCATCCACATTCACACCTGCTTGCACACACACTTTCATGCCTGCACGCGCCCCCTCCACAGCCCACGCCTCACACCTGTATGCACACAGCCAGACACACAGTCCTGCACACATCTCCTGCACCTCCACTCCTCCTGCACCCCCCAGGGGCACGCAAAGGATGCACACGCGCTTTTTCACACCTGCGTGCACACACTTGCACCCCTACTCATTTGGGCGTGCACTAGCAGCCCCCACTCACGCCAGTCATCCGTGCAGGCTGCCAGCAGCGTGGAGCAGCCGTGTTACTCCCCCAGCGCCGCATACACGTGGCACACACACCGCTCTCTGGCAGGTGTATACCGAAACCCATGCACACAACCGTGCCGCTGGCAGCAGAATGGGTCCACGCATGCCAGTGGCACTGCCCCCACACCGCTGCCACTGCCAGCGACAGTGGCTCCGGCTCGGTACGAACCGACTGCGAACACACTGCAGATGGAGGTGATGGCAGAGCTTTGGGAGTGAGGTGGCACAGCCCCACCAGCTGCCTGTCACCCAACAAGCACTGAATAGGTAATTTAACACAGCCTCACGCTTTGTCCCAGAGGGTTATTAATTACGCACGCTTGCAGGCAGTGAAGAGCGAGCCTGAATGAGAACCATGTGCTCACGGCTTCGAAAAGGCATGAAAACTTCTGGTGCACTCAACTGCTCTCATTGCCAAACCCATGGAAGAAATCACCCGTCCCTCTCCCGGAGTCCTCAGAGGGACTCCCAAGCCACAGAGTTTGTTTTACCCAACTCCCCTCAACGCAATTAATGAGTTTTAACCCTGACAATGCCAGCTCCATTGCTCTTCAGCACGCTCATCTTGGACCACCTCCCTGTTTGGTCCCAGAGGAGCAGAAAGCGGCTGTGTCCCTTCATCCCTGGTGGGTGCCCAAACCCCTGCAAGTTTCTGGAGAGAGATTTTAAAATTCTCCGTGAAGATCGGGTGATGGGACAGAGCTGGGGGCCACACGGTGGGGCAGCACTGCTCACCACTGCAGGGCGAAGAGCTGAGATTGTGGGATCGGGCCCCTCTGTGGTGCCGGGGCTGTGATCCCGGGGAGATGGGGCAGCCACGGGGCTCCCTGCCACCAAGTGTGCCCACGCTGGGGACCACCGTGAGTGTCAGGGGTCATTGTGCACCTGAGAGAGGAGCAGCGAGGTGGCGAGGCGTGGGCAGCGATGGAAGGATCAGTCACATCGCACCACTGAGGTGCTGGACGCGCAGCTGAAGCGCTACCTGGAGAAGCTGAGTGCGAGAAGAGCAGAGGGCTTGACCTGGGTCTGGGATCCTCTGTCACCCCCAAAATCAAGGGATTTTGGCACTGCCCGTCCATTGTAGCCCTAACGCGGCACTGCACGGGCGGTGGTGGCCAGGACCAGCCCGTCCATGCTGCCATCTAATGGTGGGACACTGGGGAGGGCTTGCCCCGTGACGACCGGGAATTTTCCATCACAAACACAGGGCGACTGTGGGACTGAAGGGACCTTTCCATTGTTGTCGCCCTGGGAAACAAAAGGATCTTATTTTAAACCCTTGTCCCCCTTCCAGCACGTGGGGGGACCCAAGGAAGCAAAGGCTTCCCCGAAGCACAGTATAAAGACCGAGACACACCACAGCGGCAGGGCAGGGCTGGGCTATGGGAAAGGGACGCAGGGGTGGCTCTGAGGACACCCACGGAAAAAACAAGGTAACCTGCAAGGAAAATACAGCCTGGTCCTGGGGGCAGATGGTGAGAGTCAGCCCTGGCAGGTGCAGAGCCCAGATGCTGGAGCAGAGAGGGGTGTTTGCCCCCAGGGTGCCCACTCTCCCATCCCCATCCCCTCCTGCCTGAACCCAAAGCCAGGCCCAGCCCGTCACTGCGTTCACACCACACCAGTTTCAGGTCCGTGGTGCTATGGTTAACGCATTTTTCAGATAGCATTTAACAGCAGGCAGCATCTCCTCGCTGGGGTAATGCTGCGCGTACAGCAGCTCAGAGCAGCGTTTTCCCTGCATGTAGGAGCTGCCGTATGTGCTGCGCACGGGGCAGGGCCAGGCAGAGACGCTGTACCCCAAAACACAGCTCTGCCCAGGAGCCGCATGCCATGCCTGGAGGAGGAGGAGAGACATGCTTCCTCAGGAGCCTGCTCAGCCCAAGGATTTGTGACCGACCAGGTTTCGAGGCTCTCCAGCTCTGCCTTTGGCAAGGGGAGGGCGTAGGATGTGGCGGTGATGGTGCTGGCACACGTCGCAGCGAGCTGCTCGCAGCCTGTGCCACCAGAGCAGCCCACGGCAGCGGTGGGCAGTGGGAGCTGGCAGCTGCCGAAGCCCGGCTGCGCTCGCTGCCTGCCAGACCCACTCCCCCTCACGCTTCGGGGAAGGCTGCCTGCCGCTGCCCGGCCTCGACTCCTTGCGGTTGCAGGCAGGTGAGGAGGCAGTGGGTTTCGGTCCTCCCGGCTGCAATCAAACCAGCCTCACCTTCCTGCAGAGGCTGCCAGCCCTTGCAGGGGGGTGACAGCCCCGCTCACAGCAGCATCTCGAAGCCAACCCCTCTTTCTTCTCCACTTTTACTCCAGCTGAGACTGGGGGGCAGCGAGAGGACAAGGCAGGAGTCAGGAGAGGAGGCTGAGTTCAGCCCCGTTACTTAGCAGGGAGGGAGCAGAAACCCCAGACATCTCCTCCAAGCACCCCTGACCCCCAAACAAGGCTGCACAGAGCAGCAGCTCCCCAAAAACTGGGCTCCCCCTGCACCCACCTCCACCCCACGCCTGCAGAGCCCCAGGCTGCTCCAACGGCAGCGCAGAGCAAGAGCTGGCTCTCTCATGCCTCCTGCGCTGCAGGCAGAGGGGAGAGCCCAGGCGGGAGCAGGGCCCTGCTCTGTGCCCCCACGGTGTCCTACACCGCGGTGCAGCAGATCCCCCGAGCAGCACGTAAGCCCTGAGCAAGTCCAGCAGGCAGTGGCCTTTCCAAGGAACTTTAATGGTGAAAGCAGAGGGCAGGCAGCGCAGCCCCCGGGCCGCAGTAGGTCGCACGCACGCACCGGGCTCCCTCTGCCGCCAGCCTGAAGCCCTTCCCCACACAGCTCTGAGCCCAGGGAGCCCCCTGCCAGGACCCCGAATTGTGTCCAGAGCACCATCAGGTGCCTCCGGGGCTGGTGTCCTCCTCCACAGGGTTTATGAATGCGAGTACAGAGAAACGAGAGGTGAGAGCGGCCTGTGGCTGTGGTCACCGAACCGTACCATGCTCAAGCATGGAAGGTTGTTCCTTGAGGAGTGCCGCGCACCTCGGGGAACGCAGTGCATCGCCCACAACCCATGCCACGGGGAAAGGAAGGCAGACAGAAGCTAAGAAGAGACTCGTCCCCCTCTCCCTCCTCTCAAAACGGAAAGTGAAACAACCCCTTCAACACCCACCAGGTGTGTGTGCAGAACTGGCCTCCAGCGTGGCCCCAGGCAACCAACTGGCAGGGACAAGGAGCCAGGCTGGTGTCCCCAGAGCACCCTGCTCTTCCTCATCCCTCACAGGGCCAGGTGGCAGAGGCGCATGGGCTCTATGTTGTCCCACCCATCACTGAAGCAGGTGCTGAAGAAGGGGCAGTACCTCTCTGCAGAGACCTGGTGGAAGGTGAAGAGGTGGGACATGTCCCTGGCATCAAAGAAGGTGACAGTGCCCTCCTGGCAATCCAGGAAGACCCCCACTTTCTGGGGGGGCTGGCGGGGAGTCAGACGCACCGAGGGGGTGGTGGTGGCCCAGTATTCATTCTTGTTCCGCAGGCGAAGCGTCCAGTAGCCGTTCTCCGGGCACAGCTTGACCTTTGCCGCCCGGTCCACAGCCTCATTGGCCACCCCCAGGTCCCACTTGGTTTTGCTGCCCACCCAAACCTCCCAGTAGTGCTGGCCGCTGTCAAAGGTCTGCAAGCCCAGGACATTGACACACTGAAGGAAGCGCCGGGGGCTGCTGGGGACAGGCAGGGCTCGATTCCTCTCTGTCACTGCTGTCAGGTCTCTGGAGAACACCAGGTTGGGGTGGGC
The DNA here is from genome assembly GCF_963210335.1 of Falco punctatus. Lineage (NCBI taxonomy): Eukaryota > Metazoa > Chordata > Aves > Falconiformes > Falconidae > Falco > Falco punctatus. The sequence continues at coordinate 59,005,946 of NC_137588.1, read as the reverse complement.
TGACTCAATATCAAAGGTGAGCGGGGCAGGAGCTGTGGAGACATCAAGCACAGCATTTTACTGCTTGCATATGCCCTCTGCAGAGCATCTGTGGCTCTTCCACCATCCAGCACGTCCATCCCTCACACCAGTCTGCTCACCGGGGTGGATAGACTGCAGCATCTGTCTCCAGAACATGTACTGCAAGGGGCCGCTGTGGCTGTCCCTGTAGTGCTGCAGGCTGAAGGCAGGCTGGGTCTCAACGCGCACTGAGGGCCTGGGGCAGAGAAAGCAGCAGTCAACCCCTCTGCTGTGCTACTAGTGAGGCATGTAGGAAGAGCCTGGTCAGGACTGCAGCACGCTACGGCCCGTGACAGATTTGGTAGGAACAGGACACAGGCCTCCCCGGCAGCTGTTTGCTCTGCCTGATGTGGCCTGAGAGCCTGTGGAGCAGCAAGTGACTCACAGCAGACCAGCACCCAGCACACCCAAGCAGGATTCCTGCATGGGTGAACAGGCCAGGCTGCACCCCACTGCAACCCCCATGGAGGGAGGGGACAGGGACACACTCCCCTAGGGCAGTTCTGGTCCTCAGCTAATTGCAGCCTCAAGCAAACCTGCACCTTGTGGTCAGTTTGGCAGCCCCATGAAGTTGTAAGAAGCTAAGAAAGGGGAGGGAGAAGCCAAAGCACCCAAAGTCTGTGGCATCAGCCTTGTTCCCGCTTGCAGCATGCATGGCTCTTGCACCCATTCCAAACCAGCATGTCTCCTCCACCTGCTTTTCCAGCCCAGCCACTGACACATATGCTCCCTGGGAAGAGCATCCGAAGCATACAACATGTGCTGAGGACCACCCCCCACCTGGCACAGCACCAGCAGCAAACTGAGCAATTTGTGATGCTTTTAAAACTAGAGATAAGATCTCTCTTCCGTGTGGTCCCAGCCAGGGACAGAGATAAGCTCCTGAAAAGGAAATCAGCTTCTTTCATGCCAGACACGTACCTGATATTCAGGCTCTCCACCTGCAGTGAGGAGCAGAAAGAATTAGCAGTCACTATCTGTAATTCGTGCAGCTGCACAAATAAGCTCCCTGTGCTGCCTCCTGCTGTCACACAGCACAGAGAGAAGAAACCAACCTACTCAGAACCCCAGTCTGGGGGACACCAGCTCGGCACTGGGGCCAAGGCAACTTCACAGGGGTGACAGAGGCGTAAGGCTCCCGAGACCCACCGCATCTGAGAGATCACCATATCCCTTGTGGCTAAAGCCCTCAGACTCCAGGGGATTGGATAGATAATCCAGAGGGATGGCAGTGAGAACGACTTCCAGATACAGCCTAGTGCTTTCGTTTAGGACTTTCCCCATTCCAAATTCAGATCCTGAAACATCCCTCAGCCTCCTGCCAGAGTCAGCCAAGCACACTCACCTCCAGCAATGACACCTCTTCCACCTTGCTCAGGGACTGCTCTATGCGCTCTATGTCCCTCTGCAGCACCGACATCCCCTCCTCCAGCAAGTGGACATCCCTGTGCAGCTGTGCCAGCGACTGCTCTTCCTTTTCACGCAGCTCTGCCAGCACAGCTCTCTCCTTTTCTTCCAGGATCTGACGAAGGCAGGCAAACTCTGCCCGGATCTTGAAGTTCAGCTCCCCAGACACCTTCTGAGCAGAGGGAAAAGGCAGAAGATGAGTCTGGCAGCTAAAACACACAAGTAGGTGCACAGGATGGCTGGGTCTGCCACTCTGCTTAGAGAGTCCTAAAAATTAGTCTCAGACATACCCACAACTTCTTGTACGGTGAATAGGATGCAAGAACAACTTTCAAAGCAGCAGAGCCAAAGGGAAAGAAAAACAAAACCCAAATTCCACCAATGACTCTGTCACCTTCACTAGAAATCCCTGCACACAGCCAGAGTGGGAACTCACAGCCCTCTCCCACACCACCAGGAGGTTGCTTGTGTGCAAGACTGGAGCAGTTCTGCTTTTTCTGGAGCTTCAGACTCAGCTGTTCAGGTTAGTCAGGATTTATTTCACATCATGCCAGACCCCAGGCAGAGCTGCCTGGCACTGGTAACTTGCTCTTTTTCTCTGATGCTTCTGTCTCTCAGGGCTCCTGTTTGTATGGGAGAGACAGGGGAGCTGCACAAACTAATCTCTGTAGTTAAGGCTGATAAAATTCCATTCAGTTCTTCTCTTCAGAGGTCACTGTTTTCCAGTTGTTTAGTCAGCCAGCCAACCTTGGGGTGCTCTCACTGCCTTCCTGACTGTTTACAAGAGACAGCCAATGACCTTTTATTTTCCCAGTCTTTAAGTTTTTAATCTTTAAGTGCAACTTTAGCCCTCATTTTCCTGAAACGCACATCCCTTTCTACCAGCAGGAAAACTACCTTCCCCAGAGTACATCTGAAGCTTCACCAGCCAGCACAGCACCCCATCTTCCCTTTGCTCTAGCAGGTGCTCACGCTGACACACCAGAACCACAGAGGACACGCATGACTTCCCTGTTCAAATAAGCACTTTGATCCTTTACTCTTGAAACACCTCTTGGTTCTTCCGCTGCAACAGGACATTAGCTGCATGTGCTTATCTGCTAATACTTCTTCATTAACTTCAAAGGTCTATTCCAAATCTGGCACTGGGATAGAGGTATGACGTGGCAGGAAGGGGTATCAGAGACCCTAGTCAGAAGACAGTCTCCCATCAGTTTTATCTCATCTCTGAGCTACTTTTTTTTTTTTTTCCTTACACTCTCCTTTCTTGGCTTTTAATACTTTTATGTCACTCAAGAAGGAAGCGCAGTCAGCCTGGGGCTGTTCTTGCTTCATTGATCAGTGACAGGCAGGCAGACTGGTACCACTCGAGCCTATAGAGAGCACTCAGGTTCCTCACATCATCTCAGAGCTTTGCCGTGAATGCAAACATGGTCCTTGTTACAAGGCCACTGCTCTCTGCAGCACCAACACTGCTGCTGACCCAGCTCCTTCAGCTTTGCTGCCACCCCTTCAGACACACAAGAAGATTTCAGAGCTTCCAATAATTAACCCTCTTCCAAGAGGACAGCACTGCAGAGCCAGAACTGGCTGCTCAGCCAACAGTTCTCACTGCTCACACTGTCTTAGCTCTGCTGCACCAATGCACCTCAAACGCTGCATTAATGAGCATTCAATACCTCTTACCAAAGCCTCCACCAAATATTCAGCAGTGATGGGCTCTGGCCTACAGGTGGGGGAGTTTGTTCAGATCCCTACATAGTTATTTATCTAGTTTTACAAGAAGCTGAGCTAAATCTCAGCTGAAGCAATACACAGATCCTCCATGACCATTAACTCAGAGACTGTACAAAAAGCAGCTATCACAGGGCATTACCGTCAGGCCGTTGATAGCTTCCTGCGTTGCACGCTTCCTTTCCAAGAATTTCTCCATCTCTTTCTGACGAGCTTGCAAAGCATCTGCCAGGTGCTTCTGCAGGAAGAAGGAAGAGATGGTGAGGAGACCATTTCATTACTCTGCTGTGATTCAGGAGCAACCCCAGTTCCTGAGGCCAGCATTAGAGGGAGGCTGCAACAGGATTTCTTATGAAAGCAGTGAGAAGAAAGCACCAGATGCACAGGCTTGAGAACTATATATACATGCCCATAATAAAATACATTTATTTTTAAGACTGGGAGCTCCAGCCTGGGATATCTGTTTGCAGGTGTTTTAAACGCTGCATGCTGTGAACTGGCTTGTGCAGGGACTGACCCCTCAGGCAGCACACCCAGGACAAACCACCCTCACCCTGGCTGTGTGAACCCTACACGAGAAACAACGAGGCTGTGATGGAAGTCAGACACAGCAGTGAGGGAAACAAATGCAAGAGAAGAAAGTGTCCAGAAACTAGACAGCTGAAGGGAAGCAGGGAGAGGGAAAAAACTGGGAAGAGATACAGATGCCACTACGCTCAAGTCAGGTGAGGCAGGCATCGGGCAACCATGTGCAGGAGGAGGGGATGCTGGGCTTGCAATGTCTGCACAGGGCTCACATGGCACCTGTCTCCGTCTTCCCCAGCTGAGCAGAAGCCACTCACCCGCATCTTGTGCTGGTGCTCTGCGAAGCCACAGCGCCGCACCTTCTCCACCAGCCCCGACAGCAGGTAGTGGGTGCGGAAGCCCTGGCTGGGGAATTCGCGGCGGCACTGGGGGCAGGAGGGGACATGGGCACAGCTCTCCCAGTAGCCCTGGATGCAGGCCTTGCAGAAGTGGTGCATGCAATCCAGCATGACAGGCTCGCTGAAGAGCTGGCAGCAGATGGCACATGTCAGGTCCTCCCGCAGGCTCCGGTCCTGGCTCCAGCTGGCCATCCCTGCAGGCACACAGGTCCCACCCTGAGTTTCCTGCTGTCACCATCCTCAAATCCCGTCTCCCTGGGCTAGGCCAGGCTTCTGCCTCCCCTCACGCTGGGCTCTGCTGGGTGCTCCGGGGCAGGGCTCGGTTACCAGACCTTGGGCAGAAGGCACAGGCCCTGCCCTGGTGCCACACTGGGCACATCCCCGCCTGGAAAGGCCCAGCGGGTGGGAATCACAGAGAAGCCCTGGCAAAGGCTCAGTCCTGCGGCTGAGCAGCAACTTTCTGACTCCTACTACTTCAGCAAAACTACTCAGAGCAGCCTACGGGGACCGGCCGGCCGCCCCCACGGGGCCCTGCACTCCACAGCCTGGGGAGCCCCAGGGCCCGCCGCTCGGCGGTGCTGCCCCCCGGCCGCAGGGGGCTGAGCCCGCAGCCCAGAGCCCGCCCGGCTGCGCTACGCGCACACACACCCCACCCCCACCCCCCCCCAAACATAACCCCGAGCTACCGCACCGCACCGCACCGCGCAGCTTGCGACCTCCGCACTTTGAGCCCCCGTCCCACCCCGCCCGCGGATTGACGGCCGCCTCGACCAATCGAAGTGCTGACGCGCGGCCCGCCCCACTGCTCATTGGATGGAAGCTAAGCCGGGGGCTGGGCGGGGCTCTGGCACGTGACGTGTTACGTGTGCGCGGGCCGGGACAGCTGCCGGGGGCCTGCGCGCCGCCTGCGGTGGGGCGGGAGCTGCGACCCGGTGCGGCGCGGCACGGCACGGCATGGCATGGCATTGCTGTGCCCTGTCCTGCCCCTGCCTTGCCCCTGCCCCTGTCCGTGTCCGTGTCCCTGCCCTGCCCCTGCCCCTGTCCGTGTCCCTGCCCTGTCCCTGCCCCTGCCCTGCCCCTGTCCGTGTCCCTGCCCTGTCCCTGCCCCTGCCCTGCCCCTGTCCGTGCCCCTGTCCGTGTCCGTGCCCCTGCCCCTGTCCGTGCCCCTGTCCGTGCCCCTGTCCGTGCCCCTGTCCGTGCCCCTGTCCGTGCCCCTGCCCCTGTCCCTGCCCCTGTCCCTGCCCCTGTCCCTGCCCCTGTCCCTGCCCCTGTCCCTGCCCCTGTCCCTGTCCCTGCCCCTGCCCCTGCCCCTGCCCCTGCCCCTGTCCCTGCCCCTGCCCCTGTCCCTGCCCCTGTCCCTGCCCCTGCCCCTGCCCCTGCCCCTGCCCTGCCCCTGCCCCTGTCCCCGCACTGCCCCGCTGCTGCATTCAGCCACGAGAGCTCGCGGAAGCAGCCCCGAGGCCAGGCCTGCCCCACCGCCCGGGCTTCCCTTCGCCAGGGCGCTGCAGGCTCGGGAGCTGCGCAGCTCTCTGAGGCACGGGCCCTTCAGAGCCTCCGACCAGGGCTTTGGGGTCACAGCTCCAGGTTTCGCTCCGTGATCGCAAGGGCTGCGGGCTTGCTTGCAGAAGAAAGCAAGCAGAGTTTTCATCCTTGCACGGTCACCTGACGGTGAGCCCTGGGATGGTGTGGGAAGCAGCTGGTGGACATGTGAGGAAAACCACAAGAGCTTTCAATACTGGGAGTGAAAGCAAATAAAACTGGAGGAAGGGGAGACATGCAGGCAGGCAAGAGTTGCGCAGATGATCTATCTCGCAACTGCTGTTGGAATCAGAGCACCCATTAAGAAGGGTGATGTGCTAGGCAATGTCCATCTACTCTCTCATCCTGCTGCTGCTCTGCGTTTTCTCACCATTAGAGTGGTTACAATTAACACAGAAAAAGTTTCCACCCATCTTCATTTGCTTGCCTGAGGGATTTTCCCAGGCTTTCCCTTGCACTGTATGTGCTTGTTCACTACAGGTGGCTGCAGCAGCCCTGCCTGCAAGCATCAGCCTCCCCCTTGTCTCCACCAGCCCCTCGGGGTGCTCAGCCACAGCCCCGCACTGATGTTTAGACTTTAAGCATCACTAACTACACTAGAAGCAATCGGTTCTGGGGGATGCTGGCCACGGGCAGGTGAGATGCTGTCATGGATGAACAGTTTAGGTCGCTTAAGGAACCACCATCAAAGGTACTGGCAAAAGTAGGTTGAATATGAATTTGTGGGGGTGTGACTTAAATTTTGATGGCAAAGTTTGCTCTATTACTTATTACATGGATGAAATGTACAAAGGAAAATGGACCTAGAATTGAGCTCGAATGGTTTACGCAGAGACAAAAGACACATATGGGTAAGGGAAACCCTTCCGTTGAGTCACGAGTTTTGGAGGAGACCCCCCTACTTTCTAAACTCCTGACAGCTCAGGTGCAGCTAGGTCCAGCCTTAACCTCAGACTTGGACAATGGTTTGTATCTAAAGGATGTCTAAGGTTTATTCACAGTTTTAAGGCAGGTCACAAGATTTTAGCAGCAGCTAATAGTTGACTAATATTTACAAAATGAATCAGTAGGATTTACTACAATCACAGCAGTAACTTTATTATAGGTAGGGTTGCTAAACCAGTTCACATACACATGCACAGACACACAAAGAGATAAATGTATATAAATGTACAGAGGCATACCTGTTTAAAATTCCCCTTGAGATCAGTGAAATACATCAAAGGACTTGGGATTTCTCAGCGGACAAAGGGCTGAGCCTTGAGGAATGGCTGTTTCAGCCCAGGCCCCGTTGTCAGCTTTCAGCAACGGTCCTCTGAAATTTGCACACCTGGGAGTTTGTGAGCTCTGAGAGGCATCCCACTCAGAGGGAGATGCTGGTCACAGCCCACTGAGGTCCAGGAGAGCTCAAGTGGTCTGACTTAGGATTCCTCTTTATAGGGTTGCAAGATGATTGGTGATTCAGGTCAGGAATGCTCCAAGGTTGTTGGGGCATGACTGATTATTCCTGCTTTTGTTCCCCACCTTGGCCAAGCAACAGGAGTTCCTGGTACGGTCAGTGCCATTCCGCACCTCAGCCATGCAAGAGTTGCTGGTACTGTCAAGGGATGCTTAACTGCCCAACTCATACCACAAAGGCCAAGGCCTAACAGGGATTTCTGAGATCACAGAGTGGCCCAGAGGAGAGGGGAACCACCACAGATACAGCTCAGGCAGCCTCCTGCAGCCACCCGGGCACAAAGCAGTGACAAGGTGAAGCTCCTCATTGCTCCCTGTTGCTCTGCCCAGCCCTGGCGTAGGCAATGTGAATGCTGGAGTGTGTGCGGCAGGGCTGGGTGCTCCGGGAAAGCGCTGAGCTCCAGGAGGTGCCATGGACAAGGAGAGAGGATACAGGCTGCTGTGAAAGTGCTCCAAGGGGCTCTGGGTGGCCAAGTGGCATCTGTGGACACCAGTGAGGTCAGACCATGCTCAAATATGCCGCCAGTCCCAATGCAGTTATTCTGGGGGCTCAGAACCTGCTCCAGCTTGCTGAGCGAGGTGAGGGTTGGTTGCACCCTCTTTCTCCAGTCTCCATGCTGACAGTGGGACAGGGATGCTCAGCCCCTGCTGCTCACCAGCTGCTGGCTGGGCAGGAATTGTTTCTAACAGGCTGAACCTGCTCCCATTGCTGCCCTTTTCCCCTCTTCACTGCACAGCTCAGCGGGGTCCCCCAGGAATGTCACTATGATGGTGACACTGGGGACCTATGGATGAGCCAGGCATCCAGGGGTGACTGAACAATCTCTGCTTAGCTGTGACTTAATGCAGCAAAACCTCACTGCCCAGTAGTGCCTCCAGTAGGCTGGATTTTACCATACAAATGGCCGGCACTTGCTGGGAGCAGTGGCAGCTGCCAGCCCAGCATGCTGCAGCTGCTGTGCGAGTGGGTAGCACCTGCGCAAGGGGAGAGAAGCTGGGATTACGTGTCATCTTCCCGCTACGCATCAGCAATCCTTGAGAAATAGCTGGCTTTGAACTCCTGGATTTTGGATGGGAGCTGAATCATCTGCTTAGATGCATCCTTTTGAGAAGGAAATGGCTTCGTCATCCGTGTCCAGCCTCTGATCTCCTGGCTGGGCCACCGTTTCTTCAGAAGACATTATAGACTGCACAGACACACACATAGACACACACACAAACCAGCAGACAAGACACCCAGCCCAGGACACACAGCCTGGGGTGAGCCGGGGTGATGCTCCTTGATCTGTTGCAGCTTGCAATGCCATCGTCTATTATTTGTGTGGCTCTACATAGAGGTAAAAGCATCAATAATTGCTTTTCAGCAGAGATCTGGAACGTGCTGTGAAAGGTTATGTTCTCCCACCAGCCTGAGCCATTGGTGCTGGGAGATGTCCCCATGAATCAGCAGCCGCACTGTGTGCAGAGAGCTCATCCCTCCCCATGGGGCTGGTTACGGAGCCCAGGGAAATGACAGCACCCAGCCTGCACCTCCATGCACCCCGTGCAGCTGCAGGCCTGTTGTCTGGAGAAGGTGAGTCCCTCTGTAGCCAGGTAACTGAAGCTTCACCCTTAAACAGCAGAATCTGGGACAGCGCAGCTGATGTGGAGCTCCCCTGTTAGCCCCAGCTGGAGCCCGATCTTGAGCACTCTGTGCAGTGTGAGCAGCAGGAGCATCGCCCCACTGTGGCACTGGGCTGGGGCCGTGCCAGACCCTGCTTCCAGGGCTGGCATGGGGCTGCGGGATGCTGCTTTCATGGGAGCGATGCTCTGCACCAGGGCATGGCACTGCCAGCTGGGTCCAGGTGCTGCCTGACACCCTGTAGCACCCAAGGGAGTCCTGCACCCCCCGATGTCTTGACTCCATTTTCCCAAATAACTCCTCTTGCTGCCAAAATTGCCCATGTAAAATTGCTCATCTCCATCTTTGCGGGTTTGAGCTGCAAACGTGGGTTTCAGAGCCAAAGGAGGAGTGGCACCACTTTACCACGCACTGTGCTAATCCATCAATCCCAGCAGAAAGTTCTAATACAGGCAGGGATGTCCTTGTCATGGCTATTTCACTTTCTGGGACATCAACTACAAGGTCTAAAGCTAACAGTGAGTGGCAGTCATTTCCCAATGAACACATCTCCTATCTGCGGATTGAAAATACACACCCGAGCGTCCCCCCTGGTCTCAAATTCTTGTTTAAGAGCTCCTGGCATCTCCTTCCTTTCAGCACTCGCTTCACTTGGCAATGTAATGTTTTTCTTTCTTTTTTTAGCATATTCCTCTTGGGAGGCTCCAAGCTCTGGGCTGGGACCTGAGAACACTGTGTTTGGAGAGCCTGATTATGCACTGGGGAGATGAAGGATAACGTGGATCGGGAAGGGTCTGGCTGAAAGCTCACGAATTGGGTCCAAAACCCTTCATGGTTCTCCGCTCTGTGCAGTAAACATGTATTCTTGGAGACGGGTGCCAGAGGCACTGTTTGGCCTTACAGAAGGAGGGGGGTGAAGTGGGAAGCGCAGTGGGTCCAGCTGCCAGAGGGCTTCACCAGGCTCCCAGCAATACACGAGCGGAAGGGGAAGAAAATGCTGATACACAGCACCAGGCCCTTGTGTTGGCTTCCCAAATGCAGGCGGGCAAGCTCAACAGGGGTTGAGAAGATTTGCATTTCAATTTCCCTGTTTCACTGTGGCTGGAGTACTAATATACATTGAGGACTTGGATTCCTCCAGATCCCACTCTCTTCCTTGGCTCTGCCTGAGTGGTGCCTGGCCACAGGGCAGCGGAGGGGTCAGAGGGGTAAACCGAGGCTGGAGCCCTTAGGTGCTGCGACGGGGAGGTGCTGAGCAGCCCCTCGGCAGTGACTCCTGTGCTCGCTGGTCTGTGCTCCCCTGCACCCACCAGCCTGTCCCCTGCAGAGTAGAAACGCAGAGGCAGGGGGTCCTCCAGCCACAGGCATCGGGGCGAGATGGTGGGGTTGGTGCGGCTGTAAGGACGGAGCAGCAGCACTTGGTACTTCCCAGCTCTGCTGCCTACTGGGGTTCGAAAGCCCACGTGTAGGAGTTTGTTTTAAACACATTTGAAAGACTCGTAAGTCCCATCCTCTGTCCTTACCCTGGGACCCTTCACCAGTCCTTACTTTCACATTTCAGACACTGAGCTGCATAAAACCTGGTCTTTTCCGTGAGCTGACCCAGGCAAGCCCCAGAGGAAGGACTCTGTGGGGTGAGGATGGGGCAGCCTGGAGCCAGTCCTTTCCACTGCCCGTGGCATCCCTGGCCAGGAGGAACTGTGGTGCTGCTGGTCCAGCAGAAATCCCCAGACTTCTGACAACCCCAAAAGCAGGCTGCACCTCAGGAGGCTCTGCTTTGATGGCCTTCTGCCAGCTGCCTCCTGTGCTGAGATCAGGAGGGAGGAAGTAATGGAAAGGGAAAGCAGCAGAGAGAAAAAAAATGAAACCTGAAGGGAATAGGTGAATCAAGGTAACAGCTGCATCACCCTTAATGAATATTATGCATCCCTTCATAACCTCAGCTACAGTGACATGATTTAAAGGCCTCGGTTAGAAAAGTGAGCAGGAAATGAAGCAATGCTCTAAGATATGATATCTTTGAGCTGGAGGATGAGGGTGACCAAAGGATAGGCCACGATTTGCCAGTATTTTCTTCCCAGGCCCAAATGATAGTGCTGTTTTGCTAAGGCCAGAGCCTTGTGCTCTGAAGGCGTCTGACTGGCTCCAAGTACCCCATACCTGGCATCCATGGTCCAGATAACAGCCAGATGGAGATGGAGAGAGATGTTGAGCAGGTTCAAACCATCCCAAACATGCCATGAAATGTGCCAGGTTAAGTAAGGCCAGTGGTCTAAATGTTTGTGTCATTTTGCCCCTTGTGTATCCAGGAGCTGATGGAGAATGGTTAGGGATCAACATGGACAAATCCATCTCCTGCTACATGGAGAGGAGTTTGCACCATGGGACTAGGGCTCTTCCAAGCCCTTGCATGCTGCATGGCTCCAGGGGCACAGGGGCTGTGGGATGGTTTAACCCACAGCACACTGGTGATGGCATGTAGGAAACAGGTCCTGGAACAGGCACAGGAGGATGAATGCCACTTAATGATGGCGCTTTTTTTTCTGGGGATACTCAAATAGCTCAGTTCCTAGGGATCAGATTCATATGTCTGCTGCTCTCCTCAGGACTCCTTGTGTAAACCATCACGAGCTGGCCTGCCAGGCACTCTGACACGCCAAGATGTGAGATTCCCCATGCCGCTCCTCTGGGCAGCTAGGAATCCATCACGTTTACATTCCACCAGCGTCCTTCGGGTCCCCACACCCAGGCGCCAAACCCAGGAGATTTCTGCAAATATTAACATTTCTGGCTGCTGCTTATTTGCCTGTTTATTCTGAGCTACGCATGAAACTCCTCTGATATTCCACACACAGCACAGGGTTTGGCCAAAGCAGCTTTGTCCTCTCAGCCTTCCCCACAATGGGTCATGCTTCAGGTCCCCAGCCAGCCCGTTAAACGCTCTTATGTACTTGGATACCTCGTTCATGGTGAGGCTGCTGAGCATTCATAGATGTGTTGAACTGCCTGTGCAGGGCCTGAAGCATGTGGATTTTTATTAATTTTTTTTAGGTATCTGATCTCAGCTCTGTACAGCAGGGATGTGGGAAAGGTCTTTGTGAGCTCAGCCTACAAAAACAGGCTGGACAGGCTTGGCTGCTCAAGGTCTTTGAATCTTTTGTCAGTTAGCATCCATATTCCACAGTCAGAACACAGTAGCCATGAAATCCAGCCCTGTGGTCACATCACATCCCCAGATTGCTTTCGCCTGGCTGGTCTGAGACTGTTTGCTATATTCATTACTTGCATTAAAAACCACCACAGTTCTCTCTGCAGCATCCCCTGATGCCACATATGAAAGCCTTCAGCCCATTCAGTGGAGATGGAGAGAATTCATTTACCACCATGCAGCCTTCAAAAGCCAAGGGATGTTTCTGAAGACCCCGCAAGGACAATATCTCTCAGTGCAATGTTTCACACAAAGCACATGCTACTGGGCATAAATGTTCCCTCTTGCTATTTACTTGGGACTTTGCTATCTGAGAAAAATGCAAACATGCTCCAAAATCTCACTCATTTTGGAAAAAACTTAGACTCATCACTGCCTGCAGCCCAGCAGCTTCAGCCTGAAGGCACCCTCCTGTGATCCCCAGCAGGGTTTAAAAGCAGCTCTTTGCACTTGGTTTTACCTTTCGCCCTTCCATTTTGCTGCCACATAGTGAAAGCTGGAGCCTGAGCATTAACAAAGTGGTTGCCAGAAACAGAAAGAAATTCAGTTGTCATTGAGTGAGATAACCATCTCCTTTAAGGAAAAAAAATAAAGTGCCTATATCTTTGTTAAAAAATCTCAAAGATCCTCAAAAAGATTTTCCTTCTGGACCTGTCACCATAACAACGAATGTTTCCAAAGGATAAGGTGGGGATGGAGTGGGGAGAGATGTGCCTTCAGTAAGCACATGGTGCCATGCCCAGCTACGCAGCCGAAGGCCACAGGCAATGCCGAGAAGAAGGGGCAGGCCAGCCAGGGAGCAGGAGTGCATGGACACGAGGGAGGCTGCTGGTGATGGGGAGGAATATGGGAGGAGGTGTCCTTTGTCCCCAAGGAGGGGAAAGGACAGGTGCTCAAACCAATGTGGTCCCAGGAATATTGCACAGGTCTCTTAACCCATTCCCAGTGTCCGTACTGGTGAGGCGGTGGCAGTGCTTGGTGGGGTAGCTTGCTGCCACCCACACCCTGTGCCGGAGCTGCCTCGAACAGCCCCAGGGCCAGGGCCACCATGAAGGCAGCTGGGCTGACACCGAGGCCAGAGGCAGGTGGTGGCCTTCAGGAGGCTGCATCTTCTGCCTCCAGTTTTGACAGGATGGTAAACACTGAGAGTGATGGTCTTACCACGAGGATGAACTGATCTTTTTCAGAGCCCTACTCTTTGCTTCTCTTTCAAAGTTCACAGGCTGATTTATCTGTAATAGGAGCTAGGCAGGCTCCTTCTCCTTTCTTCATCCAGGGGAACATGCCAGGACACTGCCTTGCCCAGGACAGCTGTTAAAACAAGGGATAACCCATGCTGGAGACGAAATGTCAGGGCCTCTGCTACCTCTCTCCTTTTGCTGGCTACTAGGGCTGGCTGCGCTCCTTTACTTCGCTCTGCAAAATGACGATGCACGCTGCTCTGGTCCTCGAACAAGAGTGCCATGACAGGCTGTGCATCTTCTGCCCAGAGTGTATGTCACCCTGAAGGAATGTGTTTTCCATGTGGGAAGCTGAGCACTCACAGAGGTGATGCAGTGCAAAGCCCTGTTTCCCCTGGTACCTTAAATACCTTTAATGCCTGGGGGGAAGTAAGTCTTTTGTCCCTCCAGCATGAAATAGCTTTCAAAGTGGATTTGCAGGCTCCAGACTCACCTCCCTCATGTGTCTGGGCTGAGCTCTTCAGTGGAGGCAGAGAGGAAACACTGCTCATTGAATAATAAATTGCAGGCACGCGCTCCCCTGAGCAGTTGTTTGGAAGATGTCCCACACGCCTCGTGCCAAATTTGCTGGCCAGGGAAGCTCAGTGGTATTAGCATGTTCCAGTTAATTAGGGTTGTGAGTCGTCCTTTTCATCGCCTGGAAGAGCTGAAAGAAGGACAAACCGAGAGCACTGCCTTTATAAGGCTTTGCACTTTCCAGCACGGTCTCCATTCGGCTTGTGCGTGCTCTGCTCGTACCCTGGGGATGCTGCTCTTTCTCCTGGGGGACTCGGTGTCATACCTATCTCTCAGTGTCAGTCAGTGGCTTCTGAGTCATTTCTGGGCAACACAGAGCCAAATGGATTACCAGCCGAATCCCTGGGTTTGTAGCAGGAGTGGATCTGACCCTCCCGCCCTGGTGTGAAGCGCTGCCACCAGTGCTGGTGTGCACCGACGCCGCTGCCAGCCCAGCACCACAGAGCTGAGCATGGTGCGGATAAGCTGCTCCTTGCTGACAGCTAATGTGGGTCCCCACAGGACTAGAAAAGATGGTAGTGAAGCAGCAAATGCAATCCTGCTGCCTCTACAGTGGTGCTGAGCACCGGATCTCAGCTCCTGCAAACCTGATGTCTTTTGGCAGCACCAAGCCCACAGAAAACTCGCCATGCCCTGAATTTTTCCCAGATGCTTGCATCGCCTTTGGTCTTGACACTTAGGTAGAGTTTAGGCTGGGGCTGCCATCAGCCCATCCAGCTCTGCTCGCTCCCGTTGCCACAACCCGGCATATGGCACCGTTTGTCATCTCAGGAGTGACAGAGTAGCCACAAACTTGTAACTTCATGGTGGGACTATGAACCATGAGTATTCAGCCTGGCAGAGCAAGACCCTGGCTGCAGAACACACTGCCTAAACGAGACGAGAGACTTAGAAATCCCACGGGGCAAAAGTGTCATCCCTCAGCTGTCCCAGCAAGGCTGCCAGTACCGCACATCCAAGCACCCAGTCCCCTCTAGTGCACGTAGCCCACTGCTCCACGAGTGTGTTTGCTGGGGTGAAGCACTTTTATCACCTTTTTTACGTACAGGTAATTGAGACACGTCAAACCATTTGCCCAAAGACAGACAGGGGGTCTGTGACAGACCGGGAAATACGCTCCTACCCAAAAACTCAGCCAGTTTTCTAGTTTACCCAGACAACTGCTGGTGTACAATACATTGTATCCTTGCAATCCCGGCTCTGAAGAGCTTATCTGACTGCAATTATCCTCTTCTGCAGAAGCTGTTTTCTAGCTGGCTCGGTACACAAACAACAAGCAACAACCCACTAATAAATTAGAAAAGCTTTGAGTGCAGTGACTTGCAGAAACGGCAGCTAAATGCAGGAGCTGTTTCTGGGCTCAGAGGCACCGGTCTCTGCCCACAGGAACACTGCGGAACTGCCCAGAGTCCTTCTACCCTGATGTGAGGATAATCAAGGGGATTTTGCATGTTGGAGGGAGATCCAGAGGTGGGGAGGGAGTGGAAGGGGTAAACTCTCCTTGGCATTAATCGGCTTAATCAAATGAGCCCTGTGGGTTTGCCCCAAGTGGAGCTCTGTCCCTTTCTGCTCCCAGCTCTGCCGGGAGCCGAAGCACAGTGATGTGTGTCCTCTTCAGCAGGACACAAACCCCATTAATCTCTTTCCGTATGATCTCCTCTTTCCTGGCTAACTGACCCTCCTCCTGAAGACTCGCTCAGCATCCCAATCTTCCGTCTGCCCTGAAGCAGAGCAGAGCTGTGGCAGTCCCAGGCCAACCCACACAGATCATCTCTCCTCATGCTTCTCCGGTGCCTCTCATTGTGGTCTCAGATCACTCACGTATTTTAGCAAAGCCTTGTTGCCGATGCTGTCTCTGCTCCTCCACTAATTCCAGAAATACTCATATGGGGACAAAAAGCAGTTACGAAATGAGAACCTGCTTTTAAATTCAGAGAGGGTGCAGGCAGCTTTCTATCCTCCCTCCCACCCCTGAGCAGTTTTGCGTTAATTTCGTTCGCGAATGCATCACAGACTCCCAAATCCACTGCACCCATGAACTCCGGGGCTCAAATGGAAAAGGGGCTTTTGTGTTACCACAACAAGCTGATGCTTCTGAGGTTGCTCAGGAAAACACAGGCTTGACACCACAGGAAGCAGCAGTGGAAATGTTTTGGTTATATGCAGGTGGAATTAAACAGATGTTTGAAAAATGAAAAGCTGCTTTTTTAAGTATGTCAGTGTTGCTGCTCCAGATGAAGCAGGATGAACTGGAGCATCTGGAAGCCTTGGTAACAGATTTCTTAGAGATTTCTCCCAGGGAGCGATCAGATAATATGCCTTTTATGAGAGAAGTTGAGCTACAGAACATGGCTTACATCTGCAAAGTGTTCAGACCGAGGACCTGCCTGCTCTCTGAGGCAGAGCAGATTGTGGGCCGATGAAAAGCCAGCCTTCTCCTCTGCCCCATTTCTCAGCTTTTTGACATCATTTTTGCTTCCTGGAGCATAAAATTCGTTGCTGTATTCTCAGAAGAGCAGGTGAGCAGACTTGCTTTTGCCTAATCAAAGCCCAACCACTGGGAAAGGCTTTTGGGCTGCAAAGATCGTTTGAACAATCCCATCATGTTTGAAAGGACATGGGGCTCCGGGGACACCTGTGCAGGCATTTGTGTGACCCAGCCTGTGTGTGCGGATACCCCAGGGTTTGAGGTTACAGCGGTGCATGCGGGGGGTTCTGGCACCTCTGCTCAGGGCTGTGCAGCCTTCCACGCCCCAGAATAATGCATGGGGCCATCTTTGTATTTCCCTATCCTCGTACTTCAGGGTGGAGTTGCAGGTTGAGGCTAGGGAGACCTTCAGCTGCTTTGGGATCTGTTAGTTGCCTGGGGAGGACTTTTTGCACCTCGGTGCTCAGGCTGCCACAGCCTGCGCCACAACTCTTCCTCTCAACCCACCAAGAGGGTGAGGGGCTCTGGCACAGCAGACCCTGGGTGTCCCTTAGCTGCCAAGAGGCCGAGGGCCGGGCAGCACCAGAGCTGTGCTGCGTGCACTTGCTGCCGGTAGTAATTACGTTGTAGCTGGGTGAGATTAGGCAGGCTGGCAGGCAGCCGTGTCTGCGGTGCCGTGAGAAGAGCCTGGCTGCCGGGGAGAGGGCTGGAGAGTGCAGAGGGAGCGGGAACCAAACCCTGGCTCAGTGGCTGCCAGTTGGAGTGACACCCCAGGCATGTGGAGAGTTTGACCTTCCTCACTGTACTGCTCCATGTCGCGGGAGGATCGCTTACTGGGGAATAATTCATAACTGCGTGTATCACCATGGGTCATGGGCAGATCTCCCTTCCCGGGCTCTGCCTGTTCTGCCAAGCACAGGGGCTCTTTGGCTGGCTAGGTTATCTGGTTGAAGAGATGAGCTGCTGTTTGGGAGCATCACAGGTTTTGGTGCTATCTTCTCCGCTGGACCGCTGAGACCGTGGGAGAGGATGGTCTTGGGGACTTGCACTGACTAATCTGTGATTTAAGAGTTTGCATTTGCCATCATCCAGAAAACACCACGTGCCAAAAATGACTGGAATTCACCCCATGGTACTGGTGAAGGTTCACATCTTCAGGCTGCAGCAAGCTTCTCTCCTGTCAATCACTGCCTTTTCCCCAGGCATCTAATTCCAGCCCTGGGAAGAGTGGGGAGCTGTAGCAAAGGACTCTGGGGAATGTGCAAGGAGAATGTTACACCAGAAGAGGAAGGAGGAAAAAAATATCTCTCTTGAGCAGAAATGAACCATCCACTGCTGAGGACCCTGGAGAGGAGGGGTGTCCGTCCACCAGGAACACAGGGAATAGTATGCACCGTTCAGTTCTCATTAGCTGCTCTTTGCTTCTCCCCGAGGACCACTGGGAGACAGTGATGGCCCCTTCCAAGCAGGTTTATCTTGTCCTGCTCCCCTCCACTCTCAGCTTTACAGAGCAGCTAAGTTAACGTCCTCAGGGAAAACAAAGTGGTATAAGACACAAACCTTACAAAAATCCAGTCAGCGCAGCTGGCGGATTTGCTTGGTTGTCAGCGCCTGTGTGCCAAGCCCTTTCCTTCTTGAAGGGGAGATGGGGAGAGGAAGGGAAGGATGGGGCTCCTGAGGACCCTTGCCTGAGTCTTGGGTTCAAATGCCAATTTCCGTGTGACCTCAGGAATGTTCTCATTCTCCTTTTTCTGCTGAGCCATTGGAGTATTTTCTTTTTCCTGGTGTATCATGACTTTTGTGGCACAGAAAATTGATTGAAAGCCCCCCCCCCCCCCCCCTTTCCATTCTTACAAAGAAAAGGAAACCAAAGTCCACTGTGGGGGTGAAGAGCAAGACTCCTCTGATAGAATTCTAGCTGTAGATATTGGAAGGTGAAGAGAGGCGTCCTCCTCCCTGACCTCTGGGAGCATCTCCTAGCCCAGGTGAGCTGCTAACTCACATGTTGACTGTGGTGGAAATCCTATGCAACACACCTGACTTCTTCTCTTTGAAGGCAAAACCTCTGGCCAGGTAGGGAGCTGTGCTTCTCCTGCTTCCCTGTGCTGCCCTCAGGGTGCTTCCCTGGGCTCCAGTGAGCTTGGATTTTGCAGATTTGGTCATGAGAATGCTGCTTTTGTGCCTCGCCCTCTCTCTTGCTCCAGGTGTGTGGGCAGTGCTGAGCACCCTAAAATAGAAACTCACTTGGGTTCCTAGCTCCACAATGAGATTGTATGTAAAACAGACCTAGCCATTGCCAAATGGCTGAAACTTCTATTACTTTTATTTGCATCCCAAGAGGACCTGAAGGCAGGTCCTGCAGCAGCAGACTGCTCTGAGCAGGGTACTGTACAAACACAGAGGCAGAGGAGGATGGGGGAGGTCTGTGAAGGCTCTGCTGAGTTGCAGGACCTGCAGACCTCTTGCTGCAAGGGAGATCCACCTCTGGACAAGACTGTGCCTGTCCCAATGAGTTTAAAGCCTGAGCAGATGGGACAGCTGTGGAGTGAGGGTGGATGGACACTTGCCCAGGTCAGTGGCACGGACGAGGAGCCTGCAGACCTCCAGCTCCCACCACTTTTCCCTGGAGAGGGAACTAGATGTGGTGGAAAAGCTTCTCTCTCCTCGATGCAAGAAGCCCCTCAGTGGCTGAACACTGTATAAACAGCAGCAGCAGGCTCCCTCCCCCTTTCCATTTCTGTTTGTTAAACACACGCTCCCTGCCTTTCTCTCATTCAGGAGCTAACACAGCATCCAGCTTTGTGAGACTGGGGCTGTCAGTCACCCTGCAAGAGGGTGCTCTCCAGATGCTCACGGTGGGGTACTGAAGCTACCCCCGGTGATGAAGCACCCTCCGGCAGCCCAGATCCTCGCCTGACTTCCTCACTGTTCCGAGGACAGTTGCAGAAAAGTGCTTTTCACCCCTTTGCCACAGGTTGATTCCCAGTGAGTGGAGAGGACCAAGCGCTCCGTCCTGGCCAGCAATGAGACGATAACTCAAGGTGAGCAGCTCGGTTCCTGAAGGAGGAGGATACTCTGGCCTTTGCAGGTGCGTTGGGGAGGGCTCATCTGAGTGGCAGGGCTGAGACGGGACCAGGTCTTGGCCATGCCACATAGTTAAGGCAAAAAAGGTCCAAGCATCTTTGGGAAATGGCATTTGGGGATGAACAGCCCTGAGAGCTGGAATAGAAAGTGAACAAGAAATACCAGTAGGAGAGTTTTGAAAGGTCCCTGAGCAGAAGCAGGGAGTCTGGGAAGCAGGATGCTGAGCAAGAGCAGTCAGGAGAGCAGATTGCTCCAGGGGGCTGCAGAAACCCAGCACGTACCGCTACAGAGCAGTGTGTTGCAAGTGTGGGGCTGAGGTGCGTGGCTGCCTGAGAAATCCTGATCTCTCCCACAATCTGCCTCCTCATGGCTTGGTACAAGCCTCCCGTCAGCTCCTCCGTGCTGGGACTGCACACGTTGCTGGCACTCAGCTCGCTGCCAGAGATCAGTGCCCTCAAAGAGAGAGATGCAAAGGGAGATAGGGGACTGCAGGAGGAGGAAAATTCGTGCTTGCTTGCTTTCTGCACTTACTGCATGTTAACTGTTGAACAGAGAGAGCCTCTGCTAGTCCTGTTGTAGCTCGTGTTTCACCTACAGAGTTTCTGGTCTGTCCCAAAGCAGGATACTGAGTTTTCTCCCTGATTGTTCTGTTAGGGAGTTGTTATTTCCGTCTCCTCCTTTGCCTCATCTACCCTGGACTCCATAAATTTCAGGGGGTCAGAGACTCCCCAGGTTAACCAGGATCCTTCCACCAAGCTGCCTCTTCCCTCCTGCAGCCCCAGCAGCTGGTGTGTCTCCATCGCAGCATCACCCACTGAGCCCTTCTCCTAGCCAGCCTTGCTCTACTCCCATGGAGCATCCCACAGGGTGGAGGGCTCTGCACTGTCCCACCCTGCTTTCTGTAGGAGAAATTTCCAGGAGAAAGTGTTTATCCTTGCCAAATGGATCTCTTCTCATCACCTTCTTTTTCATCCTGTCTTGAGCTGAGTGACTAAGACATCCTCCTTGCCTCATTGCCTTCAGAGTCTTCCATGGCTCCAGCCTAGGCAGGGACATGCAAATATTTAGAGTGGGGAACCACAAGAAATCCCTGGTGTATCTCCACCTCCTTGCACTTTGTCTCCCAGTGCCAGTTCCATGCTGGGATTCCCCAGGAGCAGCTCTGGGGCCTTGGAGCTTTGCAAGTGCAGGGGTGGCAATGCATGCCTGATGCCATTAGTTTTTGCACCAATGGGCCTGATCTGGATAGATCATTTACAAAGCTGCAGCAGATGATAGGCAGGTTAGAGGGTCTTCCCTTCTCTCATAGTGTCAAAGTAGGGTGATCACTCCTTCACTGAAGATGGAAGAACCTGGGACAATTTCTGCCTGTTCTTTGGCTTCAGGAAATCATCCCAGGGGTGCTGTTTGTCCTGAAACCATCCCGTCGCACAAAGAAGGCAACCCCCCCTCCCCTTCGTCACTCACATGTTGCATTTCCATGCAGCTCCTGAAATCTACATTCAGGTTTTATCCCGACAGATACAGAGTCCTCTCTGGTGGTGAACACAGGAGGCTGGAGTTAGCAAACTTGGGCTCTGTTTCCAGCCCTGCAGTGGATGTGCTGTGTGGCCTCTGGCAAGCTGGTTAACCTCCATATTATTTTAATTGTTTATTATTATTATTAACATATAATAAGCATATATAACATATAAGAAAGATACAGTTTATTGTGTACTCCTCCTTTAGCGCTGTGCTGTGGGGTATAGGGCTGAATGCTGCTGCCTCACAAATGCTGTAGGGGAACATGAAGGTGGTAGAAGGTGGCTTGCCTCAGGGTAACAGCTGGGTTCTGGTGATGAGGGATGGTCTCAGACCTCCTTGCTATGGACACCCGCGTGCTGCCAGGTATGGGGCTGGGGATGAGATGAGTCAGTGCTCCAGACTGGGCTGCTGGAGATGAAGGGCTTTCATGGAGTTGAGCTGCTTTGAAGGAAGGACACAGCATGAAACAAATCAGTGAGACAAGCCGTGAAAGTATCCATCAGCCTCAGCCCTCAGACCCCAGCGCTGCTGTAGAAAGATTTGGCTGTCATTAGCCAGAGAGCCTAGCTGGCCCAAGCCCCTCCACTGCCTCCTTTCAAATCAGTGATAACTGGGATGGAATTGTAATTCCTGGCTACGCTCAGAGCAGTCTTTGTCCTTACCTCCCTCTTCTGTGCACCCCTTGGCCCTATGCTGAGTGCTTGCTGGCTGCAGCAACCCCGGTCTCACTTCTTGGGACAAAAAGAGGAAATTAATTAACAAGCTCTGTTTTCTCCAGCACTCTGTCCACAGCTCCAGTCCTGCTTTCTGAACCCTGCCAGGCTTTGAAGATGGCTCTTCCAGGTCTGGATGTGCCCTGGGGCTGTGGC
This sequence comes from Falco punctatus, assembly GCF_963210335.1. Taxonomy (NCBI): domain Eukaryota; kingdom Metazoa; phylum Chordata; class Aves; order Falconiformes; family Falconidae; genus Falco; species Falco punctatus. The sequence goes on along the minus strand of NC_137588.1, from coordinate 58,984,334 downwards.
AGGGACACAGGAGGGAGCCAGGGTGTCCCCAGGAAGCAGAAGTGCATGTGAATCCCGGGGCACCCAGTTTAGGCACTCTGTAGGAATGGATTTTGGAGCTATCACAGTGGTCGGTGGTCGCTGTCCCTCTCGGTCATTGACAGCAGTGTGCTTAGCAAAGGGCTGAGGTTTTGCACCTCCTCTGTGCTTTCTGCCTTCCCAAAGGCTGAAGCCTACTGGTGCAGGGAACAGCTCTCTGCCTCGTTGGGGGCCACAGAATCATAGACTCATCCCCCTGGGTCCCAGCCCTGCCTCAGGCTGAACCTCAGTTGGCAGAGAGGATCCAGGCAGTGCTCTGTTTCTGCATCCCTTCATAGCAGCTCAGCACAGAGGAAAGGGCTTAGGGTAGTATTTCTGCCTCCTCCTGGTCTGCCCTGCTGTTTTCTCCCATAAGCAGCTGGCTCTCAGCTCCAAGGATTTTTCCATCTAGCCTGGCAGGCCCACTGGGCACAGGAGCATGTGCTCGGCAGCAGCCTACACATATGCCAGCACTTCCATTACTTGCTGGAATGGACCTTGGTCTACTTCTAGCAGCATCCCTGTGACCTCCAGGCAGCCCCTAGAGTGGGAACATTTATTATGACCATTTTGTCTCTTAATTAAAATGCCTTAATTGATTTTTAATAGTTCCCCTTTGGAAAAAAACATAGCAAAGCAAAGCAAATAATAACTCCATTAAGGCCATTCTGTTAGGAAGTGAAACAGCTCCAATAACCATGATGTTCCTGGCTCCTCTCAGATGGTGGATAGCTGCCAGTCTCTAGCGAAAGGAAATAGCCTGAGATGTGAACACGGGAATTAGCAGCCAGTTGGTGGGTGAGATGGGGAAAAAGGGAGGGGAGCGTCCATGGTGTCGTGCCAGGACTTGGGTACTGAAGATAAATGGGACAGGCAAGCCACAGAAAGGGGGATAACGAGTGATAGTGATAAAGACTATTTGGAAGGTATAAAACCCAGACGGAGAGCAAGCAGGGAAAGCACAGCCACTGAAAGCATGCCCCGCGCTCGCCCTGTTTCCTTCACTGATGTTGCTTCTTGGGCAGTAGGGTTTGCTTTGGGGCCAGCTGCAGCATGGGTGCCTGTGGGCTGCTGCTGCACGTGGGTTGGGTTCTGTTGAAGAGGCTGTGGCTGTGCCACCTTCCCGGGGCCCTGCCTGTTCCCCTGCTCTGTTTCCCGCTGCATGGAGTGGCTTTCAGCTTCTTTCTCCTGCCTTGGAAGCTGGGACCTCCCTTTGGTCTTTGGGGCTGCCTTTCCAGGGCTGGGGGCAGTGGTGGAGGTCTGAGATCACCCTTAAGCAAGCCCTCACCCCAGCAAATCCACCCCTTTTTCCCTCCCGCTGCTTAAAGCCACCTTCCTCCCCTCTTAGTCGTAGCTATATGGTCTCCATTATTATGGTATCTGAGCCGAACAACTTCATTTACAGGAATTGTTGGCATAAATCAACCAGCAGAGTTAGGCAAGTCAGGCAAGCCAACAGACATGGAGAGGCCAGGAGGAAGCAGCTGTGCCAGCAGGGGCGGTTTGCCACAGGCAGCTCCTTTCCTGGGTCTCTAGAGGGACCTGGGTTTGCAGCTGGTCAGGTGGATTCCTAGGAGCATCTCCCAAGGGGGACTCACAATCCTTCCTCTGAGGAGCCATGAAAGAACAAGCAGCCATTTATTATCCATTGCAATGTAATTGCTGCCATACTTACCATCTTGCCACCACTATTTTATGCTATTTGTTTAAGGAACTAGCTGAAACGCAGGTGTTCTGCCCAGAAAACATTCTCCTTTCTGAAGGACAGGCTGTCCTTAAATATTTGGCTTGCAGGACACGGGACTTGTGGGAAGCCTGCCAGCAGTGCTCCCATCACACCTGGTACAAACCCAGACCAATTCCTTCCTCAAGGATGCTGAGAAGGTACCCAGCAGTCTGCTGCTAATTCCAGCTTCATCTAAGTCCTTTGCCTCCCTCCTGCAGTGGCAGGGTGTTATTCCTTCTCTCTGCGGGTCAGAGAAAACACGATGCTCTGCAGACCCCCTGTTTGGGACAGCAGGATGACTTGCTTACTTTTGGTCAAGCGTGCAGTGGGAGTGAGAGCCCCCCCAACAGTGCTGGGGAGAGGGGATATGTGAGGGGCCATGTCCACCCCTCTCCACATACCCTGGCAGCAATTCCAAGACACGGAGGCTGAGAAGGAGCCAGTAACAGAGCTGGCTTTTCTCCTGCTGTGTTTGGACCCAACGAAAACCCTGCCGTGACAACACTCTGCTGTTACAATGGCACCAAATGGCAGTCCTGGGCTCCAGACCGAGTCAGTGCTGGCTCATCAATCAGGCTCCCTGCTCCCAAAGCCACAGTCATGCAGACATGGGAGCACCACGTGGCAGGAGGCTCCCTGACGCCGGGGCTTTGGCTCTCAGGCCTCTGTGCCTGGATGCTCAGCAACGACTCTGCGGGAGGCTTGTTCACAGCTTCAGCAGTTTGCTCCCTGCACATGTACGTCCCAGCAGGAGCTCCCTCCTCTGCAAAGCTGGCGGATGCCTGAGTGTCACTGACACTGAGAGGACAGACAGGTTCTTTCGGGGATCCTTGGCAGAATGGTGACAACACTAAATCGTGGTTACAATTAAAGCTTTAGTTCCTTAACAGGGTATTATGATTAGTATAGCACAGAATTTATGATTGGAACAGCACAGGATTTCTACAAGCAGAATCAATGCAGTACAATCTATGAGTAGCATGATACAGATCTATAATACAAATTAACTTATGAGTTCTAATCACCTGAATAACACAGAATTTATAATAAAACTTATAATTTATCATCACCTGGACCCTCTGCAGATCAAGTCAAATCCCAATACATGGTTTGCCGTATCAGTATAACAATCATAATCTAGACTCGAAAATCCTATGAAAGAACACAAGTCAGTCCTCCAAAGAAGCAGAGAGTGGGGGTGTCCCTGGCCATGGTGGGTCATGGGTGTCACTGTCCAGCAGTTCCCCACTGAGGACTTGTAACTGCTTGATGTTATGGACAGTGCTGTTACACTTCCCTGTCATGTGACAGGGTCACCGACAAGACCGAGCTGGCCGGGTGCCTGGGACCTTCAAGGCCAGCAAGAGAGGGAGTAACCATCCTGGTGCCCAGCAACATTGATGCTGGCAGGGAGGGGAAGAAGGAAACTGGTTTATCTAGTTGGTTCACAGGACCTTTAGGGCCAAATAATGAGGGAATGGGAATGAATCCATGACCCAAGCAGCAAGAGAGTGGCTGCTTGCCTCATGAAATGACATTTGTTATGCTAACCACATTACCAGGGTCGGGAGCAGGGGGTACTGCTCCACTGGGTTAAGTTGAGTGGTAGCATCACTAGCGGGAGCAGTGGTGGAGACTCATGCAGAGACAGGGTGACATACTTTCACCCAGAGAGGTGAGAAATAAGAAACGGGAAGAAAAAGTGGTGCATCATCTGGGAATAAATTTTTATAGGGAAGTGGAGAAGAACACCCTGAATTTAAGTGTCTTGTTGTTTTCCTCTTTTCCCAGTTCTTAAGGAATTAGGGCATTTTTGTAGGCAAGTAGATCTCATGAAAGATGACTGACATCATCACTGATTTCTTCTGTCAGCTCCAAGAGGTCCCAAATTTTTGGTTTGTTTGAAGCAACTTCCCTGTTTTCCAAAGCCTGGCCTGAAGAAGCAGGAAAGGCAGTGTGCAAAGGGGCTCCCTCACCAGGAGATCTTTTCTGAACCTACCAGTCTGGCTCTGACTGGTTGAGGCTTTTTATCCTGTTCAGTTCAAACAAACAGAATCTCAGAAACTTGTGTGAAAAGTTACATTTCCCCCTGACTTTTCCTTGGGGAATTGGCATTCAACTGATCATAGGCTCTAACAGGAGGTGTAAGAGAGCTGGAAGGCTATCCAGTGTGAGGAAGGATGGGGGGTAAGGGAGAAGGAAGGAGGATGTCCCTGCTGCTGCTCTTTAGCCCAAAATGCCATGTGGGACATGCCCTTTGAATCTCAGTTCTTGCAGGTGCTCTGCTGTCTCCCATGCTCTCACTTCTGCCTGTGTCTGTGTTCCAGACCTCCTTTTCCTACTGACGGAAAGTCTCAGGCCAGGCATGGGACCATTGGAGGGAGCCAACAGCACCCTCACCATGGAGAAGACAGTGTTAGAGGAGAAGCTGTCACAGGGCTGGCATGACAAAGACTTCGTCACTCCTAGCCAGGATCTCTCTGGATCCCGCAGTGTTATGATGGACAGCACCAAGATCCTGGGGGTCCAAGTTGTTCTGATTGCTGCGTACTCCCTCATCATTCTGCTGGGGTTCGTCGGCAACTCTTTGGTCATCTACATCATAGTGAAGTACAAGACCATGAGGACCGTCACCAACTTCTTCATAGCTAACCTGGCCCTGGCAGATCTGATGGTGGACACACTCTGTCTGCCTTTCACCCTAGTATACACACTGCTGGACGAGTGGAAGTTTGGAGCTGTTCTTTGTCATCTGGTCCCTTATGCTCAAGCTCTGAGTGTTCATGTGTCCACTCTCACCTTGACCGTGATTGCCCTGGATAGGTATCGGTGTATTGTTTTCCACCTGGACAGCAGGATTTCCAAGAGGCTCAGCTTCACAATCATAGCTATCATGTGGCTGGCAGCAGCTGTCCTAGCAGGTCCTCTGGCCATCTTCAGAGAGTACCGATATGAGGAAATTCCATCCATCAACCTCAAAATGGCTGTCTGCTCAGAAAAATGGCCTTCTGGTAATAACAGAGATGCCACTATCTACAGTCTGTCCATGCTCCTCCTGCAGTATGTTTTTCCTCTTGCAATTATTTGTTATGCCTATACCAGGATCTGGTTCAAGCTGAAAAACCATGTCAGTCCCACTTCTAGGAATGAAAACCAGTGCCGGAGGAGGAAGACAACCAAAATGCTAGTGATGGTAGTCGTGGTATTTGCAGTTTGTTGGCTCCCCTTCCACATATTCCAGCTTGCCATTGATCTTGATCTGGTTCTTATCTTCCATGAGTACAAACTCCTGTACACTGTCTTCCATGTCGGGGCCATGTGCTCTACCTTTGTCAACCCCCTGCTCTACGGATGGATGAACAAGAACTACCGGAACGGCTTCCTTATGTTCTTCCGTTGCCAGAACAAGCCAGAAAGCATCCACACTGAAGGCTCAGTTAGAGGGAGGTCATACATCTTCAGGGCCAACACCCTAAATGGGAGCAGCAAACAGACTCCTGGCAATGGACCACTGCCCACAGAGGTTTAGGGATGTGACATCCACCTCCAGGACTGAGGCTGACTGAGCCCTGAGACATTCTTGGGTAAATGCCTTTTTTTTTTTTGGCAAAACATTGTGTTGCTAAAACATTATATCTACCACAGCCACATAGAAGTACCCCCCTGTATCTCTCAAAACAATAAATCTGGTGTATTTCTGTCTGACCAAACAAATGAATTTTTCCTTTCTCTGCGTTCAAGTTATGCATGCAGAAGCATGAAAAATTACACACAGAGGAGACTTTCATTTGGCCAGAAAAATATGCCCCTTTTTGCTATTTCCATTTGCCAAAGTGGGTTGCTCAACCTTTTACTTCCTGACATATTACGCGTTACAAATGTGGAACCTTTATTGTGTGTGCTTGTTCATCTGTACATCTACCCAAAAGCCTTAATGATCCATCTTTAGCTAATGCCTCCAAGGGGAGGGAGACCTAAACTCCTCTGTGAAAAGGGGCTGGTTAGTGCCGTTGATCCACAGGCCTGGGGCGGGAGCAGGCTGGTGCAGGTTGAAGCTGGGCGGTTCATGATCTCTTGCACAGAATGAATCTGTATTTGCAAGCCATGGGAAGAGCTCTAGTCCTCAGAAAGCCCAGGAGGTGGCAGTGATACTATTTACCACAGTTTTCTTTGAGGACACCTCATTATCTAGAGAGCTTGTGAGCCAGTGCCCTGGATTTAGCAAGGAGGAGAGGAGGCAGAGAAGCAGATAGGAAAGGAAAGAGCTGGGGCAGTTATCAAGAGGACTGAAACAGAACCTAGGTGACTGGCAGAGGTGATCTCCTCCAGACCCTAAGATGTGGTTTCTGCCATGCAATAACTTGACGGGTGCCAACACGACCAGGGAGGAAAAACTGCCAGTGACACCATTCTCCAAGGCACTCAGAGGGTTGTAAAGCTTTACTCTTTCTGGGGTCGGAGGTAGTATGGGTCTGTACATGGGTGCTTCAGTTCAGAAGACAGAGGTAACTGATTGCATGGTTATCACAGATGTGGTGTCTTCTGGCAGAAGAAGACATGGAGACAAAGGAAGATGTATTCTTTCAAACCAAAGTATATGTTCTCCTCCCAAAGGCTGTGTCAGCTGGGGAGCGTATTTTTAGCTCTGCCATCAAAGGAGCCTTGATTGCTACTGTATCTCAGCAGCTTGTCATTGGTGTTGTCTCTGAAAGTCAATGTTCATCAGATTGCAAAGTAACTCCCAGATGCAGGAAAGAGACTCAACGCAGACCTCCTCATTAAAGATAAAAAGGAAAGAAAAACTTTAATTTGTAGGTCTTCACTGGAGCAAGGACAAGAGGTAAGAGGACTTGCAGTACTGAGTATACCAGCTTGGATCAGGCTGCTGGGCCATCACACCTGGAGTCCTCAAGAGATGAATTGTCAAAGGGCTTATTTGAAAATCCATCTCTCCTGCCTCCTCCCCAGCTTGACGTGCCTCTGGCCTTTGTTTTCCAGCTCAGTTTCCAACTGCCACATTAGATTTTAATCTCTCTGTTTGTTTCTGCTCTCTGATCCTTTGCTCCATTTTCCTATATAGGTACAAGAAAGTGGTGTCTGGTTCCTGAGACCATCACAGCCAGGCGGGAGCTGCAGACCACACTCCACACTTGGAGGCATGGGCATGCTCATGCCTAACAACCTTCTTAGCACCTGATCCTGCAGATCACAGCCCATCTTTCTTTTCAGGGAGCTTCAGGATTTATGAAAATCCTGTCAGGATGTCATAGATGTTCCAGTAAAAGGGCCATCTTCTTCCTGACAGGCCAAGACATGATGAGAGAACCAAGACACAGGCAAACCTTCCCTATGTGAAGTGCCATGCCATGGTGGTGGGAGTTTGCTTTTTCATCCTGATGCAAGAAGGAGGATATTCTCCTCCATAACACTGGTAAATTCTGTCCCTACCTAATGAGCTGGTCATTTCTACAGTCCATCCTCTTGAAGAACTCTCCCCATATTTCCATCAAACTCCAAGACACAAGGGAATATTTTTGTTTCAAAAGCAGCTTAAATGAGTGGAAAGAATTTAACTATTGCCAATAAACACTTCAGAAAGTGATTTAACACTCAATAATATATGTCAGAGTAAAATAACACATTTAGCAATGCAGGCTTGGAAGCCAATCACACTGCCAGCTGAGATGGATGAGGAGCTAAATTGCTCTTCTAGGGGCCTTGCCAAAGGTTTTGTCCTGTGACACCACACACAGTATCTGATTGTGGAGCAAGGCAGATAATGACTTTATGACTGACTGTTTAATTTTGAGCCCAGACTTTTAAACTAAATATGGATAGATAAACAAATAAATAGATCACATCTCTTTGCAAATAATCACTGGCAGTGGCATTTATAGGGCAGAGGGATTTTTAAGCTGGAGCAAACTGAGAAGGAGAAACTATTTACTTGAAATTTAACAGCAAAGTTCTGTTTGCTTTATTTAATAGACTTCCTTACTGATAAGACTTCTGCCTGTGAACTTGCTGCTTTTTCCTTGCCATTGGAAAAAGTTACAACTTCCCACAGCCACTACTGGCAGGAAAATCGGCTATCAGTTGTGTGTACTTGCCCCTGTGGAAAACCACAATGCCTCTATTGAGGGAAAGTGGCCCTAGCGTCCACTGTCAAACAGAACAGGAGAAGGCGGAGAGCAAGGAAGCAAAGCTTCTTACAGGAGATTGATTTGGGCAAATAAATAGTATGTTATAGAATGTCATGCCTGCACAAAGGCAGGAGTAAATTTGTTTCTATGAAACAGAAATCTCTTGGAGATGAAGATTCCCCAAATATTATGCTCCACTAAAGACAACCTTACTGCCATGAACAGTTCCATGAAACCACAGACCAGAAGAATTTTAAGTTTTTGTACTATTCAGAGCTCAGGACAGGGTATGACCCTGCTCTTTTGGTGTCAAGGGCAGGTCCTCTAGCCGTTACAGATATTCTTAGAATCAAAGGCATCTTCCCACTGCCTGCTCCTTGCCAAAGGTGCCTCAGTGAATGCCTGCTAAGCTGGGCTCCTCTCTGCAGAGCTGGCCCTGGTGTTACTGACATGGGATGGAATGACTCATGTCAGTGGCACAACAGCTGATAGGGATGAGGTATTTCCCTACAGAGTGAGAAGCCCAGTGACAAAAATGAAAATGACCAAGTGTTTCATCAAACCTTGTCTGGAAGACAGTGCTGTTCCCAGTGACCAAATGGATTTCCTCTAGGGCTCTTCCCAATTCTTGCTGACATCCTCCTCAAAGTGCTGCTTCACTGAGGTAACTCAAGGATATTTCACAGCTTTTAGGAGGGAGGTTCTGAATTCCCTGAGAAACACACTATTTCTCATGCTAGGACATGCTTTCTGGTCACTTAATACAAATCTTGTATTATAAAATGTACCACTGAACAGTTTTTAATTGCCAAGCGACCCCTAGCAGATGATTAACTTTGAGTAGACACTGCAGGTGGGGATGCCTCTAACTATCCCATGCAGCCATTACTCACATGCCAGACAAAGACAAGAACAGCTGAGACATGGCAACATCATCATTTAAAAACAGCAGCATCAGTAACTGTTGTTTCCTATTACAGGCTGCTCTAAGAGCTCTCGAGTCCCAGAGTCTCTTCTCAAAATTTCAGGCTTGACAAAGCACATAAAAATTTGCAGAGCAAAGGCAGTGCTTTGGACACAGGAGGCTCTCTGAGCACTAGAAACTTTGCCTCTAAAACACTTGGTTTGCTCTGAAAATCCCTTCTCATTTGATTTCCAAAGCATATATGTCTATAACAAGGTAATGCCTGTAAAGAAAGCAAAGGTTTGGGCTTTTTACTTTTCCTTGTCTTGAGGCTATATATACAGCCGGTATTTAGATCAATGCAGGGTGAGCTGGGTCTTTCAGTCAGGGCTCTGTTAGAATCAAAGATGTGGCACGCTCCTGCATGTGCTTCATCGTGCTCCTGTGAAGGCCAGGTCCATCCCCTCGTGGCTCTCTGCCCTGCAGTAACATGTGCCCTCTCCCATTACCCATGGCAGCGCAAGCAAACAAAGTTAGATGGCACATGTTTTATTCACTATGCCCACAAACATGTTGGCAGAAACATTGCTCTGAGCTTTTCACAAAGGGTCTGTAGGGAAATACATACTAGACTGGGAAAGAGACAGTTCCTCTAATATATGCTAATGTGAGAGGGGCTGGAGTGCTATTCTGCTGAAGGAGGTCACAGACAGCTCAGCCTTTCCTCTGATATCAGGTGTTAATCTTATCATTGTTACAGCTAGCATGATCTGCAACCAAATTAGCTTTTGTTTGGGCAGGAGCTGTGGAGCTGGTGCTTTCTTTGCGTGCCTTTGTCTTTTGGCTCTGTTACTGCATGATTTCACCAGGGTGTCTGAAAATGCTGGGTTTTAAATAAGGCCTCAGGATCAGCTGACCTGGTGAAATCAGGAATTACTGCAATAATCCAGAAAAAAGAAAGGTTTCTGGGTTCATATGGGTGAGCAGAATTTGGTCCCTTGCATCTGAAAAAAACAGAGCTTTGTCTTCTTTTCAGTTTTCCCTTATCTAGCTTGAGATTCTTCAAGTGCCAAAAATAATATTGCATATTACTGCCAGAACACTTATCTTCTCTTTGAGCTCATTTCAGAGAAGGGATTTGTTCAGGAGGGCCTGGGAGGGGAAGAAGGCTAGGTTTTTAAAGCTCATCGTTATCTCTAGGCTCAGTGTTTTGTAAGTTAAAAGACAAATCAGAAAAAGACAGTCACACACACACGCCGAGGGAGGTACCCATTTATCTTCAGACAACACAACCTCTATTTAATTTTCTATCCAGACATCCCAGCACCCTTTGCCAAAATGTTGTATGTATATGGGCTGAATGAGGTTGTGGGAGGAAAGAATTTTTCTGCTGCTAATGGCAATACCTTAGTGTCACTCATGATTTATAGCCAGCAAAGAATGCTTTTTCTGGTCTATGTTCTTCTCAGTGTAATGAGTACAGAAGGAATAGTGCAGATGCCTCATGGAGCTCACAGGAGGAGATCTTCATTAGTTCAGTCCTCTCCAGTGTGCTAGCAAAGACTGTGAGCATTAGAGGAGAAACCCTTTTGTTTATTACTAGCTTATTGAAGTGCGTGAGCATGGAGTACTCACCATGTCACTCTGCTAATGTGTTATGAACTTTCAGACACTGTTCATCTTGAGGATATGCAGGCAGCTCATCTGCAAGGTGCTTCTCCTTGCTGCTGCAAGGAAGGAAGAAGGAAAATAGGTCACAGAAGATTTCAAGGTATTCTGGAGAGGATGAGCCCCTGGATGAAACCTGGAGGTTAATACAGTTCTTTATGGAGGTAGATTGTTGGCTCTATAGGGACCAGGATGAGGGGGAGAATGAACTCTGCCATGGCACAGAGCCTCTATCAAATTAGAGACAAGTAAGAAGTAACAGCAGGTATAAAGTATTCCTTTCTTTTATCTGTTAAAACCAATCCTCTGATAGTTTCAGCAAATGCTCTCTGCTTCCAGTACCGTGGGGCTTGCTGAATGGCAGCTGAACCAGTGCTTGCCCAGTGCCACTTTGATTTTGTAAATCTTGATGCTGTCCTTCTTCAGCTTTCTCCAAGTTCATCACATCTTCTTCTAAGGCAGCTTCTTCATCCCTGATCATCTTATTTTCTCTTCTGTGGATCTCTAGTTCCACAAATATTGCAATATGCTGCATTTTGCTCCTAATTCCTGTGAAGGCGTGGGATCTATCAGCTTTGTTCCAACCTCGCTTGACATCAACCATATGAGTGTTTTTAAGTATGTGTGGGGGAAGGACATCTCTTAATAAAATGTCAGGCTGCCTCTCCCTGGCTGCAGCATCACTGTGTTCTTAATGAAATCTCATTACACTGGTCACTAAGTCAGTTCACTGAATCATGATACGCATCCCCAGTTTTGTTTTTGAAGATGGGAGCCACAAGGGCAGTCAGATCCCTACCTCACCTTGAACTCTGTATTCAATAGATTTATCAAGGGGCAAGACTGGAGTCCAGATGATCCTGATCCCAGACTCATGTCCTAAATCACAGCTTCATCTGTCCATTCTACAAAACAGAAAAACGAGGAATTGTGCATTTCAGGAAAAGAGTGATGAGTTTTTGTTACTTGGCAACTGTCACTCCCACATATTTTAGAAGAATCTGAGAACATCCTGCACCTCAGAGAAATCAACCAGCTTAGGTGAGGAGGAAGGGAACTGGCAGCAGATCCCCAAAACTTTCAGCTGGGAAGATCTCTTGGAGCTCGTGGAAGCAAAAAGTGCTTTATGTCTGCATGCTCCTTCAGCTTTTCTCCTCAACACGTCTGTCTGCATCAGTTTCTGGGCTCTTCATGGTGAAATAATCCGTTGTTCTGCCATTTCTGTCTCACAGAGGCATTTCACAGCCATCTGAATGTGCTCTAATCCACCTGCCAGCTGCAATCAGCACACAGCACGGTTGTGCTCCTGTCAGCCAAGATTTGAGCACCAGAAACAAAAACCTTCAAAAGAGGAATCAGCAAGAGATCTCCATGTGAAAACTGGGGAGGGGGCAGTCAAACCTGCGGGCTTGGTGAGTGTACACACAGTGATAGCAAACCCAGGCAATGAGGCCAGCATAAAATTTGACTTGCTTTCTGCTGTGGCTGTTGACTTCAGACAGGAATTCAGACATGATTATTAAAATAATAATTTATGGCTTCAGTTGCTGGAAGCTAATCTCCAAGGTTGAACTCAGCAGATGGCTGTGTAAGTGGACCCCAGCTAATGCATTTATGCAGTGGTTCAGCATTTTTGGTCCAGCATTGTTACCAACAACTTCGCTATATGAAATCCCATTTCTTATTCCTAGATAAAAGAATCTAGTGGCTTCAAAGTGCAGATTTCAACTCTCCGAGACAAGCCTGCAGTTCGCAATTAAGTAAAGCTAAGAGAGCAAAACTAGCATGGCAAGAACTGATTGAAATTGTCTGTTGCTTCAAGGAGTGCAATAACACAAGACTGCTACTGTGGCAAAGACATCTTACCAAAGCATGGGGTTCACTGGTCTTTGTAAGCTCTGCCTGGCACTGCAGTTCTTTGTTGTGTGAAATTCCAACTGGCTTCATGCATAATTAGTAGAATTGGGTTGCCAATACCAAAAAGGTTGTTTGGAATTCTGGTCTTTCTAATTATGTCATTAAAAGGACATGAGCTAATCTCACTGCAACCCAAGCAGCTACTACAGCCTAGCAAGAACTTCTCTCTCTGAAATGCAGCTATTGAAGTACTTCTCATAGATTTCCCAGACAGCAAGGACATGTTCTGGGGTATTTTAGTCATGTATATACTATAAGAATAGTATAAGAAAAGATCATAAGAAATAAATGGAAGGGAGTTGGAACTCCTCTGGCTAAATCACTGCTGATTGCAGGGTGTCTCACCTCTTCCAAGGCTCCTGTGATGGAGATTCCATCCACTCCCTGCACAGTCTGTTCTGAGCCCTTCCTAATGTCTAACCAATAAATCTCCTTTACTGCTGTTACTTCTTGTCTCCTGGCAGACACAGATAATAGTTTACTACCTTCTATACCTCACCTTTATATATTTAAAGGGTATTATCATGCATCTCTTCCACCCCCTCCAGACTAAACCAAGTCATTTTTTAATGTCCTTCCTCACAGGGCTCATTTGCTGTACCTCTGTTTGTTCTTGCTGCTCTCCTCTGGACTTTCCGTGTTCAATAGCCAGTAGTTTTGCAGGTAAACAAAAAGACTGAAGGAGGTGAAAAGGTTCTGCAGAAACATTAGGTTCTCTGAGCAATCACTCTGTATACTAGAATGCATAATCGGGAACTGCTCTTTTCTGAACACAGTGACTGCCTCTACGCTATGGCAGGAGACCAGGGTCTTTGTTTCGCTGTCAGCAGAGCTATTTCCATGTTCTGACTCATTGATGGCTGTTTCTACACAGGTAAAAGCTGCAGCACTTTGCAGCATTATTCAAGCCCTCACAGGTGAAAACAACTATGAGGCAAAAGTCTCCCTACAAGTTGCATCAGTCATGTGGAGTTTTGCGCCTCGTGCATGTGCAGCTCTGGGTATGTCCATAGCGTGACCATCCATGTGGCCCTGTTCTCTAGGATGCAGGGACACAAGCAACAAGAGGCCACAGTCATCACGTCCAAACTTGCCTCTCCTGAGGAATCTGGTGCCTCGCACACGTGCCTCTCTGAGTCAGCCTCAGGACTATTTCTTGTGCTGCTTGAAAGCTTTCTGCACTCCCTATCCCTGCTGTGAGTGCAGCAGTCACTTCCTCACCCCCTTTCATTTACTAACAAGACCAGGGAACCTTCAGGCTGTGGTTGGACCCCCACTCTGGGATCCAGTGGGACCAGTGGAGGTTGCAGTCCCCAGCCCCACCGAGGTGCCTGAGCAAACAGCTCTGCCAGAGGACCACCAACAGAGGGGCAGTGCTGACTTCTCACTGTCCCTGGCATGTGCTGTTCAGGGGACCTTTAATTGCTACTTCTTTCACTTTGCCTTGAAGAACAGCACTTATATTGTATTTTCTTGTATTACGGATAGAAAGTAAAACTCTTTTCAGCTGGTTCTCTCTTCCAGCTTTGTCAAATCCTAGATAAGCTGATCTTAAAATGCTGAATCTTGCTTTCCTCTTCTGTGGAACAGGACAAATGCAGCACCCAGAGGCTTGTAAAACATGTCATATGTGCCAGCTGAATAGCACTGCTGCAGTAAAAAGCATTATTATTGAACACATCTTACAATAATTATGTTTTCATCAGTTGTGTATTAAGGAGGCAGACCTTACTTGCAAAGTACTGTTAAATACTCTGAGAAAAACAAATTTTGAATTCTCAGGGGGGTAAATATTTATTCTAGACTCTCAAAAAAGTGATGATTTGTGAATCCAGGTGTGGGAAGGTTTTTAATGGTGGCAGTGCCTGGAATTTTTTATCAGCATCTACTGCTTTCAACGTGGAGTACGAGTATTGACTGAAGGATGACCCCAGGCTTTGCTCCACTGCTCATAAGCATTTCTGAATTGTTTGGACAAGAATGGTTCTAAAGAAATACCAACACATTTGTTTTCTGTTCCAATGAGACTAATTAAAAAAAAGCAGGTTTTAGCCAATTCTTACAGTTTTGTGCTTCCCTCCCTGATGACTGCTAAGATGTGCAGTTGGAAGAAGGAGCTTCCTCTGCTGAAACCACTTAGGAAATTGATAAGCTCTGGTCTGCAGCATCAGTGCAGCCTGAAGAGAAGGATGAGGCGCTCTGGCTGCAAAGCAAATTTACAACATTGGGTGCATACCTTAGCAATCCGCATGACAAAAAATTAAATTTAGGAGGACTGCAGGGGTGACCTTCTGAGGCAGAACATCTATCACAGCCAGATTAGGACACTAGAAAGCAACCTGCTCTCATGGTTCTTATGATCAGGCCATGTATTTGCTCATCTGTGGTCCATGTTGCACCAATTATTTGAAGAGAAATTTATTTCTCTTTTTTTTTTTTTTTTTTTTTTTTTAACAGAATACTACACCACCATCCCACCCCACCCCAAACTTGCAAACCTTTTATTCAAGGGTCTCAGGATTCCCCAGAGGCTGGAGTCAATCCTGGTAATTGTTTGAACTGCTCTTTGTGAAAGTGTGAGCTGCAACTCATAACAAATACATTTGCTAAGAGTTCAGTGAGCCACAGAACAAGGAAAACCAGGTTTCCTGACGGCCTTACGCTTGCTGCCTGTCTCTCTGGTGTCTAATAATGCACCAGCTCACACAAGTGGCACTCTCTACCTGCTGTGCTCTTGCTCAAAACTTTTCAAATAAAACATCGTGAGACCTTGACCCCTCTGTCAAATTTTGTTGAGATTCACCAAGTGGTTTAAAAGTTCAATAGGGTTCAGTTGGCTCTCCATGAATTTTGCAGCCATGGAGCATGAGGGTAATTGGCTTTCTAACGAACTGTATCTTGAAGTTACCCTTCACCACAGGACACCCTAAAAGATGTCAGTTGTTATGTGCATGTCAGCAGCCTCTTCTTCTCTTTTTCCTTAAAGGCTCTTGTGGCCCCCTCCTGGAATTTTTAACCTACTTCTCCACTATTAAAGACAAATCACAAATCTGAGCTCTGGTTGAGACTTCTCGTTAACAAGCACTAATGGGCATGGCACCAGCTGCACAGGAGTCCTGTCAAATGGAAGAGCTGGGGCAGAATTTCCTTGTTCCCTCCGGTGCACTCGTTACTGTTTTGTCTCTTCCAATTCTGTTTCAAGTCATGGGTTTCCCTTGGTTCCTTACAAGGCCATTCCACAGATGAATGGATCCTACTCGGAGAAGCTGCTTTCTGTTTCTCAGCATATACTTCCCCTTTGTTAACAATCTTCTCATCAGGTCTGGTCATGCTCCCATGTATTCTAGTATTTCTGGTACCCTGGACCATCTTAGGAGAAATAAGTGAATAATGTACTTCCTCACATGCACACATTTCACTGTGCCCACTCAAAAACCAGAATGCTGGTTATGTGGCAAAAGTTCTTCAGTTATGCATTCAAATGACAGGTGATTTATAAAAGCAAGTTAAAAATGAGGTTCCTAAACAGAATTTAATATATTCTTGTTGTTGCAGTGGTTGTAACTCAGTGCAGATTTGATGTTTTCAATCCAGAGTTCCAAGGATATGCATTCTTTTATCAGTCTGTTTTGAGTTAAAAATTCTTATCTGTGTTGTACTGTAGGCTCAACCTACTGTATTAATAAACTGCCTCTTGGATGTTTATAGCCCTTTGATAATAGCCAGGACTTCTTGAGTTTCATGGTTAGCACAATGCTATACAGAGCTCATACCTTATATTCCCATGTGGTTGGGCTAATAAATACGAGATAGATGCCTTTTGGCATTAACAAACAGGTGCAGCCCCTACAGTGCGACAATGATTTTGGCTGGGACTTTCCAGTAGTATATTATCAGAGGGGATTGTATAAACAAGCCAGCACTTGTTAGAAGGAAGCATGGGGATGTGACTTCATTCCTGGATATCATCCTACCTTAGAGTCCACAAACCCTCTGTAAGACACTGGAGGTCTGAAGGCTGGAGGCAGCTTGACTGTGTCTCTCCACGCAAACTACGCAGCTAAGAGTTTGTTCAGGGACTCTCCAGAGCGATGGATATGCCAAGTCACTCCAATGTATTATGTGAAAAGAGACCCTGGCACCGAGTTCTGCTTGCCAGAGGCCTGCAGACATTTAGAAATGCTCTGTCAATGCAAGCTGAGCCACAGCTCCGAGTTCTTTTAATTCTCGTCATCAACAGACAGCTGCTGAATGTGATAAGGCAAGGGCTTCAGCTCAGAATGGACTGGGGAACAGGAAGGGGAGAGGAGACAGTAGGCAGATACCAGGTAGGAGGTGCAGATGTTAAAGCTTTGATGTTCCCCTCTTCAGTGGAAAGGGTAGAGATGAGATTAGCAGTGTTGCATACAGTAATGGTATTACCCTGTTCAAAACACCAGGAGATGCAGTTGTTCTGAATGTCACTGTAAAAATGTGAACTGTCAGGGTACTTGATTCTCCACTCAGTTGCTCTGTTTAAAATGAGATTAACATCCCGGAGACCCAGGATTGCACTTTTTGTATTTGACAGTTGCAGCTGCTTTTTGTATTCAGAAAAACTGCCTCCTTGCTGGGGTGGCACTCCAGTACTTGTCGCAGAGCACTAGGTGGTGTCTGCCATCGGCTACCACTGAAGGGGAAGCCGGCGGATTTCTTTCCTAGCCATGCTGCTGAAGGCCTGGCAGTGGTGCACACTGTCAGCATCCCGGACATACCTCAAACACGTTGAGAGCAAACCAGAGCCTCCTTGTTTTCATATGCACTGCAGAGCAGGCGAATGAGCAAGACTCTGGGGGGATTCACACATACTCTATGCAGCGCAGACTAGCTGTACCAGTATCTGTACTCTTTCCAATATAGCATTAAGTGATTCACATCTCTCCTGTTGTTCATTCTCCCATTGTATCTCCAGGGGAAGATAAGTGCAAGGATTGTCCCATTCTGGTGGCTATCTCTAAAAAAATTATGTACTTAATTATATTGCAGGAGGCAAGATTTAAAAAAACCAGCCTTGCTGCTTTTGGACCAGAAATTAGTGGAGTTTATTGCAGCTCCCAAGTCTTGAGGGAGCTCATTTTGCAGTCCCAGCTCAGCCCCGAGAAGGCTCTGCTCTCACCCACCCAGTCAGGCTTTACCCTTTATTGCAGGCAACCAGCTGTGCGGTGCCAGGAGAGAAGCTGTTGGCTCTTGCTTTCACTCCTGGCGCTGTGCTGCCTTTTACTGTACGTCCACACTGCAGTGAAAAGTGTGGCCATAACTTCTGTCAACCTTTCTGAGTAAGCTTTAATCTAGCAGGGGTGGGGACCAGCACCACTGTGACACAGTGAAGCTCAGTCTTCCTGAGGAATCTTGCCCAGCTCCTTCAGAGCAGCTTGCTGCTGCAGCTACCAAATCCCTACCAATGCTGGCTGAGGTACAGCCATGCATGTAGCATGTGGGTCTTTTGTCTGCATTGTAGAGACACTTTAGATAGTCTCGGCCAGTGAATGTGGGCCAAGACCTTGACTTGAAGATTCCCTTTCTTTCTGGCTTTGCATTTCTGAGAAGGAATTAAGTTACGGTATGGGGCCACTCTGGGGTCCTGCTGTTTTGGTGACAGCTGTGGCTATGAGCAGCTGTGCTGAAAGGTGTAGTTTCACAGGGACAGGAATAGATGTTTATCTGGATCCAGTTGACTGATCTCAGGTTGAGAATATTTTAGGGCATCCCAAAAGACATGCTTGATTGTTCTGAACTCTCAGGGATGCAGGTGTACAGAAAGCTGTAGGATACAGATGGATAAAGCCTTTACAAATGTGGCTTAACCCCAGGTGGCAACTAAGTACCATGCAGTGGTTTGCTCACTTGCCCCCCTGCCACCTCCTGCAGTGAGATGGGGAGAAGAATCAGGAAAAAGTTAAAACTTGTGGGTTGAGATGAAAGCATTTTAGTAATTGAAATAAAATGAAATATAATAATAATAACAACAACAGCAACAACAATTGTAATGAAAAGGAGAGGGAGAGAGAAATAAAATCCCAAAGAAAAAAACTCCAAGTGATGCATCATACAATTGCTCACAACGCACTGATTAATGCCCAGCCAGTCCCTGAGCAGTGATCCCCAGGCCCTGGCCAACCCCCTTTAGTATGTGTATTCAGCATGACATTCTATAGTGTGGAATAGCCCTTTGGCTGGTTCAGATCAGCTGTCCTGGTTGTGTCCCTTCCCAGTTTCTTGTGCCTCTCAGCCTTCTTGCTGGCAGAGCCAGAGAAACTGAAAAGGCCTTGACTTAAATAAACATTACTTAGCAACAACTAAAAACATCAGTGTGTTATCATCATTACTCCCATACTAAACGCAAAACACAGCATTGTACCACCTACTGAGAAGAAAATTAACTCTGTCCCAGCCAAAACCAGGACAACAGATTTCATTATTGTATGGCCATTCCCCGTTTGTTAAGCTGGGGGTACTTTCCTCCAACCCTGGCCCCAAACTGACTGAGATGGTGTTAGAATCAACAATTTGTGTCAACCAGTGATTGACCTCACCACATTTGTGAGGTATCAATCTTCAGGTATTCTTTTTCATCTCTTTGTGCTTCAGTTTTTTCATCATTAAAATGGGGAGTGAGAAGCAGCATTTTCCTGCCTCCCATCACATACCTAATTACTACTGTTGAGTAGATTTCACTGCTGTTGCTGGTTAAGTGTCATATTAAAGCTGCAACCCCAAATGACAAGTCTTTGAGTAGCTTTTCCTTCACAAACCACATAGACCAAGTCAAGCTTGTCATACTTAGCATGCCAGGCACAAAGGACACTCTAATTTCACAAGCTGCCTTCATAAGGCATTAACAAATGTATTTACCATGTACCATAATCAGTGAAATACATTTCTGTACTTCATAAGCTGTGAAAGTATCTGAGCAAACACATTGCTTTGGGAACAACAGGAAAAAACCCAACATGGAGCAAAATAGATAACACATCATTAAAGGAAGGAGGCGTTATCTTGATAGATTTCAGAAAAATGTTACAAGCTACTTAACAAAACTGTAATGAAATAAAGCACTACGTCCTGTCAGAGAGAGCAGCACAGCACAAATGCTGGAAAATAATAACGGTTCCACAGCTGCAAATGGCAGGAAGGACAGAATTCGCATGCGTGCTGGGAATGAGCTGTTGGGCCCAGCGCGCAGCCCTGTGCTGGCTCCATCTGCTCTCATTTACTACCATGAAGATAATGACTCCCTCCTCTAACGCAGGTGCTGCTCCCGTCCGAGCACAGAGCTGCTGCGCCGGCACACCTGCCCTGTTGCTGGCTGGCAGTCTTGCCTGCTCAGGAAGGGACGACGGTGCAGCAGCACTACCAGGGATGCTGGCTTTCTGCCAGGCCGATTCTTCCACAGCTGCACCAAGGCCTGGGCACTGTCATGAGCGTGCCACAGAAAGACCATGCAGCACCTCAGTGCCTCACTGTTTTTTGGGGTTTTTTTGCAAGCAAATAGTGAACACAACTTACAGATGGTGGGAGAAAACTCAGAATCTGTTTCTTGAGGCAAAACCATTTTTCTAGTTCTCTGGGGAGAACTTCAGCTACAACAGGGACAACAGCACGTTGTTCCTGATGTTCCTGGGGAAAGAAGAAATGAGTAGGATAGAGATGTTTGTTTAAACAAAATATATTCAGGACTCTATAAAGTGTCAGACCTAGTCAAAGCTCTGTCTTTAATAGCCACCAGCACTGCATTCAACCCTCCCCAATAGATATGAGGCCTTGGGGAACTTTTTCTAGTCCTTTAGATAGTGGTGAGTTTATTCTTTAAACAGGAAGATTTTTAGCTCCTACTTGTTCATCCCGAGGCAGTTTTCTAGATAGGTGCATTATCCATGTGAAGTTTGAGTTCTGGATACTTGCTGATGTGCTGCGCTGTGCTGTGATTAACTGGCAGCAAAGCTGTAGGCATTTCTTCCTGTGAGCTTTGAATGGTTATGCTTCAATTTCACTTTGCAAATCTGAATGAAATTAGAATTTTCAATTTCAAAAGCTATCCCCTTTCCTTTATTGGCAGTAAAGAAGAAATAGGAATGCTTGCTTAGCCTGTTTGGTACTGTTCATTATTTTACACAAATGCATCACTAGGTTTCTCTTCTCCTTCATAAACTCTCTACAGACAATGTTTTTAACTGTGACTTTTCTCAGAGCTTTCATTATTTTCATCACCTAACATATCATACTTTTATACCTCGTTTAACAGAAAACTGTGTAGAGATCAAATTTTAGTTTAAAATAGGAAGGTCACCTCCAAGCCTTGTTAACAATTTTATTGGAACAACTAGAACAGAGAAGTAATATGAATCATTGCTCCTATTTTACTGTTTAGGAAAAATTGAATGAATATCTTGAAAATGTTTTATGTAACCTTTGTACAAACGTATTTCACTTGCTGTAAAACGTGTGCTAGTTCAACTGCTGTTGAATAGATTGGTTGGATGGCAACTCAGAAATGAAAGCAATTTCAAAGAAGAGAGGTGGGTTCTGTTTTATAAACAGGAACCCCAAGTGCTACATGCGGCTATAGCCACCTCTCAGAGAAATTGAAATTTTTATGATCCTGGAAGACTAAATGAGAGGGTGGTACAATAACTCTTATCGTTTTAATGGCTGCTTTGTTTTGGATAAAACAAGAAGATAACCTTTTGGTACCTAAATCAAGTATATCACTTTTGGTCTCTTTTCTCATTGGATAATTTTGTGCTGAGAGTTACCTGTTCAATAAAGACAGCTACATATTAACACCAAAGTTTGGTTGTTTTGTAAACTCCCCACCACCTGAAACCTGTATATATAATTAGAAACATTGTAAATGTTAACATTTCTGA
Organism: Falco punctatus; assembly: GCF_963210335.1. Taxonomy (NCBI): domain Eukaryota; kingdom Metazoa; phylum Chordata; class Aves; order Falconiformes; family Falconidae; genus Falco; species Falco punctatus. The sequence goes on along the minus strand of NC_137588.1, from coordinate 58,963,013 downwards.
GATCCCTGATGTTTGCTCTTGCAAATAGCTCCCAAGCATACCAGGATTCATCCAAAATGTAACAAATCCCTTTTCACTTTTCCACTGGTGCCATTTTAAAAATAGTAACATCTTTATTGCAACATTTCTGAAAGAAAAGGGGCTCCTTTAGCCTTCCACAGACAGGCAGACACTCCTTCTTTGTCTCCAGACCTCTGACTGCTGCTCTATCATGCTGCTGCAGTTACTATCAGCACAAAGACCATGGATGGCAGAGAGAAATGGGAGCTATAGCAGATGTGTGCAGAGCTGCAGAGGAACGAGTTCAGTGTGGTTTTACTCTCAAAGGAAAGCATAACCCCACGGTCATCAGGGTAGTGTCCTAGCAAATCTTAAGGAGGTTTAAAATGACTTAGAAGGATTAATGAAACCTGTCACTGGTGACTATAGCTGATAACAGGTCTGCCTGACTGCTCCTAAATCCCCCCCACACCTCCTTCACCATGGAGGAGGCTCAGCGTAGGTCCCATTGGGGTTTTAAGCCCTCCACCTCCACCCCTGAAGCTCTTGGCAGTGTTTTCCTTCTTGCTGTCACTCTGTCTCAACCTCATACAGCTTTTGTTTCAGGGGCTGGTGCCATGAAAGCCTCTTTTGGTGCTATTTGAGGGCTGACACAGAGATGATGTCAAATTGTACTCAGAAAAGATGCCTCGGCCCCACTTCACTTGCATGACAACATTGTGTTGATTGAATAGGAGAAGGGATTGAGCCTTGGAAGGCTTTGCAGATGAGGGAGATGGAGCTGGATGAAATTAATAATAATCTGCTATGATTTCTCATCTATTTAAGCAGACTCTGAAGTCAGCTCTTCAAAAGTAAACGCTGGTACCTGCTGTAGTTCGGTGTGCCTGCCTGTCTTTTGAACTCCTTCAAAGTGGCCCTTTTACTTTATCAGGGAAATGAAGAGGGAGATCCCTGTGTAATATCCATCGTTACCTTTCATTTCTTGAGGTAATGATGCATAAAGTGTCCTTGGGGGAGAGTGCCTTTCCCCTCCTGACACAGCAGGTATTCCTTTATAACTTCTCTCAGGCTTACAATAGATAGCGCTAAATAGAAGCTTCCCCTGTTCCTCAAAATACTATTACAGCATAGTTAAAATTATATATGTCCTGTTAATATAATTTTTCTGAGATAAAGCCATATGTCCATGGAAGAGTCAAAATGCCAAATATAGGAAAGCGTTTGAGTTTCTAGCACCATCAACAGCATGCATGCCGTGAGAAACTCCTCCATGAATGACAAGGGACACATGGCTGCTTTTCTTCAAGTTTTTTCCCTTAAATTATTTTTTCAGTTGTTTGTTAGTTCTGTAAAGCCAAACAGCCTTTTTTTCCCCAAATATCTGTCTAGGTAATAATTCCAACAAAATTATAGTGGTCATATATTGATCCAAATAAAAGTATGGAGCTTTGGAAAAGTACATGGGTTGGACAAAGCCACACAATGTTTGACATAGAACAGTTTGCCAGCAATTATTGCACATAAACCCTAGCCGAGCACATACATGGCTGCAGGACTTTAGCAGAATATCTAACTGGTTGCAGATTTTGTACTGGCTGTTCTATCACTGCTTTGTGGGTTTTATTAATGACTTACTACACAAGAGGAGCCCTTATTCTGCTCCTCCAAGATCTGAGAAGGCACGAGATAGATGTGGTTTACATTTCTCTAAAGTTAGAAGTCATGATGTAAAACACAGAAATAGATATGAATAGACAAAAAAAGCTAAAATGTGTAATTTGAAAAACGTGTTAAAGCAATAGCTGCCCAATATCCCACTTTCCAAAAGATTCAAAGGAAGAGGGTTACGGGCGATGACAAACAGCCAAAGGAGGATTGCAAAGCCAGCAACCGATAAGGCTAACAGGACCCAGATACAGTGACTCTGAAGATTCAACGTTGTGGAATTAAGACAAGAGAAACATTTGCTGACCCATCAGTTGCTGAAATAAGCTCTACCCAAAATAAGTTTTCCTCATTATAATATGATCATAATGGTAAAAAGTAACTCCCCTTGAGACAGAGACTTTAAAAAGGTAGCCCCCCACACCCTCTGGGGCATGTGTGTTGTATATAACACTACATAATGAGTTATAGCCAGTCATGTTTTACAATGACTAATTCACATTTGTGGAACTGTATATAGACCTCCTACACCCAAGAAAAGTTGGGCCAGCTTTGCGGAGTTACCACCCAGCACCCACCGCTGCGCAGACATGAAATAAATGTTTCGACTCTGTGTTTCTATTTGTCTTTTGCACACTGGGTGAAGAACCTTAATTTTTAGGCAACATTTTCTGGTGACCCAGATGGGACAGCCATAAAGCCTTGCTCGGGCTGTCTTGCCATCCGCAACAGCCGATTGGACTGGCCAGAGCTCCCACAAGCACTGACCTATTGACTGGGGACTCCTCCAGACTCTCTCCGAAGTCACGGTGACAAGCGACTCAGAGGTGCGATGCTCAAATAGGTATTTGCACTGGGGTGAAAGAGGGGTGAATCCTTGGATGGGTAAGTGTAAAATTTAATTATAAACTCAATTGCTTCCATGAAGATTAAAGTTGCATGTAGATGCTCATCAAGGGTTGCCTTAATTGACCAGTGGGGTCAGAGCTGAGGATGCATAGGGAGTAATTGGTATAAGGTGCAGGTAAATAATAAATATAGGTGATTGATATGGGATCAGGCCAATTCATGATTCCTCCCTGTAGCCCTTTGGGTTGTTTTTTGAAAAATTGGAATAAGTTTTGGGGTGATCTGATACTAAAGAGAAGACAACATGGTATTGTAATCAGTGGTGGCCTAATTATAAACTAGGCAATGGTGAATGATGACCAGAAAATGGATCTTCATAATATAACACAATATTACAACTGATGTTGTTCTGTCACCAGCTGGGAAAGTGGGATGAAGTCCCATATGTTGATGCATTCATGACTTTGTATAGAAAACCAGATATTTAGAAAAAGTGTAAACTGTGGGGAGATATGTTGATGCCGTGTGCCAGTAAAGGAGGCTGTATGTGGAAACAGTTGTAATAAGAGTGGGACTGCGTGTTGTGGAGGGGAAGGAACCAGGATGTACAATTGCTGGTGCTCACAGCCCTGCCTCCATACAGTACAAATGCAGAAAAATCATCAGAAACTTCCAAAACACAGTTGGGTGACAAAAATTTTAGTCCTGTTTCTAGCAGGACAAGGAGGAAAAACCCAATCAGCAACTCTGAGAAAAGCAGTGGGAGTGGAGGGCTTGCCAGTTTTTGTACATGCACCCTTCACTACCTCTGATTTATTGAGCTGGCAACAATCTGCAGATCTTATTGAGAAAACCTCAAGGGAATTTATCAGCTTTGGGAGAATATAATGTTAACACAATCCTAAATAGGGAGAGGTACAAGCTATGTTGAATACTTTCTTCAGAGCAGAAGAAAAGAGACTAGTATTAGATAAAGCTAAAGAGGAGGATGGGAGGAAGGGAGAGGAGAGAGACAGCCTGCATCACCATAGTCTTCACCGCAGGCTGCAGGGGAATCTCCGCTCTAGCACCTGGAGTACCTCCTCCCCTTCTTCTTCACTGACTTTGGTGTCTGCAGGGCCATTGCTCTCACATAGCCTCACTCCTTTCTCTCACTGGCACAGATGTATGTGGGTTGGTTTTTTTCTTCTTAATAGCAACTTTGTGATAGCCTACCACCATTGCCGATTAACTCAGCCTTGGCCAGGGGTGGGTCCATCTTGGAGCCAGCTAGCATCGGCTCCATTGAATGTTGGGGAAGCTTCTAGCATGTTCACACAGAAGCTACCTCTGTAGCCCCCCACTACCAAAACCTGGCTAAGCAAACCTGTTGCAGCACAATCAAACTGGCTGCAGCAAGGCTTTACTACCAGTCAATTCCTACTGTCCATACTGCTTCTCCTTTCTCCAGAGACCAAACCCCACTCCTGCTCCCCCATCTAACCCCCTCTCCCCCATCCTCAGTGCTATTTAACTGCTTAACAGGAACAAGCTACAGCTGCACATCTTCCATGTCAATCAACGCACTGCCTTCGTTCCTCAAGGCCACAGCTGCATATTATCAATGCTAATCAACCCACTGCCTTCCTTCCTCTACACAACCCACCATAAATAGGCAGGAAGATGCTTAGGACTATTTACCACTCAGGAAAAACCCTGAATGGGATCCCAATACAGGATTGGGCAAACCAAAATTGAAACAGTATTAGCGGTTTTTATCATACAGAATTGAGTATAAGGTGCCTGAACCAACAAATTTGTCAAAGTTACATGAGGTGAGATAGGGTCCTAAATAAAGTCTGTCAGCTTTTTGTGAAAGGTTATGTGAGATAGTTAAAAAGCAGACAGATTTGAATCTAGATGAGGAAGCTAATCAGAAAATGTCTAACATGTTATTTATTAGATAACTGTCACAAGATACAAGAAAAAGTTGCTAAACATTGTTAATGGGGCAGGAGGAATGTCTATCTTGCAGTTGACAGAGGTAGCATATAAAGTATATAACAACTGAGAAGACAGAAAGGACAAAAAAAAAAAAGTAGGATTAAATTGTAAGCATCTCTGTTGACAGCAGCTGTAACTGAGGCTGCTACAGGTAACAAAGGAATAGGTAGAGGAAGAGGAGGAATAAAGAGGGGAAGGGGAAGAATGGGATCAAGGTTGGGAAGAAATCCCCAAGACTGACCACCTTCGGGACCAAATCAGTGTGATATTTGTAAACAGGAAGGACACTGGAAAAATTAATATCCCTAGAGGGAAGGTAAAGGGGAGCAAAATCAATCGGGAAACACTGACTTTACCATGTTGGAGGGTTAAGATAACAAATGAAGAGGACTGGAGGAGAACATTAAGGCCGTTCCAGCTGATCCCTTGGTTCCAAAAAAACTGGAGAATGAGATTATGTATTTTTAATAGACAGTGGGGCCACCCACTCAGTTATAACTAGTTGCAAAGGGCCTCTCAGTAAAACTATGATCCCAATTGTGGGGGCAATGGGAAAAAGAATTTTACAGCCATTTTTACAACCTATGGGATGCATGACTGTAAATACTAAATTAACTTATAAGTTTCTACATATGTCTGAATGCCCCCTTCCTTTACTAGGATGAGACTTTGCAAATTAAATGCTCAAATAACTTTCTCTGAGAACACCATACTGCTCCACATCCCATTCGATATAGCCTGGAAAGCACAGATTTGCTTACTGATGGATAAAACTTCAGGGGAGCTTGAAGACAATATCCCAGAGGTGGTATTGAATGTGGTAGCCCTCTGGTGTGGGCTTCAAAGAAACCAGGTAAAGCAAAAAATATAATCCTGATTAGAATAGAACTGAAACCACGGGTAAGACTGGTAGGGGTAAATCCATCCCCTGTTAGACTGGAAGCATGTAAAAGATAACAGCCCCTGATAAATACTTTTGTACAATATAGACTACTTAGAGAATGTCAGCCTCAGTTCAGTACAGTGGTCCTGCCTGTAAGGAAACCTTGCTCTCAAGAACATTGACTAGTACAGTATTTAAGAGTAATAAACCAAATAACAAAAGGTGTACATCCCACTGTACCAAACCCAACACCTTTGCTTACTTTACTGCGTTGGATCTGAAAAACAGTTTCTTTTGCCTTCCAGTGGATAAGCAGAGTCAAACTATTTTTGCCTTTGAACGGGAAAACCCTTCTACAGGAAGACACAGCTGTCCTGTACTGTTCTTCCTCAAGGTTTTAAAAGCAGCCTTACTTTATTTGGTAAGGCATTGGCCAAAGATTTAGAACAGTGGTGAAGAGACGGTAAAGTTACTCTTTTACAGTGTGTGGATGACATTTTGATCAGAGCTGACATGGAACAAATCTGCATGGAAGCAATGATAAATGTATTGAACTTTTTGGGAGTAGCAGGATACTGAGCTTTGAAAAGGAAAGCTCAGATTGCAAAGGAAGAGGTCTGCTATCTTGGCTTCAATGTATCTAAGGGACAATGAGCACTGGGAGAAGAAAGGGAAGAGGATCTATGCTGGATTGTGGCACCAAAGACTAAGAGACAACTAAAAGGATTCCTGGCAACAGCAGGATTCTGTTGCATATGGATCCCTAATTTCAGACTAATAGCTAAACCTTTATATACCACAATCACAGGTACAGGTAAGCTGTTGGAATGGACCCCAGAGTGAAGCAGTTTTGATGAAATTAAAAAGAAATCAATGGAAGCCCCAGCCTTAGGCCTCCCTGATATGAGCTGTAACATAACTAAACCCCAGGCCCCATGAGTGATGGAACTTATATATAAGCCTTCAGGAAACCAATGCACTAACACTCCATGGGGCTGTCAAATTCCCCCAGTCTGGGAGGCCCCACAAACAGAAGACTGGGAATATGCTCAAACAGTTAAATGGTGTATCATATAGGAAGGAAATAAACGAAATCCCGAGGACCCCTTGCAGGTAAAATTAGTGTACCCTAGTATTAATAACGCCCGAACCACCCTCAAATACCAAAAAAAAGAATTTGAATTGTACTAAGACATACAATTGTAATAGCTCAGACCCAAGGTACAAAGCATAGCCCCAGTTGCCCAGGCTTTACAGTTACGATGCATATGTCAAAACTATACTACTCCTTTGAATGATACCTGGTCTCTTTTAATGAACAATAATACCTGACCAGACAGAGATTGTACTCAGGTAGGGATTTTAGCTTTAGGACACACTGTATGGATTAGTCGTGGAGATGAGTGGATAACTCATCTCCCAGTTGCAGGTCAGAACCAATACTGGACATTAGAATTGTTCACCTTATGCTCACTTTGGAGAAAGTAACTTTTGGGACCTGCCTTGTGGCAAAGGACAAAAAGGGAAACAAATCCAGAACTTCGGCAGTATCCTAGTACAGGAATTGTTGTTACCTGGGTACTGGAATCAATCTTTACACCCCAGATTGCAACCCTTGAGAATCCATTAATACCACACAATCCAACTTTACAAATGGAGGTGTTGGCCAATGCCACTCAAACTGGGATGGAAGACCTCTTTTTCAATTGCAGGCCATTTCAAAGACAGCTTTACAGAATCAGCTGGCACTAGACTTCTACTACATGAACATGGAGTCTGTGGTTTCCTAGATCTTAAGAACTATAGCTGTTGCATACATATTCCTAACATTACAGAGAATCTAGATAAACAACTAGATCAAATGAAACAAATAGCCCAAATTGATTTAATGAACAGTATGGAAAGTGGTTGGTTGAATGAAATCCTCCACAATTTAGGGTTTTCTTTGCGTGGTTGCAGAGTTTATTGCAAAATCTAATCACGCTTATATTGTTTATTGTGGTACTTCACATTGTTCTTGGATGTATGAAAAATTTAATAATGCGGTCTCTGTACCAACAGTCACAACACAAAATGGCGATGAGATTAGAAAGAAAAAGGATATACACAGACATCAAAACGAAAAGAAAGAAAGAAAGAAAGAAAGAAAGAAAGAAAGAAAGAAAGAAAGAAAGAAAGAAAGAAGAATAATGTCATCTATCAGAAAATATATCTAATAAGTCTCAAAGTGGGGAGCTGACGCCAAACAGCCAGAAAGAGGATTGCAAAGTAATGCCAGGAACTGATAAGGCTAACAGGACCCAGATACAGTGACCCTGAAGATTTGACATTGTGGAATTAAGACAAAAGAAACATTTGCTGACCCACCAGTTGCTGAAATAAGCTACTCCAAAATAAGTTTTCCTCATTATAATATGATTATAATGGTAAAAGTAACTCCCCTTGAGACAGAGACTTTAAAACGGTAGCCCCCCACACCCTCTGGGGCATGTGTGTTGTATATAACACTACATAATGAGTTATAGCCAGTCATGTTTTACAATGACTAATTCACATTTGTGGAACTGTATATAGACCTCCTACACCCAAGAAAAGTTGGGCCAGCTTTGCGGAGTTACCACCCAGCACCCACCGCTGCGCAGACATGAAATAATATGTCTCGACTCTCTGTGTTTCTATTTGTCTTTTGCACACCGGGTGAAGAACCCTAATTTTTGGGCAACATGGGCAGAGAGCCTTATTTGTTCTCTGGAGAGAAAAACGGCATTTTTTAAGCGTTCATGAAAAGCTGAGAAAACAATTACTTTGTTACGTATAGAAATTTCTGTTTTTCAAAACTCTGAGAAAAATGTTGATAAAAGAAATGCTGGGACTCAAAGACATGCCTGGGGTGGGTCTTGCACCCACAGGCACATTTCCTGCTGGGACTTGTGCCCGGGTGGCTTCCCAATCAGCTGGCTGTGGAACAACCACCCCTCAGCTGAGTGGCACCGAGCTTTCTCTGGTGGAAAAAAATATTTTTTTTTCAGCTGGATCTAAATATCAGGTTGCCACTTCATCTGCCTCATCATCGGGAAGTGGGCTGACTGCATTGGTGGGCTGACAGGGTCAAAGCTGAGGAGCACGGCTTCGTCCTGCTGCCTCCCTGCTTCACGAGGGGAAGGGCTGGACCTCTACCCTGTGCTCCGGGAGAAAAGCTGTGGGAAGCCAGACCGAAAGCCTGCCCAGCGCCGGTGAAGAAGGCAGGGACACGATGCTGCCCTGCGGAGCGCAGTCCTCGCTAACAGCGGCCCGGGACCTTTCTAAACGCGCGGTGCCCGGCCGCGCGCGCCGCCCTGAGGAGAATCGGCGGGAAGAAGGGCCGCGCGCCGTCCTGAGGAGAATCGGCAGGAAGAGGGAGCGCACGCCGCCGCTCCCGCCAACCCGCCCGGGGCGGCCGCGCGCTGCTCCCGCCCAACCCGTCCCGGCCCCGCCCAACCCGTCCCGGCCCCGCCCCCTCGGCCGTCACGCCGTGACCCGGATGCTGTTGCGGGCAGCACTTCCGGCGGTGGCGAGCGGCCGCCGAAGCGAGGGGCCCGGTGCTGTCCCGCCCCTGACGCGCGGCCCGGGCCCGGTCTGGCAGCCGGCCCAGCATGCCGGGGCGGCCCGCCCCGCCTAACCCGCCCGCCCGCTCTCCTCTATGCAGCTGGCCCGGAGCTCCGGCGCTGCCTCCTCCGCGCCGCTGCGCCCCGGCTGGGACGTGACCGCAGCTCGCTGCCTGTCCGGCCGCTCATCCCCGGTGCTGCCCGGTGAGGGGGGGGGGCGGGGGGCAGGTTCATCTGGGCCGGAGGCGGCCCTGCCGCCCCGCTTCACCTCGGGCGCTGTGGAGGGGACAGGACCTCGGTTTAACGGGCTTTGGCTTGCCTGGGGTTAGACGCTGATTGGGCCGAGGTGCGGGTCGTGCGTGGGCCTCCCGCGAGCACAGGTAGTGTTGTTCTTTATCTACTGAGGCGTCTGGTGTGCTCTCTGCCGCCCAGCACCCCGGGCGCTAAGCGAGGAGCCCCAGAGATGTGGTAAGTAAGAGGATTATGAGGTTTCCGTGTTTATTCAGCCTCTGGCCTTGCTTTTGTGAGTGTGGCTGTGATACCTTGTAGCTGGACACCTGCTTGCTGGGCGTAAGGCTTGTTCTGGGTTACCAAACTTATCTGAGAGGTTCCTGGGGAATGGCAGCTTTTGCGTGCAGATGCAGCATGTTTGCACCGAGCTGACAGTATTGAGATCATAGTAATAAAGATGGTTTTGTCTGAAAATAGATAAATAGCTAACATGTAATTATATTGGTTAATTAAAGTCAAACTTACATGCCAATGATGCTGTTGGTTTACAAAGGTGATTAAGAGCCATTTTTGCTGGGAGAAATGTATAACTTGGCAAGTGTGTAACATAAAATATGTATTTTTAGCAATGGAGGCTCCATATGATGGCACTGAAGTAACTGTGGTAATGGAGGAAATAGAAGGCACTTACACTTACGCATCACCAGTGCCATCTAAGAAGAAAAAGAAATATAAAAGTACTGGTGATCATGGAGAAAAAGCCAAAAAGCCTAGGTAAGTTCCTTCTGTCTTCATTTAGCTCCTGTGTAGGGTATGGGAGCAGTTTTCCTTGTTTCTGATGAGACTGAGCTTTGCAGTACACTTGGAATACTCCATGATGTAAAACATCAGATATACAAAACATTAATTTGACCTTTTGGGACTCTGACATCCTTGTTTCTACAGGTACTACCAGTGCTGGAGTTTGTATCCTCCAGAATAATTTACCTTAGGTTCTTTTTGTTTGCTTCAGAGGTTCTCCTCAGTATCTTCGTTTTCATTTGATTAAAAAATTCATTTAGAAGTAGAACTGGATGTAATGTGCTTGTCGTCTGACCTTGAGATGAACATTAACATTGTGGGTTTCTTTGTCCAAAGGAGTTTATGTAGAATGGAGTTAATATTCTGTTTTGTGGTTGTTTCAGATCTGCTTACCTCCTCTACTATTATGATATTTACTTGAAAGTACAGCAAGAGCTCCCACATCTCCCTCAATCTGAAATCAACAAAAAGATCAGTGAGAGCTGGAGGTTGCTCAGCGTGGCTGAAAAAAGCTATTACTTGGAGAAAGCCAAGCTAGAGAAAGAGGGATTGGATCCAGTAAGTCATCTTTCTGGCAGTTCTTTGCCATGTGAAGAGAGGCATTTAACTGCTTACGCAGCACTGTGTGTGGGAGAATCGTTTAACTGCAGATTCCAGTTTGTATTTCTGCTTACAACAGCCTACAAAGAAGCAGTGTGCAAGGCCACTGCCCCTTGTTTTTGTTCAGTCAAGGGATAATGTTTTGAAATTCAAGATCGATATGTCTAGTACCTGCTGATGGGAATGGTAGTTATTTTTGTGCCATTTCATCAGGGTGGTAAAGTTTGATTGATGGTAAAGTGTAAAACCAGGGCTGGGAGGGATTCTACAGGCTCTGTCAGGTGGAGAAATTCCCAGCAGACTGTGTCAGGAAACTGTTTGAACTTTGGGCACTAAAATAGTACGACTGAGAACTGAATCTGTTCCTTTTCTCATATTCATTTATTCCATACTCTGATTTTGCCAACAGAACTCCAAGGTGTCCACTCGAACTGCAGTAGTTCCAGACATTCCAGGTTTCCGTAAGATTCTTCCTCGCTCAGATTATATAATTATTCCCAAAACCACTCTTCAAGAAGACAGGAGCAGGCAGTCACTGGAACGGTGCGTGACACAGGGTCAGGCAGCACCCGAAGGTTTAACAGCTTCCACTAACATCACAAATGTCTCCCGTGATGCTGTGCAAAACGTCCTTCCTGTGGACTCGAGCCATGTTGGCATTTCTGAGCAATGCATCGCCATCGAAGGACTAGCAGAAGAGACTGCTTCCTTTGGTCAGCCAGATGCTGTGGAAGAAGCGGTTGCGTCAGAGGTTCTCTCTCACTATGTTGGGCCGGTGACAGAGAAAGTGGCTGGAGATATCCTCTTGGATGAGGCTTCTTTGGAAATAGAAGGGCAACCCTATCAGGCAGCTCGGGTAGTTATTGAAGAGACTCTAGTCAGTGGCTCCACAGATGTCTCCAACGGGAGCATTGCTGTGGCCCGTCCTCAGGTTTCAGACGGTGTGTCTGTGGTGACTGTGGTGAGGGTAAGTTTTTCTAGTGAGACTTGGGCTCCTTCCAGAGTCTCACCTGAGTCCTGTTTAACATATTTTGCTTAAGATCCTTGATGGCTGCAGTAGATCCTCTGTTGCCCAGTGTGCTTACGCTCAGTGGTGAGGGAAACAGCAACTTTTGTAACTCTGTGATTACAGTGTCTGCTTGCAGGTGCACTCTGCCATATGCTGATATTGCTTGTGTTGTAAGATGACTGCTTGAGGTTTTTTAATTGTTTCTTATAACAATACTTGAGGTGGGTTCTGCTGTTGGACTGCAAAATTTTGAGGAGGAGAAAATGTTACCTCTGTGTTCCTGATGGCTGTCTTCTCAGTTGCAGAGAGGTAGAAGGCAGTCCTTTTAAGTTGAGCTGTTAGGGATTGATTATAGAAAACTACTCTGTAAAGAATCGGATCTGCTGTTTACAATTTCAAGCTGTGAACAGTTTGGTTGTTTCCAGAGTAGACCTGGTAAGGCCATTGCTTTTGAAATGATCACTGCTCTTTCCTGTTTTCTGGTCTCATCAGTCCTTAAGACATTGTCTTCAATAGCAGTGTTCATGAGAGGGTGGGACACAGGTCATAATGTCTCTTGTTTTCTGCAAGTATTTTCCCTTTGTCTTCATTTAGGATACTGAAGAGAGTAGTTCCTCTGCACCTGCTACGCAGTTTATTATGTTACCTTTGCCAGCTCATTCTGTTGTGGAGAACCCAGCATCAATTAAATTGGTAAGAAATCCAGTCTTCTGTGATAGAAAGGCATGACTATACTACCGTAGGTTTGTCTTAAAGGTGCTACAGTAGGAAGGGTTTAATCATGGTTCAGTTCTTAAAGATAATCCAATTTGGAGTCCTCCTGTAAATTTCTTGTCCCTGGTGTTATGCCTTGTGTGTGCTAATGGGGTCTCTGACTTCCTAGAGTGTCTTACTGGAGCCTGTTTCTGCTGCCACCTTCCTCAAGGAGTTCTTGGAAGCAGATAGAGTAAATAATGCTATTGCAGCACATCTGGCCAGTAGCAGTTTCCATGTTGCTCTTTTCAGGGTCTGTGTAGCCATGTATGTCCTCTACTTGGATGCTGTTTGTCTCATAAAATGCCAGAGTCCATCCTTTCATGGGCAAGAATCTGCTCTTATGACAGGAAAACATGAGCTCCCGAGTCTTACGAATGGCTGTTGCTTTGGCCACGTGACAGGACTACTGACCTAATGTTTTGAGAACCCACATAAAAAGTTTTGCCGCCCGTTGCATGAGGAAGAACAATATTATTTCTCTAATCTAACCACTCCATCCGCCTGTATTTCTGTAGTCACTGTAGGACTTCATTGTACAGTCAGCACTGCAGCTCCTTGTGTTGTGTAAGCTAGCATCAAATCCTGTTTTCCAAATCTTCTGTGCTTCTAGCCGGTGAGACACTTCAGATATTTATAGTGGCAGATAGTGTGATATTCTTCCAGGTATCTTGGGGAGAATGGAAATATCTCAGGTTTTTGTTCCTGAGAAGCACCTAACTGAAATTGTCTCATTTTTTTGAGAGGAGCACTTGCATTTTCAGAAGAAAATGTACCTAGTTAGGGACTTATGGCACAACAGCTCCCTTGGGAGTGAGTACAGAATATTGAGAGGTGTTGTGCTGACAAAACCTCAATTTGTTGGTGTGGTTGTCCTGACAAAGATGACAGATTCTGCTTTAGCTGTCTTTGTAAATAGTGCCTGGTGATGCTGCAAGTTACAATAAAGCACTGGGGAGTACTTGACCACTGCATACAATGACAAATTGCGGATGAAAATTGTTTCTACTTCATGAGTGCTTGTCTTCAAGTCTTGTCACCCTGTTGACATGAGTCTATTAATCACATCTTGCCTCACTGTGGGCTACTGTTTGAATCATTTTTATACCATCTTATTATGACTTATGAATAAGAGAACTGTTCTAGCACTGTAAATGCGAGGTTAGCCTCTCCAGTAGGTTATATGCATTGTTCATCTGCACTCTGCAATTTGATCTGAATTCTGGTGACACTGGAGATTTGTATAGACTGAGCATTGAGACTCTAGAGTAGTTATGGTGCTTACTCACGGTGATCCAGGTGTGTGTGGGCTGATCAGTAAAAGGAATCATAGTGGAAGGCTGATGATTTGCTGAATAACACTTGTGCTTGTAAGGAAAGAGGGAACAATGAGCCTAGCTTTGTGGTTTTTTCAGTTCTGTAGGAAAATTCTTGACAACTTTTGTTTCAGACAACCACCTATACTCGCAGGGGACATGGAAATTGCACCAATCCCGGCTGTTCCTTCACTTACGTCACCAGGCATAAGCCACCAAAATGTCCAACGTGTGGGAACTTCCTGGGAGGGAAATGGATCCCAAAGGTAAAGTTGCCTTTCCTTCCCCAATTTTCAGACAAAAAGTGCTGTTTCTGTGAATGCCTGTGATATTTCTAGACCTGTAGATTTGGAACAGGAGGTCAGATATACCAGAACTGATCCCTGCACTTAGGTTCCAGTGCTTGTGCTGGGGCAAGTACCATTGAAGAGGACACTTGACCAAGGTGAGACAGACCTGAAATCACCACACCTTGGGTAAAGATGTCACTTGCAACGGTGTCAGAACAGATGGGGCTGCATTCAGTAACTCTCTGTCATTGAGAGGATACACTCTGACTGCATTGTAGTTCCTGTGGCTGGGAGGCTGTTCTTCCTGCTGCAGCTCTACCTAAGCTCAGGAACTTGGTTGAACTATTTGTTTTGTGGTAATTTATCTGTTTGAAGTTCTTCTACAAATGGAGATTTCCTGTGGTCTTTCAACATTGGTTTTTCAGCAGAAAGAAGGAATAATTCTCAACTATAGTAGGTGTGTGATCCTTTGGGAGCTAGGTAATGAAGTTGATCTAGTAGAAGGTGAAGTGTTGTTGGCTCATGGCCATGTGTCTGATCATTCATTATGTTGTGACCTTTGACTGTAAGGAAATTCCCAGCTGTTGGTGGAGTTGTGAAATTTGTTTGTGTGGAAAAGTCTTTCTCCACACAATACCTATTTTGCTTAAGTTATTGGCATTTTTACTAGTTGTATACAGCAAAAAACAGTCGTTCCTTAGACCTTGGCAATGTCATGGTAATCAATCTGCTCTGAACAGCTGTGTGTTTATTACATTTGTCTGAAACAGCTTCTCAAGCACAAGTTAAAGGATGTTTTCAATATGAAAATTTGCACTGACATTCAGTGGCTTTATGTGAATTTGTTCTGAACCTCCTTAGTTCTGGGTCTAGATCCATTAAATGTTTAGGGGCAAGAACTTTTTCAGGCAGTTTACAAACTCTGTAGTGTCTGAGCTGATGGCTGGCTTTTCTGCGTGGTAGGATACAAATAGTGATGATGGTGTCTTAGTTTTTGTTCTGTAAACCTGCTGAAGTAGGTAGATGGCTAACTGCAAAAACGTGTTTCTACCAGCGTATGGCATGCCTGCTCCTGTTAAATCCTACGTTAATTAGAACTGAAAGGTTTTAGAGGAGTTTTCTTTCTGTCTTCCCATTTTCTTCTGCTCTTCTGGGAACACATTTGCATAAACAGTTCCACTGGTTTTTATGGTGTCATGCCTTGGGAAAAACATGCACCAGCAGTTTTATTTTAACCAGTAATAACATCAGTAGAACCGAAACTAAATATATACATACCTTCCTGTTTTGTAGAAAGGAAGGGACTTCGTTATGTCTGTTTTTAAAAGTCTAGATTATCCTTCTGAGATTGAACTCTATAGAGAGCTTAGAATTAATGTGTTTATTGTGCCAGAAACTCTTGGTTCCATTTCTGATACCTTCTTGCATGTTACCAATCCAGTGTTGCATCATGCTTTTATTGACCTCAATTCATGCCTTCTGTAGCCTTAGTCTTGAAGGTAACACTTTTCTTAAAGCCAAAAAGCCTTCCTGAGTAATCCTCTGTTTCCTGACTTGCCAAGGGCATGTTTTTCTGAATGCATGTATCCAAAAGTTGCAAGTTCTCTATCTAGCTCCCTTTGGTTCCTGAATAGTGTGGAAGAACAGACGGTGTGAGAGAGCTGAAGCTATGCAAGGGGAGTGTAGGAGGTGGGTCCTTGTTACAGAGGGTAGTGGGTGAGTTTGAGTTGATGCTAACGACGGTACTTGAGGGAGTTTGAGAAAGACTGATTCTTCAAAGTAAACAGTGTCTAAAAATAATACATGAAGGGCCAGGAGGCTAGATAAAACGTTAACAGGGACTTTGCTGTAGTAGGAGATGATGTCTTCCTGCTCTTGTACAATTCATTGCTTAAATACTTAGAATTTTGCTGTTTTGATCCAGCATTAAATAGGCCATGGCAAACCTGGCATATGTGAAGGGAGCTTACTTATCTGTGAAAGCCTAAAGCTCTGAAATGTGACTATCTCTTTGTTTCCAGGAAAAGCAACCAAAAAGCAAATCTGAGCCAAATTCAGGCACCTCTCTTAAAACTCCAGCAGCTAAAAGAGGTCAACAGTCAGCATTTACAGAACCAGCAGCTGTTAGTGAGAGTACCTCCAAGTCGGCCTTGGAAAGCTCTGAAGCTGTCAGCCAGCTGCTGAATGCTGTGCCTGTTGGAGGGCAAATGCAGGAGATGGAGTGGGAGGAAGTGATCATCTCTGAGGCTCACATTCTTGCGAACAATGTGCCTGCTGAAGACAAACGGAGTGCTGTTGGAGTGATGCTGGGTCAAGAAAGCCAACGGCTAGGAGACTGTTCTTCAGAGCAGGCAGAAAAAGAGAGCGTAGGGCTGGGGATCCCACCATCTTCCGAGATGCTGAGTCCAAATGCCTCTGCGAAAAAACCAATGGGGTGAGTCAGTTTTCCATATGTTGGGGGAGTGTATGATGTCTGTTGTGTGCTGATGAGGCTAATCCAAGAAATTGAAGGCTGTTGGCAGTGCTTCCAGTAAGACCTGTTCTGTTTGCTGTCTGTTTTGTGCCAGTTCAGGATTGTTCCTTTGAGATTTTGTCCATCAGAGCTAATTTTTTTTAAGTGACAATTAATTTGTAGTCACAGGGCAGATGTATCTTTAGCACTTTTTCATCTTTCTACTGTAATAGCTGTGATTATTGTGCTAATAAAGCACAGTTTGGGGAAGAGAAGAAAATTGAAACTGAGGGGGAATCGATGGAATATTTTTCCAATTGTAGCTCTTGTCTTTCAGAATCGATGCTCCAGCTGCCGCACACAAAGGACAAGAAGTAAAGAGTAAACCAAGACCCAAGCCCTCCTTGCTGGCTGCAGCGAGACCCATGCGAGCCATTCTGCCCGCACCAGCCGGCGTGGGGAGAGAAGCCAGCACTGAGCAGCCCAGCAACAGACAGGCCTTTGCGAATACCGGTAAAAGCAGTATTCTCTGGTAGGGTTTGGGAGCGGTTGTCTTTCCTCGCTATGTTGAAGTGGTCTCTGTCAAGTAATAGGTTATGTCTGGAGGGGGACAGTGGCCTATGCTAAGAAAAAAACTCTTCTTGCTCTCTAACTGAGAGTAAATGGCCCATGAAACACTTACTTGGGTCATCTCAAGTTCAGAGAAAAAAAAATCTCACATGACTACGGTGGCATTTACCAAAGATGTCAGGACGAAACAGGACCTGTTTTCTCCTAACTTGCTGCATCCCTTTCCTTCTTCAAGACAAGCATTCCCCTGTGAGAACATCAGGCTTGAAGCCCAGTACGCTGAAACAATTGGGCCAGTCAATTCTGCAGCCACCAAGTGCAGAGGAGCGAAAGGTACCTATGGTTTGTTCTTCAAATGTATATTATTTTCCTGGGTGTTTTTTTCCCCACAGGATGAGGGATATGACCTGAGTAGTGAGAAATAGAACATTAAAATGTAGCAGCTTTATGGTGATAAAATCTGTGACTGACAGTTTGTGTGATACGGCTCAGAAGTAGCATGAATGCTAGATGGGTGAGTGTAGGAACTGAACTGAGAGGTGCTGTTGGACAACCTTTCTGCTGGCTGCTTTGAGAACCCCTCAGCTACTTCCAGAGGATGTTCTGAGGATCTACTAGTGTTTTGATAACCTGAGGTGCAGTACTGAGTCTTTCACCTGTGAAATATGACTGAGTATGCCAAGGTGCTGAAATGCTTCTGTTTGAATTGTAATGCCTTAGTATGCAAAACAGTGTGTTGTAGTCCTCTAATATTAAATGAACATTAATTGATTTGGGGGTGGGGATTGCTAATAGTTATTGCTTACAGGCTTACAGGATGTGTATATTTAGTAGTAGGTGTCTTATGGGTGTTGCTTTTTCTGCTTTCAATCTCTAGCTCCACAGTGCTTTGACCAGCAGGGCATCTCAGGTGAAAGTAGTGGAGGTCAAACCAGACATATTCCCTTCCTACAAGTACAGCTGCACCGTAACTTTGGTGAGAATCTTGCAGTTGCTCTGATTTACACGGTAGGGAGTGTCATGTCTGGGATGAGACTGTTCTGTGACTTCTGTTTTACTGACTTGCAGAAATGTATCTCGTATTAAATGTGAGATGATCTGTACTTTGTATGTCACCTGTTGACCTAATCCAGGGTGACCGTACTGTGTTGCAGTCATGTCTGGGGCCTTGTTAAGAACTAGGTTTTTTTCTTCCATGTCTTAGTATAATCTCCATCCCCTCTTGAGTTCAGTGGGGATGATCAGTGGTTTCTGAATGAATTTAATGTGTGTTTGTGGTCTCTGGAGGTGGCCCCAAAATGTTCGAGTGCTAGTTAAAGTGCTCTGTGCAAAGTGACAGCGCCTGCTATTTGACCTTTAAACAAGGTGTTACAAAGTGGTGAAAAAACATGTGATATTCAAGCAGACTTTTCTAGAATCTTGTTGGCATAGAATCATTTAGATTGGAAAGGACCTTTAAGATTGTGTCTGACCATGAGAAGTCTAAGACATCTGAAAGTCAGGGTCAGCAAACGGTATTTTTTTTCTGTGTCATTCAGGATTTGGGATTGGCAACATCACGTGGCAGAGGGAAATGCAAGAACCCCTCTTGTAGTTACGTGTATACAAACAGACACAAGCCACGAATCTGTCCAAGCTGCGGATACAATCTTGCCAAAGATAGAACTGAGAAAACAGCAAAATCCCTGGTAAGGTTCGGAATAGTTTGTTTTATCAAATGGCTATTGTGGGGATTGGCAGGGAGGGACCTTAGTTTGCAAATGCCCATGGGAACATAATCTTTTTTCATCATGGTAAGCTTTCCTAACAGAGTAGTGTCCTATTGAAGATACTTGTGTTGATGTTTGTGCTATTCCAACTGCTGCAACAATGGTGCTTCAGGCTGAGGATGAGACTGAGTGCGCTCAGTTCTACCACTGGATGTCTGTGTAGCTTAAAAATGCTTACGGCGTGGCGGTGCATACTGGGGAGATCACCCCTGAAGACACATTTGTTGTGTCAGCTTTCTTGACCTTCAGACTTCATCAAGGAAGCTTCCAATGTGCTCTGCTTTGTGACCAGGTTGTAGCTAATGTCAATTAAGTTAGTGCATCTTAATTAGAGCTTCCTATTTTTAGGAGTTTGTAGTGCAGCTCTACTTCCAGCCTGAATTTATTTCTGGATGTATTTTTTTTCTGTTGTAGAAAGATGTTTTTCAGTTATCTGGTGATCTGCATGGATGTAAATACAGACTTCTGGGTTTCATTTGTTTGGGTTTTCTTTTTTGCATTTGAAGTTTCAAAGGTTAGCTTTTCTCATATGGAATTGTTTTGTTTGTGAAATTAAAAAAAAAAAAAAAAAAAAGAGTTGTCCTGTCCTTAGCTGAAATGGCCACTCAGCATACAGGCAGACTGCGTTTCAGTCTGTGTGGTAATATGACTCTTCCACTTGCTCTGTTTTATTTTGAAGAACATAACTTTGTGTAGTGTTTTTTTTTAAAAAAAAAACAACAAACAAACTGAAACAGCCTGTGTGAAGTACACGTAAGCAGCTGTGTAAGGAACAGCAGCATGCTTGGCTCAGCTTGCATTTTGAGAGGCATGTGGCTTGTCTCTTCCTCATTTAGTTTTTTCTTATTTTCTGGTTCTAGATGTGTTTAACATTCCTATCACACAGTTCAATGTTTTCTCTGGGCTTTGGACCGATCGTTTATCTCGCTGTTAGACTAGACAGAAAAACAGGTTGAAATATTGGCAGAAGAGTTTAAGTGATTAAACAGATAAGCCTGTTTGCATTCTTGCTATTCTTCTGAGCCGCCTAGACTTTGGCTCTCCTGTGCTTGTGTGTTTTGTCTTGATGTCCTGGCTTTGGCTGGGATAGAGTTAATTTTCTTCCCAGTAGCTGGTGTAGCGCTGTGTTTTGGATTTAGGATGAGAATAATGTTGATAGCAACAACTAAAACATCAGCATGCTAAGTAACGGTCAAGAAGTCTTCAGCTTCTTATTACTGCCCTGCCAGCAAGAAGGCTGGGGGGCACAAGAAGTTGGGAGGAGACACAGAGAGGACAGCTGACCCAAACTGGCCAAAGGGATACTCCATACCATATGATGTCATGCTCGGTGTATAAACTAGGGGAAAAGCTGGCTGGGGGTTTCTGCTCAGGAATTGGTTAGGCATCGGTCAGCTGGTGGTGAGCAATTGTATTGCTCATTATTTGTTTTATATATTCTAATTCTTTTATTGTTAGTATTCTTTTCCTTCCTTTTCAATTAAACTGTCTTTATCTCAACTCATGAATTTTACTTTTTTTTTCTTTTTGAGATTCTCTGTCCTATCCCATGGTGAGAGGTATGTGAGGGAGTGGTTGTGTGGTGTTTAGCTACCTGCCAGGTTAAACCATGACACTTGATCGCCTATGTGTTGGGGCAGGGGGTGTCAAAGGACTATAGCTGATCAATTCTAATTTATTAGTGTACTCTGTATATCACAGCACCTAGTTCTCATTTAGTGCTTGTTTCCTGTAGCTTCTGGAGAGGTGTGCAGGCTGCCATGGCTGGCTGATCATGTTATACGAGAGAATGTGCCTGATAACCTGTGGAGAAAAGGCAGTGATGTTTTCCAGGATTATTGAGGTGTTTATGTTCCTGTTGGTGGTTGTCCTCACCTTGTTGAACTTCAGTCCCTGCGCTAACAGTCCAGTTTAATGGCAAATCTGTGATGGTCTAGCACTATAATAGGAGTTCCTGAAAGGCTGGGCTGTAATAAAGTATTTTTGGTGAAGTAACTTAGGCTTGATGCTACTGTCTGGAGTCAAGGATTGATCAGTGGAGTAGAAGTCAAATCTGCTGGGTACATATGTTACTGTGTTTCTGCTGCCTTTTATGACTTTGGGCTTCTCAATAATTCATCCCCATGCTTGCCTAGTTGAGTATGTGAGTGTTCTACTTGCTTTCTAGGAGGTCACTCCGGGTCAGTCTGATGTGCTGAACACCAGCGAGCCCCTAACCCCATCCCAGAAAGAGATCCAGCGTCAATCCACCCTGCAGCTGCTGCGCAAGGTAATGCAGATCCCAGAGAACGAATCGGAACTGGCTGAGGTCTTCACGCTCATCCATGAACTCAACAGCTCGCGTCTCATCCTGTCCAACGTGAGTGAGGAGACAGTCACCATAGAGCAGACCTCCTGGTCAAACTACTATGAGTCTCCATCTGCGCAGTGCCTCCTCTGTAACAGCCCATTGTTCAAAGGGGGACAGAAGTAAGATTCTGTTTTAGACTTGTGACTCTTTCAACCTCGTGCTGGTATTCTATGTTAGCAGCGTGCCTGAAATAATATTTGCTTTAGCGTCAGTGCTGAAGCTGGTGTAAGTGACAATGAATAAGCTACATGTGTGTGAAAAGGGTTTAGCTGCTTAGCAGTAAGCTGATTCTGTTTCTCCTGTGCAGTGTAGTTTGTCATAGTTACCATTTCTGTTAGCAGGAGAGCTTGATCAAAGAGTGACTGCTAAGTCTAATAATTTTTTTTTTCTTGAAACAGAGTCTTTTCATTAGTCATCCCTTCTTTGTTTTCCATTCTGATGTTTTGAGGCTGACAGAGGCAAACTTGTGGGATTGTAAATGTGCATTATGTGATCTCCCTTTTTTCTCTCTTCCTGATCTGAATATTTCCTGTGTGGATGCTTATAGTGTTTTCGTTCTTTTCATGGCTTAGTGTGGGCTTGAGTGAATCCTATTTTGGAACAAATATCCAAATTGAAACCTGAAGGACTTTCAGAAACTACCACTGTATAGGCTAGATTACCTTAATTAGACTTTTATAAAAGCCTGTAGGATATCTTCTCACTGGGTTTGCCAGACATCCTCCTGTTGCTGAAAGCATAAGCTAAAATGTTTCTCACAGCAAAATGTTGGGAAGTTTTGTGTTGTGTTTCTTTCTTCAATGATAAAGATTTTCTTGATACCAATTATGGATGTTTGTTTTGGTCAGGCTAGTACTAATTGAGATTTTTCCGACAGAGGTACTTTTTATACTCAGTAATTTTTGCAGAACAGCGCTGTCTTGCATCCTGTCTGTCACTTGTGACTTACCAACCTGCACATTGTAAATCCTTGCTTCTGTGCTGGGCTGCTTTGCAATGCTCTGTGTGTGGGACTCCCATGTGTGCCTGCGTAGGCTCTAATTAAACCCCTGCCAGTGGGAGGGAGCTAGCTTTGACTCTGATTCCTATTTTCTCAGGTGGACGGCTATATTTCTGCCACTAGGGCACAACTAGCATTTTCTTGTCTGAACTTCTTCCTCGGCGGCTGTACTGTAGAGGAGCAGACCTTTCTGAATCTTTGTGTGTGCAGGGACAGGCTGTCAGGTAGAATGTGTGACTAGTCACCATTTGTTGTCCTACAGCAATAGGGCAGCAGCAGAGCAGCTGGGACCATAGATTTTCTCCACCGTTCAAATACTGTGCACCCAGTGTGTGGAGCTGGAGAGATACTGTAGTGCTGTTAAAAGAATGTGAGCAGTGACCTGACTTTGCCGGTGGAATCCATTTTAAAATGTAAAGGGTTTTTTTTCTCTGCTGTGAAATGATGTGAACTGGCTTTCACTGACATACTAATGAGCTCAATTCAACTAGAACTTTTTAAGTTACTGCAGGACTGGACTGAAAAACCTGTTGGCTTGGCTCTCTCAGTTGTCTTTTGTCTGTTACAGTTCCCTTGCTGGTCCTCAGGAGTGCTGGCTGCTGACAGCTAATAAATTACAGGTGGTTACAGCTCAGGTCAAAGTGTGCTTGAACCTGCAGTGCCTGGCTCTCCATAGCTTCACTGATATTTACACAGGTAGGAAAATGTAAGCATACCAACGTAAGGCATGAGTACAGTCTAAACCAGGGGTCCTCAAACTACAGCCTGCGGGCCGGATACAGCCCTCCAGGGTCCTCAATCTGGCCCTTGGTATTTACAGAACCCTCCCCCCCCCCCTCCCCCCCCGACGGGGGTTGGGGGGGGAAACCAAGCAGCCGCAGATGACTGCCTGCCACTTCATCCGCGCGCCGGCCCCTTGGTTACAAATTTTGAGGACCCCTGGTCTAAACCCTTCAGAAGCCTTGGGGCTGTATCAGGTCATTGTCTTTGCACAGAAGAGCCTATTCCCTTCCCAAGTGTATTAGTTGTGAATTATTTTTGACTTGCACTATTCTTCTGCTGCTTCTGCAAGTAAATCTGTATTTGTGAGGAAAAAGATGTGTGAATATTTTGTTGAGGAAGACTGTGCTTTGCTTCACTGGTGTAGATCCCCTCTGTGTAAGTGGTAAACGTTGAGTTCTGCAAGGCAGCCCCTGAGAGCGTAGTCAGAGACACCTCTGCAGAGTGGTGTTTCTCAGTGTTGACTGGTGAGATGTGAGTGGCAGTCACTGTGGGCCTCCTGCAAGGCAGCGTGGAGCTGAGGAGATGGATTGGCTGCTGTTCCTTGTAGCTTTTTAAATGTAAAGGCAAGTCTGTGAAAGGAGCTCATCTTGCTGATGTGCAGAGGGAACAGTCCCAGAAGCACTACTCACATGTTTCCGTAATCCTCTGAACCATGCTTGTGTGAGTATGTTGCCTATCAGTAAGGAATATATTTCTTTGTGAGGAAGATCTGGAACCCTACAGATAATAACAGTCTTGTTTTAACTGCAGGCCTTTTCAACGTGGGTAACAAGCTGCTAGTGAGCTTGGATCTTCTGTTTGCAATCCGAAACCACATTAAACTTGGAGAGGATCCCAGAGTGGCTGTTGGCAATATTCTTGACTCTGTTCAGGAGCAAACTGGTGGGTTGTCCTTCTTGTTTTTTTACCATGACACTTCCGCAAAACTGTGACCTGCTGATTGTTAGGTTATAAAAAGGCAAACCTCACCTATTGTAGTGTGGTATGTTTCTGTTAAATCACTTCCTAAACCCAACAGTACCTCTGTGACCAGTTCTTCGTAATGATCCCCTGGAGGACAGGTTTGATTTTACTCTGCATATAAGAGTTCTACTACCTCCACTGTCTTTAGGAAGTGAAAGTTCTAACAGTGGCATGTTTACTTTTCAGAAAAAAGCCTGAGTCCTGATGAGCAGGTTCAGCTCCAGGAACTGCTGTGCAATGGCTACTGGGCCTTTGAATGCCTAACAGTTCGGGATTACAATGATATGATCTGTGGAATCTGTGGCATAACCCCCAAGGTGGAAATAGCCCAGAGGAATGTGGAAAATGTCCTGGCACTGAAAAATACAGAGGTAGGCTTTTCACAGGCTTCACATCCTGTTAGTGTTCAAAGCAGATCATAATGACTTTTGCTGACTCTGATCTTCATAATGCACGGTAATTACACGAGACCTCTGTGAGCAGTTTTCTGCTGATGCCTGGCAAGAGGATGTGGCTGGAGTGGTGATGCCTGAACTTCCTCTTAGAGGTGTTGATATATGATTTGGGGAAAACAAGAAACTCTGTCCCTGGACCACAGCTTTTGTCCAGCAGCCTCTGACAGCTGGGACCTGGAATGAAAGTTGCTAAACTTGGCCATCTTGCCTTGACACAAAAGCTTTCTTTTTTTTTTTTTTTCCCCAGCAGCAGTTTCCTTGAGGTGCTGTCTTCTCTAACGAGGGAAAAAGTCCTACTAGTAGTATGCAGCATATCTGTCTTTTATGTCAAATAAATGGTTTTGACTCTCACTCAATGAAAAGTGATTGTGGGGAACTTTAGGAGCCTGAAGCCATCTTGTTATATTTGAGCTGAGCGCTCCCCTGGGTAGTAGTCCTCATGCCTTGAGAGAGGCTGACACGGAACTGGCAAATGAATTACAGTTACTTGTATTTGACCAGTGTGTTTCTTGCTTTTTCTAGTTTACTTGGCCAGAATTCTTGCCATCGACTGAAGTGAATGCGGAAGACTTCTGGTCCACAATGGAGACAGAGGTGATTGAGCAGGTGGCTTTTCCTTCTAGCATTCCCATCACAAAGTTTGATGCCTCTATTGTTGCTCCTTTCTTCCCTCCACTGATGAGAGGAGCTATGGTGATCAATACTGAGAAGGACAAGAACCTGGATGCGCAGCCAGTGCCAGGTAACTGCTGAGGTTGTGCTTATTAAGGGAGAGTACTTTATGTGGTGGAGACTTCAGTCTTTTAGTGTGATGTTTAGAGTTGAGAATTGATCGTTGTGTGACTCTTGAATTTGCTGAGAGAGGGCAAGAACACTGGTGTGAGTTCAGCTGTTCTCAGGATACTTATAGCTTGAGCTTTGGCCTGCCCAGTGAAGCTTGAATGCACTGGTGTGCTCTGATGCATTTGAGACATGGGGGACATGAGAGCACTGCACCCCAAATGAGATATGGTCTGATTGCAGAAGGACGCATGCACAACTTGAATGCCAGCCAGTATTTGTTTCGTATTAGACTGATACTTGGACTGTGAAAGCTGCAGACAGTGCTTGGTATCTCAGTACCACGATCTCAAAAAAGGGTGGTTAAGTTCTTGCAGAACTTGTCAAAAGAGTAGGAGATGGATGTGCTAGTTCTGTTGTCACCATTCAGTATATCCAGAGCACTGACTGCATGTAACAAGAAACCATGAGATGAATAAGCTCAGATATGAGAGAGCTAAATTTAGGTAGCACCTGGTTCCCTTGACAGTTCGGGTATGAGGTATAAGAAGGGAAACTGGCTTTGCAAGCTGAACGAGTGTATGAGTTGGCTTTGCAGACAGGGCTGCAGTTATTGATGAGCTGAACTGCAGAAGGGCTACAGGGGCTTTTGTGGAAGCGGAGCTCCAGAGAAAGAACCAGGGAGGAGATGTGAAGGGTAAGCCTGGAGCTGCAGTCGGGAGGCTGCAGTCACATTGCTCTGTGCTCTTCTGTCACTTGTTTATCCTCATGTCAGTCCAACCAGTCACTTGAAGGTTACAAACAACAGGGCAGACAAGTTAAGTGCTCATGGAGTCTCCAGCTCTGCTGGGTTCAGTCTGGTGACCTCACTAGCAGAGGGCTGCGGAGAAGTGTGGGCTGTGACGCACTTGTGAAATAGGACTGTTCGTGGCTTTCTCTTGCCAACAGTTGGTTGTGCAGTCTCTGCTTCTGTAGTTTTCAGAAAGAAATATTTTGGTGACTTCCCTTCCTGAGAATGAGTGCTGAGACTTGTTTCCTGCCTTTGCAGGTAATGGGAGTGCCTTGGTGAGGCTCCTTCAGGAAGAAATCTTCAGGCTTGAGCTGATCAGCTCTTACAGTGAGGAAGAGCTGCAGGGCTTTCTAACACAGTGTGGCATCCCCTGGAAGGCTTCAGATACAAAGGTAATGGCTTGTTTGCCCACATACAAGGCCCGCAGGAGTGGAGCTGTTCCTCCCTGACTTTCCCTCGTTCACACTTGCCATCCTAGATAATGAACTTCTCATCTGACTACACTAAGGGTAGGGGTGGTTATGAAGTGAGTGCCTGCAGATTGTAGGGTAACTTACACATGGTGAAATAAATTGAACCTTTGTGGGCTAGAAGAAAGGAAGCCTGTAATTACCTTGTCACAGGCTCAGCATCGTGTAATTGCTTGTCATCCTCATGGTGCTGAGTGTGAGATTAGGAAGTTATTGGATGAAGTGCAAATTAGGATTTAGGTGACCTTGCCTGCAGCATTCTCCCTCTCTGGAGGAGTCCGTTACTTTTAGCCACATACAGACTTTCTCTGGGCCTGTCTTTTCTAGGATGAGCTCTGCTACTCCCTCCTGGCTCTCTACGAGTTTGTACAGAATGGGACAAGCATCACACCAGCCTCTACTCATCACACGGGAGGGAAGATCTACAAAGTTTGTCCACACCAGGTAAGGACAGGTGGAGTCAACAGTCTTACCTTGCTATTGACTATTACCTGACTTCCCAGTGTGGAACTCCCTCATTAAATCGAAGCAGTGGAGTGGGCCTCTCTGAGCCTTGGGAATGAAACACACTGCCTTGGGGGCTTGGAGTATGAGTGGTCCTGCAGGAGATTTCAAGACTGACTAGTGATCTGAAGCCCAGTTTTGATGTTGCTGCTGAGGTGGAGTTGAAAATCACCTCTACCTGAACGAGATAATGTGAACGTGTATGAGGAGGAAACAGAGTATCTTTAGAGAACGTAGCTGTGTGGTTACTGCATTGTCTGGAATACCTGAAAGGAAGCTTGATGTTTTCTTTTTTAAGACTGAATTTTTTTTCCATAAGCTTTCAGTGTTACTGTAATGTTTGGTCTTAATCCTTTTCTTTCCAGGTTGTGTGTGGCTCAAAGTACATAGTAAGAGCAGAAAATGCCCGGGATCACGTGGACTTGTTGGTTTCCTCACGTCACTGGCCTCCAGTGTATGTTGTTGATACAGCCTCTTCAGTGGCACTGTGTGCAGACATCTGCTGTCCTGGCCTGACTTCCCAGATGTGGGGGAAAAACCAGGGCTGCTTCTCTGACCCCATGGATCCTCCAACAGTAAGTTGTGCCCACCTTTGCACTCTGCTATGCCTGTCCGATATGGAAAAGTTTCAAGTGAGATTTAAAATAAGTAAATATTTTTTAAAAAAATTATATGTAACATGCATTGTGCCTCAAGATAATTTGACCTACTAAGCGTCTCCTGATTCACAGCTTTGCCAGTGTGTAGCTTCTGAGCATAGTGGAAAGCTTTGCATGTTGCTTGGGGTATTGTGTTAGGTTCATGCTCTGTAATAGGAAGAGCTGTGCTGGAGGTGCATTGTAACAGTTCAAATCGTGAACTTTGGAGTGTGTTGCTTCTTTTGACACAGCAGCTCAATTCTCTCAAACTGCAGCTATTATTTGAGAAATGGGAGAGGAAGAGGGTTGTAGTGCCTTGGGATTATCTCTGGGGGCATACAAGTGAGGAGGGAGTGTACAGCACCACCTTTGTGACATTTAGGGGAAGCCTGAGCCAGTTAGCCCTCCCTCTGTCGTGTGTCGCAGTGCTGGCTGGAGTTCAGCCAAGCAGTAATTTTGTCATCATCGTCTTAGTTGTGGGAAAGTTGCTTCTCGTTCTACCTGGTCTCTCTCTCTCTCTCTCTCTCCCAGTATGTGTCCTGCCCTGAACTGCTAGACCAGCACTACAGCGTAGACATGACTGTGGCAGAGCACTCTGTTCAGCACCCAATCACCAAGTCATCAGCACGCCGGATTGTTCACATGGGTTTGGAGCAGAACAGCCACCAAGATCCAACAGCTCGGCATCACTGCATCTCCCTGTGCCGAGAGCTGGAGCCTTACAGCGCCATCATTGCTGCTATCAATGACAGCAAAACTAGCAACATCCGCCAAAGGCCCATCACCTTCGACAATGCCACGCACTATTACCTCTACAACCGTCTCATTGACTTCCTCACCAGCAGGGAAATTGTGAATCGGCAGATCCAGGAGATTGTACAGAGCTGCCAGCCTGGGGAGGTGGTAATTCGTGATGCTCTGTACCGGCTCGGAGTGGCTCAGATTAAGACGGAAACTGAGGAGGATGAAGAGGGGAAGCAGGAGGATGATAGAGGTTGCTGAGTAACAAAACATCTTGTTGGTTTGTCTCTGGTTGTGTGGATGGGTGGGCTGGGCCAGCTTCTGCAAGGTTTGGGCAGCTATCTGGCTTAAGAGTTTATTTTTACAGGTTGGAGATGTGATGCTGGTGGCTTTGACTGCTATTAATGACCAAAGAGCTGTGTGCTTCCGTAGTGTCATGATGGCTGCTGTGAGCATGGGTCTGTCACCCGCCTTGGTGAAGGTGGCAGCTGCCTCCCGGGGTGGGCGACAGACCCGCTGTTCAACGGTGTGAAATGTTGCCCTCCCTATAACTGGTGAGTGGAGAAGGGAGAGGCACTGCTGGTAGACGGGGAATATGCATGGTCAAGTACACAGGTTTTTTAATTCTGAGTCTTGCTTGCTGACTTCTTTGTGCGTATTGGTGGTAGGGCTGGGGATGTGGGAGGAGGCACAAAAGGCAGAAAGCTAATATTTCCCCAAAAACGTTCTGAACAGATTAGTCTAGGACACTGACTCCTGCTTGGAAATCTTGCAGAGGTCTTGTATGCATTGGCTGCAAGGAGCC